>NC_081353.1:6358666-6388542 GCF_029784015.1 Lycium ferocissimum
GTTTAAGCGAGCGTAAGACGCACGTAAGGTATGTAAACTATCCCTTTTCTTCTTTTGGCATGTCCTAGATATACTAGGTTTGAATTTGAGCCTCGGGGTTATCCTCGCTCATCGAAACCCGAGTTTGATTTTAGTTACTATTCATTCGGGGCAATTGAATCATGAACTTTATGTTTTGTTGGAAAAACTATTCAATATCCATAATTTAGCAAATGTGATGGAGTTGTTTTAAAGCTTACATAGATGACTCTATAGAGTCTAAAGTTCATAATTTATGTCCGCCACCTCGACTTGACCCGAGGTGGGCCCACTAGCCCGAGATTTCTTTCGTTGGTCTTACTTAATCTACTTTTGTATGATATAAAGGGAGGACCTCGCCTCATGAATTTGAAGACTCGTTTGGTGTGATCCATAAGTTATTTGAAAGCTTATAAATGTGAACGACACTAAATTTTCGAAAATAGTTTATGAAGTATTTTTCGAAAGTTGTGTAAATCTAAAGACTCACATCTTTTGTATATTAATTCTGACAGACTCGATACTTACTTTGAGCCTTCCGATCTTAATACGAATATGTATATGTATCTGTTTGTCGATTCTTGGAATATAGTTGTGTATTTGCATATGGCTTCTCACTACTACGCTTTCGTGCCTATACTATGATTTCGTTCGCCGGTTCCCGGCCGGTTTATGATCGTGCGCACTATGATAAATTAGAAGTATCTTTCGTGTTGCGGTTCCGAGACCCGCCATAGGGCCGGTTACACGTATATGGAGTTATGTCGTGATATGGCCGATGACATGATTTGTTCCGATGACATGATATGTCACGATACGATATGTGTGATATGATATGTTCGGGGTTTGTACGGAGATTTGAAACCTTTCCGGAGTATGCCGTGTGTGGCACCACGGAGTGGTGACCACGTTCCCGAGCCTTATGCATGATCTCTCGTTTTGCATTATGTACATATGTCTTCGCACAAAGTGCTTGGTATATATGTTGATCCGGTATTTTCGCTCTGTACTTTTCACTTCGCTATGGTTTGGACTTCGTACTTTATGCTTTACATACTCGCACATCTTTCGTACCGACCCCCTTTTCTTCGGGAGCCGCGTTTCATGCCCGCAGTACAGAGGTTCGTGATCCGTCGTGTAGGCCACACATTACTGTTACGCAGTGCCTCGATCCGAGCCCATATATTGGTACATATCTTTTGTGATGTACATGCTTCGTATATTTGACTATTTGGGGTGGCGGGCCCCCGTCCCGTCATACGATTCCGATATGATTTGTAGAGGCCTGTAGTCATATTTGTGGGTCGTGGGTCCTATGTATGTTCGATTTGTTCATGATTTGCATCTGAATGCGGTCCCGTTTGTTATGGTGGCCATAATGGCCCCTATGTTTGTATATGTGCATATATATCCCCGGCGATGTATATTCCGCCGCCCTCTCGACTTTGATGTGACACTCTTGTACGCGCGACCGCTTAAGATAGTATTTATTTTCACTTCTCAATAATGATGAATATGATATTTGAGCTAAGCTAAATTATGATGATTTGATCCTCGAAAGTCTATTTGGGTGTCGAGTAGGGCGCCGATCGCGCCACACGGGGTTGGGTCGCATGACCGATCTAGGTACCAAGTAAGGCTCAAGATGGCATTTCATCCGCAAACCGACGGACGGGTGCCGAACGCACTATACGTACCTTGGAGGATATGTTAAGGGAATGTGTTTTAGATTTTGGTAGGAGTTGGGATGACCACTTACCCCTAATCGAATTTGCCTACAACAATAGCTATCTGTCACACCCTAACCCGATAGGGCATGATGGGCACCCGACCCTTACGTGGGGCCGAGCGAACCCGCTGACTCTCGTGAAACTCATAATCATACTGGGCCCTTAAATCATGACATGAGCGCAAAATGAAAACCTTTCAAAGAACAACATGCTTTTCCTTTTTTTAAATCAAAAAAAATCTATGATCATATGAAATCAGAATGTAATGCATAATGATACATCGGCTTATAGAGCCGCTTACAAATCGACATATCATACACGTGACTCTCGTCTCGCAAAGTCTCTAACATAAACAAGTCTGTCATAACATAAATACTCCGACTCGGCAAAGACTTAGAGGAAATGGAGTCGCTAACCACCGTGAACATCTTCTACTCATCCGTGTACACTGCGTGGCATGAAACACGCCCCCCGAAAAAAAGGGGGGTACGGGAACATGTACCGAGCATGTAAAGCATGAAATACAGTAAATGGATCATACTGAATAAGGAATACAGAAAATCGTAAGGCTTGACTCTGAAACATAAATAAATAATCATCATGTACATACGCGTGCATAGCGTGTCCCGGCCCTCTAGTGAGGGACTCGGTAAATAACATCATCATATGCATGTCATCATGTCATCATATATATATATATATATATATATATATATATATATATATATATATATATATATATATATATATATCGTACCCGGCCCTCTAGTGAGGGACTCGGTGAATAGAATCATCCTATGCCATCCTGGCCACCATCCCCATATCATCATGTCATCATATTATCATATATATATATACCATACCCGGCCCTCTAGTGAGGGACTCGGTGAACAATGCAGTGAAACTGTGCACGAATACATACCCAGCTCGGGACTCGGTGAAAGTTGCATTGAGGCATGCACGAGCAAAGTAGTGAGAAACCATATGCACATAAATCATCATTACAGACTCAATGGATAAGTAAGTAGTCGACGCTCGAGAGTCAAAACGGTAATCATATTAAGTCTTTCAAAAAGTCGTCAAGACTAAACAAAGGAAAAATCTCGGGGACCACGGATATGCATCAAACCAATCCGGGCCCACCCATGAAAGTTAAAGTCATTATACGTTATAGAACTTTCTACGAACGTTTCAAAGCCATTCGGTTCTGTCTATGAAAGTTACGGACATTTTTAACATAAAAATCCTTTTTTAGCAAAACTCTTTGTACCACATTTGAATTCAATCATACATAGACATAAAGACCATAGTTCTACCACATTAAGAATGCTAACACTAAGAGGTGGATAAGGATCATAAACATGCTCGGATCATAAGAGTAGAGTTACCCCGAGGATCGTATCATAGCTTACTTACACTAAGACATGCCAAAAGAAAGAAAGGGTAAGCTTCACATACCTCGTACGCTTCCTAAGCTAATCCAAACTCAAGTCTTGGGCTCCCCAAGATCTACAATACGTCAATAAATACCAAACATTAGCTATAGGCACTTAGGAATTCAATCCTAAGTTAGCATTTGTCTACAAAAATTTGGGCAGCATTTCCCCTGTTTATATGCCTAGCCCGAATTCTCAATTCGATACCAACAACACCAACAACAATACCAATAGCATTAACATCATTTCCAATACCGACGTATGCCATAAAACGACCCGCAATCGTTTTCTAAATTTCTCAACCAACCAAATTTGCGATATAACTATTTAATAATTTTATTTCCGTAAAGGAGTCGAAATTCATATGAACAACATCAATAACAATAGCCTTCACATTTTACAAGGTAAATACATTTATTTTCATCCAAAATTCTCTTCAAGTCTCCTTCCATAATTCACAACACCAACACACGAATTTATCAGACTATTCCCTCCGTGCTAATCCGTTAAAATTCTAAATAAACTCGTTAATAATGAAAAGGAACCGTATTCATACCTTAATCATGCATCCCCCACATTATCACTCTTCTCCTTGGTTGATTTTTAGCTCAAATTGAAGACAACGCAGCGTACAACACTTTTCTCTTCATGGGCTTCGGAATTCGGGGCTCAGATTTTGGTCAAAATTGGTTTTTCTTCTCTCCAAGGCTCTTCTCTCTCTCTCTTTCCAGAATTTTCTGGTGTTCTTGGTCTGAAAAATGAGAGGCAACGGGCTGAAATTTCACTTAAATAGGCATGGGTCATGGGCCTAACCCGATTGAGCCCGGTTTGGGCCTAGCCCACTGACCTTTTCGCTTTAAAACGTCCATATCTCCTTATCCCGACATCACCTGTGGGCCCACGACCTATGGTTGGAAAGATAATTCAATTATATACAACTTCTGTTCTTGGTATTTTTCCAAATTCCAAACTTATAATACCGTTTCTGCCCCTCGAAGTCAGATCACCCGAAAACGTTACTTAAAAATATTTGCTTGGAGGACTTCCACTTTGATTTGGCTCAAGGGTCCTTCTTGAGTTATGTTTAACTTCACATATGTGATTCATATAAATTTTCGCATGTCCCAAAAAAATCTCAAGGTGTGGGCCCCACCTCAGCTTGCGAATAATCCGACGTACAAAAATACGAAATATAATACTGTCAACGTGAGTTTAAATTATGAAGCAATAACATGATTGTCAATTTTTAAGCACGTTAATAAGGACCTTACAATTGGTTGGAACTGCTAAAAGAAAATAATTTTTGTGATCACTATTCATGGTCTTCCATTTTAGCTTGCCTTGGCCGAATATGGCTCCTTTGGTTTTCTCCAAGTTTCTTGAATTTTCTAAGGGTGAGAATGATGAAGATGATTTAATTAGTCATCTTCTAATCACATATATAAAACATCCATGTGGCCCATGGCCCACACCCATGTGGCCGGCCACTTGGCCATTTTTATTTCATGAATTTTAACTTTCCAATATTCACTTTTAACCCCAAATTTTTCCTTAATATTCCATGCCAACAAAATCAAAAGCAACTCATGTCTTAAAACAAAATCGTAGTTAAAAGTCTCCACTTCGCCTCCCGGAATAGCCTTATCCTTAACTTATCATGATTAACTCGGATTGTCCCAATGTACGAAATACGGGATATAACACTATCATTCCAGTATCCAAATGGCTCCGTATGAAGCTCTATATGGAAGGAAATGTAGATCTCCAATTGGATGGTTTGATGTCGGAGAAGTACAGTTAATAGGGCCGAGTTGATACACAAGAACGATGAGAAAAGTAAAGGTGATACGAGACCGACTATTGACAGCCCAAAGTCGCCAAAAGTCTTATACGGATAACCGCCGGCGAAATTTAGAATTTTGAGTTAATGATTGGGTGTTCTTGAAAGTATCACCGATGAAAGGGGTGATGAGATTTGGCAAGAAAGGAAAGTTAAGTCCTCGATACATTGGACCCTACAAGATCATCCGCAAAGTGGGTCAAGTAGCCTATGAATTAGAGTTGCCTTCAGAGCTTGAATTAGTTCACCCAGTATTCCATGTTTCAATGCTCCGCAAATGTGTGGGAGATCCCACAAAGATTGTGCCAATAGATGATGTTCAGATTACGGAAAAGCTAGCTTATGAAGAAGTGCCTATTGCCATACTAGATAGGCAAGTACGAAGACTTCGGAACAAGGAAATAGCTTCAGTGAAAGTCTTATAGCGAAATAACAATCGGGAAGAGATGACTTGGGAAGCAGAAGAGAAGATAAAATCCACATACCCGCATTTATTTCAGCCCTCAGGAGAAATCTATGATGAAACTTCGAAATGATAAGGTATGTATGCTTTATTTTTATGTATACGGGTCGTGTGTGGCCAATCTATATTGCTATTGTGTCGTGGACCTGTGAGGCAATGATATTATGGGTTGTTGTGACAGGATGGTAGTGCCATATTGCAGGGGAAACTCTGGCGAAATTTTTTCTAGAATCCCCGACGACTTAACATTCGGGGACGAATGTTCCAAAAGGGGGGAAGAATGTTACACCTTAGAAAATTCCCCGTTAGCGTACAGTGAATAGAATCATGAAGGACATGACGTATACAAGGTTTGGGATAAGCAATAGATAGTAATTGACAATCCTAATTAAGATTTCCAAAGGCATCCGAGTTAAGGAAAGAAAGTTGTTAAGAGAAGCGAGTCATATGTTGAGTATCGGATAAGAATTACGAGTATTAAGTTAATGATGTCTTAATGACCCTTTGAGGAAGAGTTATAACATCCCTTAGAATGGTATTGAAGTAAGGAACAATTGTTAATAAGGTTCCATAAGGATCGGAGATCAAATGAGTCGACGAAACAACTCTCGGAAAACGGGCAAACATACGGCCGACATACGGCCGTATAAGATCTACGGACCGTATGTCCGGCCGTAGATCCGGCCCGGCAGTCATATTTCACCGGACCAAATATACGGTCCAACATACGGTCGATGGATTTTATACGGACCGTATGTTGGTCCGTATATTTCCAGCGGGACTGAAGTGTATTTTATATAAGGGACCATTTCTCATTTCATTTTCATCTCACACTTCACCTCTACACTTCAAGACTTCTCTAGAATATTCCACCCACTTCATCCATAAGAAAACAAGAGAAAGCAAGGATCAACAACAAGAATTAAGGCGAATCAAGTGAAGGAAACCCATTAAAAGTCATCCAAGTCAAGAAATCCCAAGAGAGATAAAATAGGATTTTGGTGCTAAGGGCGAATCACCATTCCAAGATTATTCCTCTATCATCTAAGGTAAGTTTCATGATGTTTACATGTTGTTTGAAGTATTTATAAGTTGAAACACATGGATTATAGAAGTGTATAGCAAATGGGTCATCAAATGTGTGAATAGTATTACTAGTGAGTTGTAGTTGAATTGAATCATGGAAATGGATATGCTGATGTTATGAATGCGTTGTAAATGACCTATGGAACATGAAATAAGTATTGGATATGAAAGAATACGACGATGGACTTTTAGTCATGAATATGGAGAATTGAAGTAGAATTGTGAAATGCGAATTATGTAAATGAATGACGATTGTTGTTAGCGACATTGTGATGGTTGTTATGAATGTTGGGAGTTGATATGGAATATGGCGGAAAGTAGTATAAACAAAGGAAATGCTACCCAGATTTCTCTAGCTCTAGTAAGTACGTTTTCATGATTATTTAGCTAATGACGATGCGAATTCTCTTGAAGGTATAAACAAGTGCACTCAAGGAGAACGAGCAAACGATAGAATAGTAAACGACAAAGGTATGTGAGGCTAATCCTTTCCTTCTAAGGCATGAGTCCTATGGCATGAATTTCCTCTTGTATTATGAATGTTCCATCTTCAAGAAGACTATGAGTCATTGTTCATGAATAGCCATACGAGATAAAAGATATGCTACGATTACGATAATGATAATGATGAGCTTAAACCTAGAGATGTTATAGCCTATGATGTGATTTTCCAACTAAGCTAATGAAGTCATATGAAATCTATTGATGTCAATCCCTACATACACTCACCTTATGTTTGTTCCTTCAAGGTGAGGCGGTAATACTTATGAATGCTCATAATGACATCGGGGTCCACGACCTTACGTCACCCCGACAAAGCATGATTATCTATGAGTCTCTATGCATGTATTGCTAGAAGTATGTTATGATATGTATATTATGATAAGCATGTGTGATAAATGTATTATGATGAGCATACCATGATAAGCATATGATGATAGTACACCGCGCCTATATGGCTGGGTAGTCACCGCCAAGGCGGGCAGCTATACACCATGGCCAAATGGCATGGGCAGACACCACTAGTGGGCGGCATGAGATGATACCCCGGACGCGGGAGGCACAGATGCGGCTAATGCTATTGCTAATGTTATTGATTATCACACCGCACCTACATGGTCGGGCGACTTATACACTTATGCATATATGATATGATGATGAGTATGACGATAGCTAGCATGTATTACTTCCTTTATGATTCAGTCAGTTACAGATTGCTCCTCATTGATGCCTCCTTACTTTATTGACATCTTATTATTGCTTATGCCTTACATACTCAGTACAATATTCGTACTGACGTCCTTTTCTTCGGACGCTGTGTTCATGCCCACAGGTAGAACGGGGAGGTGATCCGGACTCATAGGAGCTAGCAAGTGATTAGAGAGCACTCCATTTTCGGAGGTGCCACATTATTCTTTTGGTACATATATATGTATATAGTCATGATTGGGCACGACGGGGTCCTGTCCCGTCCATATGTCTGGTACTCTAGTAGAGGCTCGTAGATACGCAGTGTGGGTAGCATGGTCCCATAGTTGTATGTGTAGGCATGTATATATATATATATATATATATATATTTTGATGGCCGGAAGGGCTTATGTTATAAAAGTGATTATGTTGCAAATGATGATATATTTCTATGATTATAAGCATATAGTATAAATGAGAGCAGATAAGTAATAGCATGAATGGTGTTCGGTAGTTAGCCCCGGATGCCCGTCGCGGCCCGTAGTCCGGGTCGTGACATCACTACTTTCCTGGAGTACCAATTATGGCAAGAAGAATTCTTAACTCAGATAAATCTCAGATACCATATTTGAGAATCAGATATGCCATAGATTCTATACAACTTCAAACATGAAGAGGAAAAGATAGTTATAGCATCTGATATGTGATATAGCTGCTGTTTTATACTGTCATTCATGACATACTGTTGCTGAATTGATCTAACACAGTTGGAAGCAATCTGTGGGGGTGGTATATTGTCCCATGCAGAGAGTTTGCAACTGTTTAATTTCAAAACACAACAGGAATGGGACATATGACACAAGGAATACTTGCTGAATTGCTTAAGCTAAAAGCTCAGAAATGTGAGTTGGAAACTATTTTGGAGGCACTCGAATTATATTCATCTAGATCTTGTTCCATACCACCTGGTGAGAGCTTGGAGGTGTGATAAATGGAGGAAGATCAAGGCACCAGAACTAGTATTTTCAAGAGCTTTTTCATTGCTATTTTTAGCTTAGTTTCTTAGTTAATTTAACTTTTCTTTTGCTTCTTTTGTTTTCTTCGCTTCTTTTTTGTTTTCAAACTCTCCTATTTTGGAGTAGTTCTTCTGTATAGATTCTTTATTTTAATAAATCCCCATCATTATGATGGTTTCTTTTTTTTTTTTAAAATAACCCTTGCAACAGAGAAAAGTAAAATGAGGATTTTTTTTGGGTGTATACACACATATATGTGTGTTGGGGCTAGGTTTCGCAAAAGGAGAAGTGGGCTTGGCCGACTTTATTAATTCAGCCAATTAAAAGAAGGAAATGACTAAATTAAAAAGAAATAGAGGGCTATTTATGCAAAATGTGGTCACAATTGAAAGTTTCAAATATGGCCCCAATTTGCATGTAGAACGATAATTGGTCATTTCAATTATAGCAATAATTATGATAGTAATTAATTTGACATTTCAATTTTATCCAATTTTAAAATAATTTTAACTAAAGTAAAAAAAATTTATAAAATTGAGATGTAATTGATGATTTATTTATTTAATCAAATTTCCTGACTTAACAATGTGAAGTACTTATCAATTGATCCTTGTTATATTAAACAATTAATTATATAACTGTTTTCACTATTTTGAATTTAAGTTTTTACAAATATGTTTAGAAATCTTAAGAAAATATACAAAATATGCAAGATGATATACAAAAATATTCTTGATGATATTTTTCGAAATGAAATGGAAAAATGTCATCGAAACAATTTTGTAAAATCATTTGTGATCAGTAAAGTGTATATTTTACTTCGTTTGTGACTCGAGTAATTTAACTGATTAAATAAAATTGTTAGAGGGTAAAACCCTCCAAGACTGCAAAAATAATGTAGCTACATGCCTAAGGAGAAGAAAGAAACCCGAAGAGAACATTTTAGCCGCTCATAAACCATGTCCAAAAGATATTGTAGAGATGCTTTCCCTTGCTAGTGCTTAGTGGATTTTTTGGACCGACCGTAGCTTTTCGAGATTTGCAAACCCATTTTGGAAGGGTATATTGGTCATTCGACATAGTTTCGATTTTAGAAGACTTGGGAAGAAACCCAACCCTTAGCCTTCGCCATATGCCTATTAGGAATCGTGGTTTTCTGTCGGGGTCCACACCTAGCCATCGATACCCGTATCATCATGGCCCCCCATGCCATCTTTCATGGAATCATAAGAGGGGAAGCAACCAGTATGTCCAATTGGCCCCCATCATCTTTGCTGATATGTATTGAGCATTAGGGCAGTGTCATTAGAGGGTCGTCAGCGAAAGATGACAAGAATAGGAGAGATGATCTTGACACCCAAGTCACAAACAGTCACTCCCCGAACCATGGCCTAGGCGTAACGCGGCACTCGGTGCCTAACTGCATGTGACCGAGCGAACCCATAAGCTGGCTTAATCAACATGTGATATCAAAACATGCTAAAATAAGTAAATAAGACTAACACATGCTGATCTACTAAAAAGTCTGGCTGAAATATATAAAATGCAGAAATGTTGTTTAAGTCTAAAACACCTAAAATAATTGCTAACAAGGCTAGCACATCAAAGTCTGCTAATATCTAACTGACTGAACTATGTCTACGAAGCCTCTAAAGAATACTGAAAAGATAATTGCCTAAAACTGGGAAGACTAAAAATAGGACAACGCCCCAAAGGAACTGTGGCTCACCAAGCAGCTGATACGAGCAGTCCTAGCTAGCTGGATTGTCAACCTATATATCGTTGCGATATAGGCCCCCAAGCAATAAAAAGGGACATCAACACATTTGAATTGTACAAGTATGTAAAGAAATTGAAAGAAGACATATAAGTACTGAAAAAGAACTAAACAGGAAGGCAAGGATCTGAAGTACTCCCTGTTCTGAATAAAGAATCACCTGTATAACTGTAAACATAAGTTGTGGCCTAGGGCCCAAATAATATGCACAAAAACTATGGCCGCAGATCAAAACAATACGTATGTATAAACTGTGGCCTATGGCCCAAAAATACAGATACAAGTGTTCAACATTAAACAATTTACAAGACTGAGACTGGCTATAGCTGATAGGATGATAACTGTTTCTGATTATGGAACTTAAGCCAATATCTGATTATACACTGACTGAGACTCATGTAATGTCAATACGCAAGTCTATAGTGATTACGTACTGAGTTCATGATATTCAAAAGGATCACCATGAACCAATTATGAAACTATAACCCTAGAAGGTAGAAGTTCTACAAATATTCAAGAAACTAGGGCTAAACTGTATTCTCAGTCAAATAACTGATAAGCATGTAGAATGAGGCGTAGGGAGAATCTTAAACATTTCCTAACGTCGATATTTACCCTCACATACCTGTATATGCTCCAAACTTTGCAAGAAATGTCTGAACTTTGAGAAGAATCCTAAAAAGCCTAAGTCTTGAACCCTTTAGATGGGTTTTCTTGAAAACCCTAGGTTAAGAATAATGAATTTTTGCTTAATGTTCATAGATATATGTGAGAATCCATTTGGAATAGGCTACGATTGCTTACCTTAGTGTTCTTGGTGATGGAGAATGAGGGCAGGTCGTTCTAGGGTTCAGGAACTTAAAAATAATAAAATAAAGTTAAATCTGCATATTTATACAGTTCACCAAAGTGGATAAAGTACGGGCCGCACCTTGCGGCCCGTATCTGGAATGTCAAATTTCAGTGAGTAGCTAATTTCCCTGGTGAAGTGCGGGCAAGAGGTACGTCCCGTCCTTCGAAGTGCGTCCCGCACTTGGATCCCGTACTTGAAGTACGGCCAGTACTTGACCTGCATAATTTTAAATTCTAGGTCCAACACTTTTGTCTGATTTTTCTAAGTCTAGAATCATAGTCAAAGCTTAAGTTAAAGGTCTGAGGTGTTATAATATCTCCCCCTTGGGATCATGTGTCCTCAAATGATAGATTCTGGTAAGGAGTGACTGCTGAGACATGTGTACACTAACTGACATGAACACATGAAAACTGAACCGAAAGGGATACTAAACTGATTAGCTTGCTGAACTGGATAGCTACTGAACTGACTGAATGAACGCTGGGCTGAGTGACTACTAAACTGACTGAATACTGGAAACAGGGAAACCATGAAAGGAAATCTGAATGGGAAGATAAATTACCTTCAACGCTTTCTACTGACTCTTCAAAGAGATTGGGATATCTGGACTTCATGTCCTCTTCTGCTTCCCACGTAGCCTCCTCAACTTTCTGACTTCTCTAAAGGACTTTCACTGAAGCAACATTTTTTGTTCTCAACTTGCCAACCTGACGATTAAGGATTTTCACTGGGAGTTCTTCGTAAGTCAAACTATCATTGATTGTTATGCTATTAGTCGGGACAACCAACGAGGGGTCCCCCACACACTTCCTCAACATGGAAACATGAAATACTGGGTGCACCGCAACCAAGTCTTGCGGCAACTCTAGCTCATAAGCCACTTGACCATCCCTTAACAGGATTCTGTATGGTCCAATATAGTGGGGACTAAGCTTCCCCTTCTTACCAAACCTCATAACTCCCTTCATAGGTGAAACTTTAAGAAATACCCAGTCATTAACTTAAAACTCTAAATCCCTTCGTCTCACGTCTGTGTAAGACTTTTGGTGGCTCTGAGCCGTTTTCAAATGCTCCTGAATCAACTTGACTTTCTCCATAGCCTGATAGACCAAGTCTGGTCCCAACAATTCCGCTTCACCAACTTTGAACTAACCAATCGGTGATCTACATTTGCGCCCATACAAAGCTTCGTACGGTGCCTTTCCAATACTAGCATGGTAACTGTTATTGTAAGAAAACTCAATAAGAGGCAAGTGTTCATCCCAATTACCTTTGAAATCAAGGACACATGTCCTCAACATATCCCCAAGGGTCTGAATGGTGCGCTCTGCCTGGCCATCTGTCTGAGGGTGAAAAGTTGCGCTAAGATTAACCTTGGTACCTAATCCTTTCTGAAAGGATCTCCAAAAATTTGTTGTGAACTGGGTACCACGATCTGAAATAATGGACACAAGAGTCCCATGAAGTCTGACTATTTCACGAATATACAACTTGGCATAGTCCTCCGTTGAATCTGTTGTCTTAATTGGCAAGAAGTGCACTGACTTCGTAATTCTATCCACAATCACCCAAATCGAGTCATGCCTCCTAGCTGAACGAGGTAGACCTATTATGAAATCCATGTTTATCATCTCCCACTTCCAAATGGGAATATCAATATTCTGAGCCAAGCGACCAGAGACACCCTATAAATATGGCAAGGAATCTTTTATACTTAAACACCAAGTTCTTTCCATAATTCTGCAAATCCTAGTTGCTATAGGACTTTCACTGGAACATGTTCACGAACTTATTTCATTCACCTGGTTCGTCCATCTCTAAATCTATATCTATATGAGCTGGAACATGTTTATATAACTGTTCCACCAATTCTCTTTCTTCTGCATCTGCCTTTGAACTGCTTTTGAAATCTTGGTTGGAACTTGTTGACAGGCCTGTTTCATATAATTGTAAGCTCTGTGTCTGCAACTGGTCTTCTCCACTCCTTCACCACTAATCACTGCTAGGTCATTCATCTGTTGCACCTGATGACCTGTGATCATTCTCTCCTGCATATGATGACTCTTTGGTATAGAACCTGCTTGCACATTTGTTCTACTTCTTCATTGAACTATTTATTTACTGAGTCATCTCTCCCTTTTGCTGCCTTGTTCAGTTGTTCTATTCATTGAATCCTTTATGCTGCATATTGAACATCTCTGTAGGCTAGGTCACTTCTTTCTCTGTGCTTGTCTGCTTGTCTGTATCTGATGGAACATGTATGTGATCCTCATTCATGTGCATTTCTTGCAACTGTCTCTTGTGATCGATCAGGTCTTTATACTAGTTCCATGGGCATTGCGTTCTTGCTTATTCAGACATCACACTGTGTTTAGCACACCTGCTTCAATCAGCCAAATGTCTAGCTTTGTTCAATCATTCTTATGCATTCTTACATGTATCTAGGCCTGGTTTATCTTGGTATCACTCATTGCTTGCCTGTTTGTCAATCATCAAGACTCATATATGCATTCGTCTAGCTAATGCCAACAAATTTCTCCTCTTTGATGATGACAAACTTTCTAACTTTCTGTGCTTATATATCATGTTTCAACCTGTTCCACACACCACTACAGCTTCGACTTTGAAATTAAAGTTAATCATGTTAGCATATAAGTCATAAAGTTGTTGTCACAGTTCAATCTTCTCCCTTTTGGTATCATTAAAAAGTTAATCCCAGATTATGGCTAGTAATATTTAGCAATATTCAACTCATGGCCACTAGGCTATTGCATACATATAGATATGAACATTTACTTGTTTTTGAGTCAAGAAAACATTTATGTCATACAATTTTGGCACAACTTATAAGATATGCAATAGTTTTGTATTTCAACAAGTACAATTCTAGTCCTCTGGTTACAACCATATACAACAGATCATATGAACTGTACTTTGAAATTTGTACAAGCATATTCTTGGGGAAAGACTAATCCTATGGAGTTCTAGCTACTGGAGTGATTGTGGTTGGAGGATCTGAATGACTCCAGTTTCTTCTTAGCTTTGAGATCTCCTTCCTAATCCTTGTTTTTCCCCCAAGAAGACCCACCATGTTTTTCCACCGGTTTTGCCCATGAGGATCAAGATTTGGATTGCAGTTCTTTTCATGATGGTGACGGGTTCTCTCTCTGGTTCAACCTGCCATACTTCTCCATGAACCCTTATAACTCCATAATTCAAGTCTAGTAATATCTCATATGAATCCCTTTTAGATGAGCTTAGGTTATCAACCACCATATTTTCTTGAAAGGTTGCTGTAACACTAGATTCCTCTATTTTATCCCTTGTGTTGGTATTTTTCACATATTCCCCCTATTTATGAGGTCCACCCAATGGTCTTTCCCCCTTTATCTTTCTAATAAGTAAAATCATAAGGACATTGTTGCTCCCAAATGCACACGCAAGTATACGCGATCGTACAAGTAATATAGGATTTTTAAGTCCAGATATCGTACACACAGAGACTTATAATTTACTATTTACTAAATTAAACTAATGCTAATTATCTAAACAAGAAATAAAATCCAAAGTTTTATTTATAAACTAACTAAAAATAAAAGAAAGCAAATAATGAACTTCAACCAAGAAAGAGCGGATTTTTATCGGAGAAGAGATAGATCTAGGATTATGACCACTAACAATCCAATTGAGTCTTCCAATTGCTATGCATATTTCATTTCCCGGTTTACTATTTGACGGGTTGATGTTAACTTTATAATATTCTTTTGAACTACTCACAAGCCTGTAGATGCTACTCTTAACGTATGTATTTCTATGATCACAAGAAGTAGCAAGAACGCATTTATATCTCTGTATCCAAATAAGTAGGGCAAAAGGGTATATTTCTATCCTCAGTAGTGAAACAATTAAATCGAACAAACTCTATTTATTCTTATTACGTATGTGAATTCCCTCTTTCAAGTCCAACTCACGCACCACATATATTATCTAACTATTGGCCAAATAATCAAACAATTAAGCACAAGAATAAATAAGCAATCCAAAGATGGAAATTCAATAGATATAAACAATAATCAAACATCAACCTTCATGTTTGTGTCAAAATCCTAGAACTAAAGAATTTAGCTCCACATATACATAGAGGAAAAATAACAAATCATCCGAATAAAAAAACATAAAAATAAGTGCTACAACGAAGAGAAGAAAAAATCCTATAACTCCAGCCTCCACGGCGACTCCTACCTCTTACTAGGTCCAAAGTTATGTAAAAATTGTGTAGAATATGTATTTATAGAGTGCCAAAAGATCTAGACTTTTAAAAACCAAATCCAACTTGGACCGAGAAAAATAACGGCCTGCAGAAAATTATTCAGAGAACTGGTTTTTTTTGCTTCAGTGGCGCGTCGCATGAAGATCACAAACTGAAGCCAATCCGTTCTTGTTTTCACGTCACTTCACTAAGTTCTCTCTTTTGCTTTGTCTTATTTGCACTTTGGTCTCATCATTGCTCTAATCATTGGAGCAATGATGAGACAATCATAATATCTTTTTGTCTTGTCTCCTTTCTTTGATTCCTTTTAATTTTCAAATTCAGCTTCAAAGACGTCGTTGTCCTCTTTTCCTTTTCTCTTCCGCTTTTTATTCAATTTTGCTTCAAATCTCTTGATGTTCAAACCGCTTTATTTCTACATAATAAACATATAATATTAAGAACAAATCAATATAATAATACTCAAAAGACGATTAAAAGTACTAAAATGTGAGGCAAACAATGAATAAATATATGCATTTTAGGTCGAACATCACCACCCTACACTTAAATTCTTGCTCCTCCTCGAGTAAGCATTAAAACCACTCTCAATAAATCAAGCCTAGGAACACCACCACTTTGATTGATACCAACAATTAGGCCATATAGCAACTCATCAAATTTACACTTCCAGATCATTATGCAAGATGTATAAGTCAACAAACAAACAACAAACTTCTAACCTTCTAACATCAGAGACCAATTCTAACTCATCAAATATAAGCTCGCTCACCTATTCTGTCAAAGAAAACTTATAACATCACCTATCTATCATGAAACAAGTGCCCTCGCAAGAATAAATAGTCCACACACTCAAATCAAAGAATGAATTTAAATTAAGGATTTAGCATCAAAGCACAACTCTCGCACTCACAAAGAAATTCACATGTATACACAAAGAACCATAGGCTTGCCTATTATGTACATCTCTAAAAATTAAGTGTGCTCGAATAGAATCAAATAGGAATTTAAGAGGTTGTAATGTTGGCTAGGGCACGGGTAGGAAAACTATATGATAGTGACTTACACTTCCCTAAGCAATTTGCACTTTTAGATTTCATTACCCATTATTTTCGTCTCTTCACTTTATTTTTCAGCCCTCTCTTCATCAATTATTTCACAAGTATTTTCTCATATCAAGAACGTTTCAAAATTTTGTTCTTTTTTTTTTTTTTCTTTTTAGCAATTTTTTTTGCATGTCACATTCTTTTTAAGAGGGTCTTTTCATCACTTTACAGCTATCGCTAGTCACCATTTTTTCCACTTGACCATCCCTTTCTTCAAATTTATCAATTATATCATAGTTTAAGCTACACTGCTCAAGGAAGAAGGGTGCAAAAACTAGGGATTCAACCAAAAGGATCAAGGGAAAAATACGCTAACAAACAAAAGGCTACAGGCTCAAAGGGCTAACTAGTGGTACAATTTTTGAGAAGGCTAAAGTTCACAAGACATATCAAAGAAAGCCTATTATCATCTTCCAAAAGAGCAACACTTTTTATTTCGCTTCAATAACATGCTGGGCAAGTTCTAGACTAAGATGCAGAACATGGAATAAATGTAAAAACTTCTCACCACACATGGCACAAGTATCAATCAAGATGGATCAATTCCACTCTAGGACAGATAGGGTCATGGCGAACTACAAAATAAGAAAAAGTTATATACAGAGTCACAACCTTGAGCCAGGCGTCAGAAAGTATGCTATCCTTTTCATTACTCAAGCACTCACAGGAAAGTACTACTCAAGCTCAGGTCCAAATATGCTAGTATCAAACAAGTCAAAAGGGTCTTTCTTCTCTCTCCTTTCCTAATCCTAAAAATAAAAATTACTCGGTTCAAAGGCCCTCCCTCAGGAAAGAACCGAGGCCATAAGAAAACCCAAGGAGTGGATGATATATGTCGCTAATGAGAAACAAAAAACTATAAACAAAAAATAAAAGAAAGACCACAATAAAAAGGTTTTTTTTTCATGATTTTTTTTTTTTTTAAGATATAAGGCTAAGAAAAAAAATCCTATAGCATAATCATCCTTGACCACAAATTATCAGAAGTATCCCACCCCACACTTAAAAATATGTGTTGTCCTCAACGCATGTATAACAGAGAAAAAATTAAAACAAGGGTGAGAAATACTCCCTGACACCCTTTAGGGCCTAGCTAGCAGCATAATCCCCAATATCAAGGGTTGGAACGACCCTACACTTAAGCTCAAACATGCTTCTCAGCTTTCAACTTCGGGCATTCAGACTTCCCCTAATCTACAATATAAAAATAAAATAAAACGTGACATTATAAAAAGAAAAATATAAAACTATTAAACATTGCGTTGCCTCCCAATAAGCGCCTTAGTTAACGTCACGGCACTACGTGAATCAACTTTTTCCTCCACCTCAAACTTATGAATTGTACCCCTAATTTTTCTTCAAGCTTTCTATCATGCTTCTGGGGCGGTGGTGTGAAAACAAAGGAGCCAAGCAATAGGTGTTGCATTTTGCACTTCTTGACCCTTAAGTGAGGGCTATCATTTTGTCTTTTTGGTGTGGTAAATTTCAGGATGAAAGGCTCTTGTTTCTCCTCTATACACTTCTTCATCAACGTGGAGGGCTCAATTTTCATGTCGCCAACCAAACATAATGTAGAAAAATGTTTAGAATGAGGACCAACATGCCCCAACTCAAAAACTGCATTATTTTTGACATCCTCACTAATGTATACTCCCTCAACCTCAGCATCATCAATAAAGATCTGATCGAGTGGTTGGAATTCCTTTATCTGCTCCACATACTGGCCACTATCCAAGATAATATGTAATTGGGCATCAGATGCCTGAACCTTTTTATTCAATTGAGCCTGTAGGTTGTGGATATCTAAACCAAATTGGTCTATCTCTTGTCTGAGCTCAGTTCTGCCTTCTATCAGTTGTGTTACCATGTTTGTAAGTCTATCATAGAGAAACTCATGAAAATTAATTTGTTGAGCTTGTTCCGTTAGCCAAGATTGACTCACTATCTCTACTTCTTCAAAGTTATCTCCATGTAGGAATTCACTCTCTTCTTCCGTTTGAGGTTCGTCTTGGATATTGGCTAAGCCTGTAACTTGCAGATCATTACAAGTTTCAAACTCGGCCTACATCTCTATGAGTTTGGCACGAATGCTCTCTGTGGCCTTCCCTAGTTCTGCAGTTTGCTCTCTTATTAATGTGTTGTGCTCCACCATTTGTTTCATTATATCTCTAACCCGAGCAAGACTTTCCGCATCCTCCACTTCATTACTCCTGTTAACATCACAATCAACAAGAGAATCATAATAGGGGATGGGGAATAAGAGTTAGGACAACCATTACAATGGCTATCTTGACCACCACATATACTACAAACATTCCACTCAAAGGATCGGGTAGGTGCGCACAACCCATCCTCGGAAATATTATGACAGTGTTTCCACAGGTGGGGTCCTCCACAAATCAGACAAGAATCATCAAAATAGGAACAACCAATATTCGACCAATTTTTATTCCAAGATGCCATATCAAGAAAGATAACAAAAATATTAAATTTTAAAAAAAAATATATAAAAAAAAAAACTTGAATAAACAAAAGAAAAGTCTAATCTAGATAAAAAGTTAATTTCTAAGTCCCCGGAAACGGCGTCAAAAACTTGTTGCTCCCAAACACACACGCAAGTATACAGGGTCGTACAAGTAATATAGGATTTTTAAGTCCAGATATCGTACCCATAGAGACTTATGATTAAGTATTTACTAAGTTAAACTAATGCTAATTATCTAACAAGAAATGAAATCCAATGTTATATTTATAAACTAACTAAAAATAAAAGAAAGCAAATAATGAACTTCAACCAAGAAAGAGCGATTTTTTATCAGAGAAGAGATAGATCTAGGGTTATGACCACTAACAATCCAATTGAGTCTTCCAATTACTATTCCTATTTTATTTCCTGGGTTACTAGTTAACGGGTTGATGTTAACTTTATGATATTCTTTCGAACTACTCACAAGCCAATAGATACTACTCTTAACGTCTATATTTCTATGATCGCAAGAAGTAACAAGAACGCATTTATATCTCTGTATCCAACTAAGTAGGGCTAAAATATATATTTCTATCCTCAGTAGAAAAATGATTAAATCGAACAAACTCTATTTATTCTTATATACGTGAATTCCCTCTTTTAAGTCCAACTCACGCACCACAGATTGTGTTTAACTATTAGCCAAATAATCAAACAATTAAGCACAAGAATAAATAAGCAACCCAAAGATGAAAAATTCAATAGATATAAACAATGATCAAATGTAACTTTCATATTTGTGTCAAAACCCTAGAACTAAAGAGTTTAGCTCAACATAGACATGGAGGAAAAACAACAAATCATCCGAATAAAAAAAACATAAAAACAAGTGTTACAGAGAAGAGAAGATAAAATCTTGTAACTCCAGCCTCCACGGCAGCTCCTAGCTCTCTCTAGGTCCAAAGTTATGTAAAAACTGTGTAGAATATGAATTTACAGGGTGCCGAAATGTCTGCGCTTTTAAAAACCAAATCCAACTAGGAAAGGGAAAAATAATGAACTGCAAAAAATTACTCAGAGAACATTTTTTTTTTTTTTTTGCATCAATGACGTGTCGTATGATGATCGCGAACTGAAGCCAATCCGTTCTTGTTTTCACATCACTACTTTGCACTTCATTAAGTTCTCTCTTTTGTTTGTCTTATTTGCACTTTGGATTGGAGAAAATGATGAGACATCATTACGTCTTTTTGTCTTGTCTCCTTCCATTTTATTCCTTTTAATTTTCAAACTCAGCTTCAGCACGTCCTTGTCCTCTTTTCCTTTTCTCTTCCACTTTTTATTCACTTTTGATCCAAATCTCTTTATCTTCAAACCGCTTTATTCCTACACAATAAAAGTATAATATTAAGCACAAATCAATATAATAATACTCAAAAGACGATTAAAAGTAATAAAATATGAGGCAAACAATGAATATATATATATATATATGCATTTTAGGCTGAACATCAGACATCAGGGAAAGGTGTGTTTATGAGGGTAAGGTGAAGTATTTTTTATGATTTGGAGAGATCAAGGAAGTATGAGGAGGAGTGAGACTGATCAGAGCTTGAGAGGCATTTGCATAATTTTTTCATTAGGGCTCCAAGGTGGGTGAGATGGGATGAGATTTGTGAGGTGAGGGTGAGTCTATATCGGTTTATGTACAGATTTCATCGGATAGCCAAAAAGTCCTATTTTTGGGAAGAGCATGATTTGATTTTGGATGTCTTTTCAAGGCTATCATAATGACTCACTTTTTCTTCTCTCAATGTACTCCTTAGACAGCTAGACATGACTAGGGTAGATAAAATAGGTTGTCTAAGTTGTTCCATGATTTGAGTATATAATTGACTGTAGGGAAAAGAACATACCTGAAGTATATTTGTGATCTTTGATTTGAGGCCTGCTTCAGTGACAGTCATCATGTTTTGGACTTTGCAAGAACATGAATCTGCCCTGTATAGGATGTACACCTTAATGTACAAGACTGAGTAAAATATTTCAATTACTTTTAGTACCACACAGTCTGTGACAACCTCCCTAGCCAATTATGAGGGATACATGTGCAGCTTTAATCTTTCCCAGTGCTAACATATTCTTCCTTTTATAAGCCTGGTGAGAACCCTTCATTATTGTAGTACGTATGCCCTGGTTCACACAGTTTTTGCCAGGACTAGGTCCTCCAATTTTACTTCCTGAGTTTTAACACTTCATCTACTGAGTGTACAACACATGTTCATGTTTGACAATCTTCTTTTAACATGAGGAACAGGTTCCTGAACCTTTTTCCTACAGTGTTTCTTTCCTTCTATCTTGAGAGTGAGCATAATTAACAATGTTTCCTCTCTTTATATTTTGAGCAATCACTGTTCATATATCATTTTAGCTTGCTTTTCTACTCCTCTTTCCTATAAAGGAATTAGGGATTAGTTTTGGGCACCCATGTAAGCTTAGGTCCCTTTCCTTCACTCATGGGATGTATCAAATCCTTCTTTGTCCATTCAACCAATGTCCACATGAACCTATTTCCAACACCTATAGCTTTCTTCTTGATAGATTGGTGTTCCTTTTCGAAATTTTTAGGTTCTTTATCTTATAACTCATGTTCATCAGACATTCAAGTCTGCAGTGTCTCATCTTTCCACATAGAGTGCATAAAACCTCTTCTGACACTTGATGTTCCGTTGTTCTGTTAAATCCCAATCCTGTAGTAATATTGTGCATATGCCTTATGAGATTTGAGAGTAGTTGAGAGGCTTGAGTCCATTGAGTAGCTTTTTCAAGATCAAGCTCTGTTTTAAGTAGTTTTGAGTTAATATCTCTGGAATTTTCTTTTTCTAACTGCAACTCCCTTCTTACTCTTTTCAATTCGAACTCAACCTTTAGTTGCTCATTGTTCGCCTCATGCTCTCCTGCTTTGAGTGTCAACTTCAGAACTTTTGATTGAAGACGCAATATGGATGAACCAAGTAGAGCAACCTGTTCTTTCAAAGAATTGGTTCTCCTTCTCTGTTTTGACTCTACATTCTTCACTCTTTAGTATCTCTTTTTGTGCTCATTTCGATGTCTTCCACCAAACCTGACTCTAGATGATCATCAACCATGAGTGCAGTGTGATCAGCCTCATTCTTAAAGTTATCATCAGATCCCTAGGCTGCTGCCATAGCCTTGTAGTCTCCTTGTTTTTGCTAGCTTCCTCTTTCTTTTTTTATGCCCTTCTCTTCTTCCATTCTATTTCCCACAAAGGGCAATCCTTGATCATGTGATCAGTTTTATCACACTTGAAGCATCCACCAACTTGTCCTCTATCAAAACTCCTTCCTTTTTAAGAGTTTTTGCTCGACTGATTTTCCTTTCTAAGGAATTTTCTGAAATTTCTTGTAATTAGGGCCATGTACCTCTTCATCTTTTTTATTTGTGGCTTTCAGAGCTAGCGACCTTTCTAAGCTTGTTTCTTCCATTCTAGCATTCTCTATGTCCATCTCATAGGTCTTTACATTTCCCACTAATTCATCTAGCGACATCTCCTATATATCTTTTGCTTCCCTAATGGCTGTAACTTTCATCTTAAAGGATTTTGGCAAGATTCGCAAAATTTTATCCGCTGGATCTTCCGTGGAGATGGCCTTTCCAAGTGAGGTTAATTCATTCACAATGGAAGTATATCTGGTGAACATCTCAGCAATAGTCTCTCCTGGCTTCATTCAAAAATTCTCATAATCATTGGGGAGCGTAGCCTTTCTAAATTTCCTTACTTGGCTTGTTCCTTCATGGGAAGTCATCAACGCATCTAAGATTTTCTTGGTCATAGTACATCTAGAGATTCTATTGTACTCGTCTGGTCCAAGCCCACAAATTAGGGCGTTCTTGGCCTTTCCAATCTTTTCAAGTATCTTGTAATCCTTTTCATTATACTCAGTCTTTTCTTTCTTTACATCCTTTCCATCATCTCCCTTCTTTGTGGGATATTTAGGTCCTTCGATCACCCTGTCCCATAATCCATAATTGTCACGACCCAACTGCTGAGTTGTGACGAGTGCCTGTCCTCTATTGACAAAGCACCCCTATACCCATACCTGGACATCACTGACTAACTAGGTGGCCCATATGACTTATGCCTGAACCATGCTGACTCATACAAGAACAACATCAATAACTATGCATCAAAAACAATCAACCATATGTGCATATATATATATATATATATATATATATATATATATATATAAATATATATATATATATATATATATATATATATATATATATATTGGCCGCTACATATCTTTGTACAACAAAATAATGGGAGCCGATAAGGCTATATCACGTGCCAACTACATACAACTGTCTACAGACCTCTAATGAAACAAAAAGCTGTAGAAAGGATGGGACAGGGCCCCGCCATACCCATATATATACATATACATCTCAAAATGGCATATCAAAATAGACTGCAACTCCGGATCAAGTGGAGCGCACTGACTAATGCTGAGTGGAAGTCCTATTGAGCTGGACCGCCCGTCTGTCTACTCCGAACTGCGTGGCATGAATGCAAAATTTCCCCGAACAATAGGGAGTCGCACGAATAATGTACCGAGTATGTAAGGCACAAGAATAACAAGTACATAGAAGTCATGAGAGACATCTGAAACATGAAAGCTAATCTCAATATCTGAATGCATCTGTAGCTAACTTCTGAGAATATCTACATAACTTTGTATAACTGAAACTGCCTTTAAGGGCGTATGATATGCATAGGTCATAATATAACTGATAGTGTTGATGAATGTACGTCCCGATCCATACATGATATAATAGTGCCGAGGAACGTACGGCCCAATCCATATATAATAGTGCTGAGGAACGTACGGCCCGATCCACATATAATATAATATACGCGTATATAACGCTTTCTGGTCAAGGTCAATGTGCATATATATAATGAATGCAATGCATAAGTATAATGAATGAATATTAGAACTCTCGGAGTGACATAAGGTCGTACCACCTCCGATGGACATCCCTTGAGCTAACATCTTCAATATATGAAATCTCAGGACCTAAGAACAGAAGGAACAATCATAACAAGGAGTATAGGATCATCAAAGACTGAGGTACTCCTAGTGCTTCTAAGAGTAGAGTAATATGAAAGCTCGTTTACACGTTTGTTTGCTCATATCATAAGATCATGCCAAAATGAAAGAAAGGATAGCTTTAACATACCTCGTTCACTTTTCAAGCTAGCTAAGCTACTATCCCGAGCTTGACAAATTCAGACACAAGACCAAGTACCAATTATTAGACTAGAACATACTCATATACCAACCTTAATCTAGTTTACAACTTTACACAATTCGGGCTGCATCTCCTTTGTAAACTTAATAATCTTTCAATTCCAATTCAACCCAACCATCAACAACAACAATAACAATATCAATTCCTACATATCAAAATATAATTAATTCTACTCCAAATCCTCTCCCAAAACAGCCCCTTGTCTTAACCTAACCCTTATTCAACTTACAACCTTCATAACCATATTTCCTTTACTTAAAACCACAAAAGTTCTTGATAATCAACTCAATAATGAAGATAAGAATCATATACATACCTTGAAGGAACTAGAATACCAAGAATCAACTCCAACTCAAACTCCTAAGCTCCACAACTTTAATGAAACCCTAGGAGCAACCTTCTTCTTCACTAGCTCGGGTTTTACGGGTTCGGATCTTACTAAAACTCCTCCAATTTGATGGAAAATGTTGAGGGCAAATATATTAGAGCTTTCTCTCATTTGAAGAGTGAAAATAATGAGGATAAAATGTGAGGGCCAAATATATATAGATGGAACTAGAAAGTTCCAAAGGTGCGGTTTGACGAACGGGTCGACGGCCCGTCGACTTGCACCATCAATCTGCCACCTGGAGAATCAGAGATGGCGGCATGTCGACGGCGTGGATTGACACCACCATCGACACGTTGACAGTCCATCAAAGGGGACTGGTTTCCTGCTAGTTCCCTGAGGCGTTCTGGCTCGTGACGCTTCGATTCGTTTAGCTTTTAATCCTATCGTATGGCAAAGAACGCATACTTATACTTTGGTACACATGAGGTAAGGCACATAATATTCCAAAAGCTCGGGTACAGATCTCCATACTAAGGATATAAATCACCAATAAGCCAAAGAATTCCTTCTAACGAAATGGGAGGTGTAACATTCTCCCCCTTAGAAACATTTGTCCTTGAATGTTCGTACAAGTCATGGGCTATAAAAAATTTGGCAGAGTTTCCCCTGTAAATATACCAATCCCACCTGTACACAACAACCCAAAATAATGCCACACAGGGCCACATGCTAAAATATACAACACCATGGCCTCACACGACCAATCACAATAACTATAAATGAAACCAATACTTGGGGAAGATGATACCTCTAGCTGAGCTTCTTGAGATGCCGGAAATAAATATGGGTATTTAGCCTTCATTTCCTCTTCAGCTTCCCAAGTCATTTCTTCAACATTATTATTTCTCCACAGAACTTTAACGGAAGCCACATCCTTGGTTCGCAATCGACGAACTTGTCTATCCAATATAGCCACAGAGATCTCCTCATATGATAATTGCTCAGTCACCTGGATATCATCGACCGGTACAATTCTCGAGGGATCTTCTATACACTTACAGAGCATGGACACATGAAATAATGGATGCACAGACTCCAACTCAGAAGGTAGTTCTAGCTCATATGCTACCTTACCCACTATACAAATGATTCTATATTGTCCAATGTATCGAGGGCTTAACTTACCCTTCTTGCCAAATCTCATAACTCCTTTCATAGGCGAAACTTTCAGAAAAACCCAATCGCCTACTACAAACTCTAACTTGCGCCGCTGATTATCTGCATAGGATTTCTGTCGACTCTGCGCTGCTAGTAACCTTTCTTGAATCACTTTCACTTTGTCAATTGCTTGTTGTATTAAGTCTGGGCCTACTAGCTAATTTTCTCCAACATCAAACCATCCTATAGGTGATCTACATCTCCGCCCGTATAAAGCCTTATAAGGAGCCATCTGAATGCTAGAGTGGTAAGCATCGTTATTAAATGCAAACTCAATCAGAGGCAAATGATCATCTCAGCTACCTCGGAAGTCAATCATAGAAGCTCTCAGTATATCCTCAAGTGTCTGTACATCTATCTGCGGATGAAATACAGTACTAAGACTTACCTGAGTCCCCAA
This sequence comes from Lycium ferocissimum, assembly GCF_029784015.1. Classification (NCBI taxonomy): domain Eukaryota; kingdom Viridiplantae; phylum Streptophyta; class Magnoliopsida; order Solanales; family Solanaceae; genus Lycium; species Lycium ferocissimum. The sequence continues at coordinate 6,385,208 of NC_081353.1, forward strand.
TCCATTCTGAAAAGATCTCCAAAGCTAGCTGTGAATTGCACTTCTCTATCTGAAATAATGGTTGTAGGAACACCAGGAAGTCGTACAATCTCTCTAAGGTAGAGCTTCGCATAATCTTCAGCTGAATAAGTAGTTCTGACAGGCAGAAAGTGGGAAGACTTTGTAAGCCTATTAACTATGACCCATATTGAATCATACTTCCGCTGAGTACGGGGCAAACCTGTAATGAAATCCACATTGATTACCTCCCATTTCCATGTCGGAATCTCCACAGCCTGTAATAAACCTCGGGGCTTCTGGTGCTCTATCTTGACTTGCTGGCAATTTGGACACTAAGCGACAAATAATGCTATATCTCTTTTAATACCATCCCACCAGTAAACTTCCTTGAGATCATTATACATCTTTGTTGTGCCCGGATGAATGGAATAGCGAGAATAATGTGCTTCCCCCATAACCTGCTGACGAAGCCTTGCAATATTAGGAATGCATAATCTACCTCTGTCACGACCCAACCGGAGGGCCATGACGGGCACCCGGAGCTAACCCACCGAGCACCTCTCATCATACTTTCACAATCATATCTAGGTGAGCCACATGGCCTGCTAACAATCTCTACGCATCAATAATACCATTTCCATTGGGCTAAGGCACTTTTATATCAACATCAACAAACATGCCCATATACATATATACAAGCCGACGAGGCTGACAAAATGATATACAAAATATGAGCCGACAAGGCTAAAGACATCTAACTGTACATGACTGTCTACGAGCCTCTAAGAAGAGTGTGTAACATCATATAGGCGGGACAGGGCCCCACCATGCCCATATGTACACAAAAGAATAGTACCAACAACTGTAGCTCCGGACCAAATGGAGCTCCTCTGAACAATCTCTGGAAAGGTAGCCTAAGGATCCAGTCTATCTCTTTGTCCACCTGTGGGCATGACGCAGCGTCCACAAACAAAAAGGACGTCAGTACGAATAATGTACTGAGTATGTAAGGCATAATCAATAGCATAATAGAAGCATGAAAAAAATAACATAAGATAGAACTGTCATGGAATGATAGAGCCATTTATACCTCTAGCGACGTTCATCATATTCACTTACCCTTTTTCTAATGGAAACCTTCTATTACATACACTTATATATATAGTAGTATCATACCCAACCATAGAGGTTCGGTGTCTCACATACCTGACCATGATAAGGCTCGGTGTTATACATACCTGGCCCTACCAAGGCTCAGTGTTATCCGTACCCAACTGCAGTGGTGCGCGTGCAATATGCATCATACTTGGGCACATAAGCTCGGTGTTATATACTGGCCATACATATATACTTACATATACACCTAGTAGTACTTACGTAGCGTCAACGTCAACATCGTCCATATATTTTTCTTTAGAGGGTAAACTATCGTAGAATAAGACCAATGGTATCATGAGGATATCAAAAACTATGAGCTCTTGTGATTCTAGCAATTAAATAATCATGGAAGACATTATGGATTTCACATGAAGGTATACGACAAATGGGAACATGCCTTAAGAAAGAAGGGTTAGCCTTACATACCTTTTCATCTCCTTAGCTACTTAATGTTCATCTCCAAAGCTTGAGAGATCTACATTTAAAATGTTACACCCCGTAGTTTCTATACGTTGAGATTCATAAGTACTAGTTATTCAATTGCAGACATCGGAGTATTGTCGAGAAGATGCAAGATCATAGGTACTCATATTACGATTATAAGAGTCCGAATTCGCGTAACGGGTTATAGGAGGATTGGAAGACCAGTGAACTAAGGAATTAAGCTTCCGAGGCTTTGAAGGAAAGTTGGGCAAGGTTTGGTACGAAAATTTTGGTCTAACAGGAAGAAGAATATGTTTTAGTATATTAAGAGTTTTGAAGTGAAACAAAAGTCTAAAGTGAAGTCCGGGAAGTCTAGTCTCCAACGCAACAAACCGCTCCTCAATAGGACATCGGGGTAAGAAAATATGGACGTTACAAGTCGGGCTGGCAGGCCAGGAAAATGGTCTGCGCGAACGTGCCTGGGAGTGGCGCGAACGCGTAGAAGGCCAAGGGCCAACACAGCGCGTACGCGCCACTACAAGGCGCGAATGCGCTGAACAAATTTTGAGGCCCGGGTTCGGGATGAAGGTTATATTATAAGAATGTAATAATAACATATATATGACATTTGGAGACTATATGGGGGGAGTTGGTTCATATGGCACTTAATGAAAAGCCCTCGTTGCTACACGCTAAGTGGGGCCCACACGTCAGAGTTTTATAAAGGACATATGAAGAGACATATGAGTAGTATATGGAAAGTTGAGCAAGTCATAAGAAGGACCCATAAGCCAAATATGGGCATAAGCCCTCCAAAGGGACGATTTAAAGAAACATTTTCGGATCATCTGACTTGGAGGGGCCAAAACAATATTATAAGTTTGGAATTTGGAAAACCACCAAGAATGAAAGTTGTAGATAATTGAAAGAGCTTTCCAACCATAAGTCGTGGGCCCTCACATGACATCGGGATAAAAAATTATGACCTTTTTACTGAACGAATGCGCAGGCAGTGAAATAAGCCAGCGCGAACGCGCTGACCATTTTCTAGGTCGGTGCAACCCGAGCCTAGAAGCTTATAAAAGGGGCTTTACCCCCCCCCCCCCCCCATAAACAGCAACCAAACACCCTCTAAGCTTCCCCAAACCTCTGGAAACTTCCACCAACTTCCACTCATAAATTTCACGCAAATCAAAATATAATTTCCAAATCCCAGTCCAGGCGACGTATGGTTGCAACTAAAAAATTGTGTATTGAGGTGTTGTGGCTTAATTTCAAGGTAGAGGAGTGAAGATATAACATTATTATCGAGATAAAGGTATGAATCTCTTATTATTAACGTTAATCTTGATTTAATTACGGAGGCGGAGTTATTAAATTGTTGTAAGGTAATTCTGTTGGTGGAAATATGGGACAAACACCATATGGGCTGTTCTATGGAATAATTTGATATGGGAAATGATGTTATTAATGTTGGTATTGTTATTGTGATTGTTGGTTGTTGAATTGAGTGTTATATCCCGTATTTTATACATTCGGATAATTCGAGAAAGTCGTGGCAAGTTAAGGACTAGATCATTTTCAAGAATTATTTTAATGTACGAGTTGTTAGGAATATTATTTTTGAGCACCGGTGGTATGGGAATATTGAGAAAGGTTAAGGGCCAAAAGAGAAATTCGCAAAATGGGCCGTGGTAATATTGTGGAAGACGGGGGCAAAAATGGAAATTTAACCCAAGTTTCATGAATATTCC
>NC_081353.1:6388642-6504046 GCF_029784015.1 Lycium ferocissimum
AAAGTTGATTTTCCCTTGTACTTGGCCGAGCCTCTGGCTCTTCAACTTCTTGCTCTGTTTTCTAAGTGTTGGATGATGAAATGAATTAGTAGTCATCTTGTGAACTAATATAAGACTTATACAAATGTCCCTTGGCCCACACCATGTGTTGGAGCAATTAAAATTGAACACAAAATGGGTGGGCCAATTCAAATGACCACACGGCCAAGTGCAATATAATTGCATGATTTCCGAGTTCCATTAATTCCAATTTCGGTCCCAAATTTTTCCTAAGTGTTCCATACCAATAAATTCATGAACAACTTATGTCTCGAAATAAAATCGAAGGTCAAAAGTCCCGACTTTGTATCCCGAAATGGTTTGGTCCCTCACTTACCATAGTTAATCCGAGTTGTCCCAACGTACAAAAATACAGGATATAACACGAACGCGCCACTACGAGGCGCGAACGCGCCACTACGAGGCGCGAACGCGCCACTACGAGGCGCGAACGCGCCACTACGAGGCGCGAACGCGCCACTACGAGGCGCGAACGCGCCACTACGTGCGAATGTAATAATTACATATATATGAAATTTAGAGACCATATGGGGGGAGTTGGTTCATATGGCACTTGATGAAAAGCCCTCGTTGCTACACGCTAAGTGGGGCCCACATGCCGGAGTTTTATAAAGGACATGTGAAGAGACATATGAGTAGTATATGGAAAGTTGAGCAAGTCATAAGAAGGACCCATAAGCCAAATATGGGCATAAGCCCTCCAAAGGGACGATTTAAGGAAACATTTTCAGATCATCTGACTTGGAGGGGCCAAAACGATATTATAAGTTTGGAATTTGAACAAACTCCAAGACTGAAAGTTTTAGATAATTGAAATAGCTTTCCAACCATAGGTCGTGGGCCCTCACATAATATCGGGATCAAAAGTTATGACCATTTTACTGAACGAATGCGTAGGCAGTGGAATAAGCCAGCGCGAATGCGCCAAGAAGCTGCGCGAACGCGCTGACCATTTTCTAGGTCGGTGCAACCCGAGCCTAGAAGCTTATAAAAGGGGATCCCCCCCCCCCCCGCCCGTCCCCTAAACAGCAACCAAACATCCTCTAAGCTTCCCCAAACCTCTGAAACTTCCACCAACTTCCACTCATAAATTTTCACGCAAATCAAAATATAATTTCCAAATCTCGATCCAGGCGACGTATGGTTGCAACTACAAAATTGTGTATTGAGGTGTTGTGGATTAAGTTCAAGGTAGAGGAGTGAAGATACAGCATTATTTTCGATATAAAGGTATGAATCTCTTGTTATTAACGTTAATCTTGATTTAATTACGGAGGCGGAGTTATTAAATTGTTGTAAAGTAATTCTGTTGGTGGAAATATGGGACAAACACCATATGGGCTGTTCTATGGAATAATTTGATATGGGAAATGATGTTATTAATGTTGGTATTTTTATTGTGGTTGTTGGTTGTTGAATTGAGAATTGGGGCTAGGCATATAAACAGGGGAAATGCTGCTCGATTTTCGGCAGAATATAGAATAGTTTGATTTGAAACTTGGAATAAGTGTGCGATAAAGAGGCTAACGTTAGTGTAAATCCTCTTAAATGTAGACTCGCAAGCTCGGATGAATAAGCGTAGCTAATAGGAGACTAAACAGGTATGTTAAGGCTTGTCCCTTTCTTTCAAAGGCATGATTCCTATGTTATGATTCCATAAATGTTTCCATAACTGCCTTGTTTTCGAAAGATCGAAGTTCATGACTCTTAAAGCCTCTCATGAGGTTAAATGGAATATGTTCTATGATGATTGTGACGATGATGACTCTCTTTTTGAAATTCCGAAGCTATGATTTGAGGGCATTATGTGATTATTTAGCCATTCCATGAATCCCTTAACCGTACTTATCGTTGATGGTCTCACCTCATGTTACTCGTTCCTTCGAGGTGAGATATAGCGATGATAAGGATCCAATCTCCAGTGCTACCTAAGTTCATGATTCTCGAGACTCTCGTGACATCGTCGATTTCATCTTGCGATGGTTGATCCTTCAAGGATTGATATGATGATAATGGTAATGCTAATGATGACGTTGATTTCATTTATGTATTTTTATGTATATGTATGTATGTATGCATTGCATCCCACTGATCAGTTGGGCATAACATCGAGTCCCGCAAGGGCCGAGTACGGATAACATCGAGTCCCGCAAGGACCGAGTACGGATAACATCGAGTCCCTCAAGGGCCGAGTACGGATAACACCGAGTCCCAAAAGGGCCGGGTACGGATATGACAGATGTATGTATAGTAAGTGTAAGTGTATGTGAATGCATATGTATGTATGTTATATATGGATATGTATGGAAAAGTTCTTAAAAAGCTAAGCATGCATGACATTCGCCTTAAAAGGGCATTCAGAGGCACAGGTTGATCTTTTTTATATTACTTTATCCCCATACGTCCATTATATTATTTTCCATGTTCGGTATTTCTTGCTATGTCACTGTTCATGCCTTACATACTCAGTATATTGCTCGTACTGACGTCCCTTCTTGTGGACACTGTGTTTCATGCCACGCAGGTGTATACAGATGAGTAAAGGATATTGCTAGAAGATGTACGAGCTGGATTGGCGAGCTCTATTTCCTTCCGGAGTGTTGCCGAGTCAGATTATCTATGTTATGGTATCTTGATTGATGTAGAGACTTTGCAGACAGAGTCACGTATATAGCATGTCAGTCTTGTAAGCGTCATAAGCCGACGTATCATTATGCATTATGTTACAAATTTCATATGATTACAGATTTTACTTGATTTGAGAACGACGAAAGGAATGTTTTTGAAAAGCTTTCATTATGCATTTCATTTCGTGATTTAAGAGTCCAGTGAGATTATGAATATAACGAGAACCAGCGAGTTCGCTCGGCTCCCAGTAAGGGGTCGGGTGTCCATCATGCCCTATCAGGATTGGGGTGTGACATAAAAGGATTCATACCATGGTTAAGTCTTAAAGACACTCTTAAATTCAAACTAGAATAATTCATGAGTTAACGAAAATTGGACAGCATTTCTCCTATTTCATCGACCTCCACCATATCACAAAACAACTCCCCAACAACTATAGTAACATCCACAATATCATAATCAAGTAGTCATATTCCATTAAGTCTCAAAACATTCTCATATTCAACTTATATCAACAACTTCACACCAACCCTTTCCACAATTGCATACAACACTTCCTTGTCATTATTATCACCCTTCACAACAAGATTATACTCATAGCATTCTAAGAATCATATCTCAAGCTAATTTATTACTCAAAATATCATTAGTTCTACATTTGAGCTTCATTTTCTGCTTTCTTCCCTCACCCAAGTTATTCAACAACCAAGCATGCTTAAGAACATGAAATAGACACGAAAACTAACCTTTTATCTCATAGGAATGAGTATTGGATCAAGTTACCAACTTGTATGAAAACCCTAGCTTCAATACCAAAGAAATTCTTGAAGTCTACCAACCCTAGTGAGTCTCCCAACACATGGATATCATGATTCTTGCTATTTGATCTTTGATTTCTATTGGGTTTGAGTGGAATATGCTTGGGAGAAGGTTAAGTTTGGGAGAAGTGGGAAATGAAAAATAAGACAAGGGTCGTCCATATATATAAAAGAAAAAAATTGGCCCGACCGATTTATACGGCCATTTATATGGTCCGTATAACTTATACGGTCGATATAAATGGACCGAATAATCCCACCATGGGATTACCCTTCCCTGGAATGGTTATAAGGACCATTATACGGGCCGTATAAGTTATACGGTCCGTATAAGCAGTCGTGCAACCCAAATTTTTCTGAAACTTTCTCTCATCAATTCATTCAGCCTCCAATCCTTAGGGAATCTTATTGTCACACCCTAATCTTGATCAGGGTGTGATGGGCACCCGACCCCGTAACCGGAGCCGAGCGAACCCGCTGACTCTTACTACGTACTGAGTTTTTTTTTTTTTTGAACCTTTAAAGCAAACATACTTAATAAGATTACTCATACATAATGAGACTCTTTCGTTGCTTTTAAATCAAATAAGAGATATGACTGTACACAACTCATGTCATGATACAAACTGGCTCTCAAAACCCACGACTCTGTCTGCAAAGTCTCTAACTTCGAATGAAACATCATGGCATAGTATGCGACTCCTGCGACACTCCCGGAGACAAAGGAGTTTGCCAACTTCGCCGGAACATCTTCCATCCGTCCGGGTGTACTGCGCGGCATGAAACGCGGCCCGAAGAAGAGGGTCGGTACGAGCATTGTGCGAGTATGTAAGGCATGAACAAGAACATAATAAGAGATGTAGAGCATGTCACGTGAAAGAGAGTATCCGTACATAAGAACATATCATGCATATCGTGTGTAAAGCATATTATGTAATATGAGTGCCTCTTAAGGCGGAATCATGCATGCTTAATGCGCGGACGTGCGACCGATCCATATACTATCTTGCGGAACGTGCGGCCCGATCCATATACATTCTTTGCGGAACGTGCAGCCCGATCCATTTATATATATATATACGTATTCTTTCTTTGGAAACATCTCATTTTCATATATAAAGAAAATAGAACATACCATATTGCCGAGGCGTCGGCTCCGATCCATTTAACCACTTGTCCCGCGTCCGGGCATCCCGCGTCCGGACGATATCATATCATTCTCCAACTGATCAGGTGGCTGTGCGCCTATAGCGCCTGCCCTTTTCCCCATCTTCCCCATATACATATACATATACGTATACTTATACATATATCATGTGCATATATCATGTAAGCATGCAGGAGAGCCCGAAGAAAAGTCATGTATCCGTCGGAGTGACGTAAGGTCGGTAACCTCCGATTACTTTATGGAATAATCATGGGCGCTTTGTCTCACCTTGAAGGGACAATTATAAGGCGAGACTATCAATCAAGCTAGCATCACGGGAAAACATACAACAGGGTCATAACATATCATTTCATATACTTTGAAACCTTTAAAATAGTCATTATCCAAAAATAGCTTAACATTTCATATCGTCGTATTCATGGTAAGAACATATCCTTGACATATTCGTCCTAATCATTTTCTCATATCTGGCATCATCATTGTCGTCATAGAATCATAGTCGTTGTTTTGGTCATAAAAACTTTCAAAAATCGTAAAACTTGGTTTTGGAGAAAAATGAATATTTTGGAAAACATTCATAAACTTTTAGAAAGGAAATCATGCTTTGAAATCATAACTTCTAACTTTTGAAAATAAGGACGTTATGGGAGCATTTATAAAATCGCAACGTATGATTCATGCCATAGAAGGAAAAAGGACGAGCCTTAACATACCTGCGCCGCGCCTTACTAGCTACGCTTACTCGTCCGAACTTGTTGGTCTACCTTCAAGAAGATTGACGAAAGCATTAGACTCATTACCACGTACTTGTCTTAACCTTTCAAATACATTTACTTGTTATCTGCCGAAATTTCGGCAGCATCTCCTCTGGAAATACGCCATCCCCGAGATTCCAACTCGGCTTATTTTAATCAACAACCATCCGGGAATTCAACCCGGCCAAACTATCCACAATACCAACACTTATTGTAGCAACACTTCAATATCCAATCCAAACCAATTTAATTCAATTCAATTCAATTTAATTCAATTCACATAATCTTCCATCAACTCAAATGACATACTACTTTATCCGAAACCTTCAATTTCCACAACAACCATACATTTCATTACCATTCACATACTTTAACTTCAACAACAACCTTTATTCTACATAACATAATCCATAACGACAACAACTAAAATGTCAAATAACGTCAATTACCATAACTTACCAATTCTATACCATTCGGCCACACCCACCATACATAAGTTTTCATGAATTTCCATTCTTTTCTATACATTACAACAACAACCAATATACATGCACATACGGCTACAACTTCAACATTGCATAACTTCACACTTTTCATCTATTCTACATTATGGAGTTCATTGCAATTAGAACACTAAGTAAAGTTAATTCATCATCACACACACACCACCCGAAATTTTTACAACCATTACAACTTCAACACGAGTCATCAAACATTCATTTTCATCATAGAATCTACACAACAATCGATCAAGAATACTAAATCAATTCAATTTATTCCTCCTACACCAACCACCTATATCCACGGCTACCCTCTTAATCATGCAAGGTTTCATGAGTTCCACCTATTTCAACACATGACAACATGTTTAAACATCCATAACACATGCAAGAAAGTATTGAATTTTACCTTCTCCCTTCAACTTCTTCACACGGCTAGGAGTATTTTTGGCAAAACGAATGGTTTTCTTGTTCCAACAACTACTCCACATCGAAGAGGACCCTCCAATTAGCATGAAAGCATGAAGAAACATTTTTTTCATGATCAAGTTTCAAAGGGCTGGTTCGGCCAGCCCCTCTTGGCCGCCCTCCCTCTCTTCTTCTTTTTCTTTCTCCACCTCTCTTGAATTCTCTAGAGAAAAATGATGAATTTGTCTTACCATCTCATCACACACATATATATATATATATAAGTAGTGGCACATGACCATCCATTCCTCTCTCTCTCTTTTTCTCTAGACTTTTCTTTCTTTTTCTTGCATTTTTTTTTTTCTAAATAAAAAGATGACTTATTCTAGTCATCCTCCTTCATTCTTTTCTTCACATGGCCAATATGGCCTTCTTGGAACTTTCATGAAACTCATGTGAAATTCCATTTTGCCCTCGACTTTCCTCAATATTACCATTTTGTCCCTAACCTTCCGCATTATTTCCACGGCCCATTTTGCGAATTTCTCTTCTTGCCCTTAACTTTTCTCAATATTTCCATAATACCAATGTTCATAAATAATATTCCTAGCAACTCGTTCATTAAAATTATTTTAGAACATAGTCTTGTCCTCAACTTTTCACCATTGCCTCACAATATCCGAACGTACGAAATACGGGCTATAACATCCTCCCCCCCTTTAGAACATTCGTCCTCGAATGTTCGACTAACCTTATGGGTGCCATAATATTTCGGGAGGGTTCCTTTTATAGCTGCTCCTTCCCTTATGCCCGTTCTTTATCCTTTACCTCGTTTTCCTTATAATCGAACTCCTTGATCTTTTCATGAGCCCTTGCTCCATGTCATAGGTTTTGCTAACTCGCTGCGTCACCTCCATATCCTTGTTCTTTCCGGGTCCTTTCTTCTCTATTATTGTCTCGTCACCGCACCTTAACGGTAGCCATGTCTTAGTACGTATTCTTTACTTAACACTCCAATGTGGCTGTAGGCTATTCCTTTATCCCCAGGTCTATCTCTTAGTATACCCATTGTTATTTCGTTTCTACTTTTCTCCCAAGTATCCTGGCGACATGCCGACATTTTTTGAACTCTGATTCCAAGCTAATAGATTTCTCTTTTTTTTTTTTTTTTTGACACTTGACAGTGTTGCGGTTCCTTTTTGGGTCTGATATAATATGGTCTCCCCCCCTTTAAGGGGCTCCTTATACCAACAATCTTTCTATCAAGTCTTCGTTTATACCTTGTTTCTTATCTTTCTTCTAACTCCATGCCTGGCACCCCAGAAATTTCTTATCCTAAATTTTCTTTTACCTTCCATCCACGTCATCCCTTTGTCCGCCTTCCCATCCACTATTCGTCCTTTCACTTCCTTAGTTCGCTTGTTCGTAATTCTTCCTTGACTGCGCATTAGTGCTGTAGCTGTGTGTCCATATCTTTCAAGCATTCTGCTACTCTTGTTCTTAGCACAGAATCCTTACAATTTTACTCTCCCTATCCTAGTTACTATTCCTCTAGTCTTGCTTATCAAAATCGGTCCTCAAACCTCGTACACTCCTTTCCTGTTTCCTTTTATCACTTTCTGTTCTTTTTCACATGTCTACTTTGAGTCCTTACCCAAATAATCTCGCGCTTTGCCGGTAATTTCTCTCGGGAGCCTCCTTTACTGAGGTTTCTTACCCTTCGCCTTCTTTCGACACTTTGTTCTCTTTGTTTTCCATTAACACACTCTCTTTCCTTCCCAACTATCTCCATATTAGACCCTCCAGCCTTAGTCCATAACAAAATAATGACAGCTTTCCTTGTAGCACTTATACCGTCCACTTTCGCTGTCACTCGGGCTTCGATTCCCTTACTTGACTAATGTCCTTCTCACCGTAGCGTCAGTTGCTGGGACTCACATGTCCTCCGATACAATCATATATGGGATATCCTACACCTTCATATATATATAATTACTATCAACTAACCCACAAACTATTTCCAAACACTGTTCAAGCCTATCCTAATTCCCGGGGCTGTAATGCATTTTCTGTCTCTTCACCGAGTTAGTCTGCCTCGTCTCCCGTGACCTCTTAAGGTTTCTAGCCATTCCATACACTCTGGTTTTCCTTAGGTTACTCTAATCTCTCATTCGTCTCTTATACTTAAATTTATGGAATTTCTTCATACTTCCCAGGGGGGTCACCCATCCTCCCACCTGAGCACGCTTAACCTCGAAACCTTGGTGAGATTCGATGCCTTAATACTGATATTTTTGCGTCCACTTTCTCATATGACCTTTATTACCTGATTTTAAGCCAGTCGAAGCCTCACAGCTCCCGAAACATTTTCGTAATACGTCCTTTCTTTTACATTTACCGTTTTACCCTTTTCTCTTCTCGATATTCACCTTCCACGTGCATGACTATTTCTGTCCGGCGCCCCTCGATCAACTCCACGCCACATTCGTAACAAATATATTCATCAACATCTCACTCTTTTTTGACTTCCATATCATTCCTTGCCTTTTTCTCGCCCTCCGTCGCCTACGGAAATCGACGATTAGCATAAGGAATCTTATTTCCTATGACTTGGCTCTATTGCACGATCTAATGACAGAAAGAAGGTCAACCATTCCTAGATGCCCCGCAGCCTCCTGTTTATAAATGTGGCCGGCTTCACACTCATAAACAGGACTCTACCGGACACGACTTTGCAGACAGCCCTTAGACCGACCTCGCTCTGATACCACTTTGTCACACCCTAATCTTGATCGGGGTGTGATGGGCACCCGACCCCGTAACCGGAGCCGAGCGAACCCGCGGACTCTTACTACGTACACATTTTTTTTTTTTTGAACCTTTAAAGCAAACATGACTTAATAAGATTATACAAAGTACAAATTTTCAAGACTCTTTTTGTTGCTTTTAAATCAAATAAGAGATATATTAACATAATGTATAATAAAACATATCAGTGATTTTCAAAGCTCGCTCTCCAAAACCCACGACTCGTCTCGCAAAGTCTCTAACTTCGAATGAAACATCATGGCATAGTATCTTGACTCGGCGACACTCCGAATGAAAAGGGAGTTTGCCAACTTCACCGGAACATCTTCCATCCGTCTGGCTGTACTACTTGCTTGGCATGAAACGCGCGGCATGAAGAAGAGGGGGTCGATGCGAGCATTGTCTTGAGTATGTAAGGCATGAACGAAACATAATAAGAGATGTAGAGCATGTCGCGTGAAAGAGAGTATCCTTTACATAAGAGACATATCATGTGCAAGTCGTAAGTAAGTACATGTAAAGCATATCGTTGAAGGCGGGATCATAAGTATGAGTGCCTCTTAAGGCGGAATCATGCATGCTTAATCTTTGAACGTGCGCCCGATCCATATACTATCTTTGCGGAACGTGCGGCCGATCCATATACATTCTTTGCGGAACGTGCAGCCCGATCCATTTATATATACATGTATATATACGTATTCTTTCTTTGAAAACATCTCATTTTCATATATAAAGAAAATAGAACATACCATATTGCCGAGGCGTCGGCTCCGATCCATTTAACCACTTGTCCCGCGTCCGGCATCCCGCGTCCGGGACGATATCATATCATTCTCCAACCGATCGGTGGTACGCGCGCCTATAGCGCCTGCCCTTTTCCCCATCTTCCCCATATACATATACATATACGTATACTTATACATATATCATGTGCATATATCATGTAAGCATGCAGGAGGGCCCAAAGAAAAGTTATGTATCCGTCGGAGTGACGTAAGGTCGGTAACCTCCGATTACTTTATGGAATAATCATGGGCGCTTTGTCTCACCTTGAAGGGACAATTATAAGGCGAGACTATCAATCAAGGCTAGCATCACGGGAAAACATAAAACAGGGTCATAACATATCATTTCATATACTTTGAAACCTTTAAAATAGTCATTATCCAAAAATAGCTTAACATTTCATATCGTCGTATTCATGGTAAGAACATATCCTTGACATATTCGTCCTAATCATTTTCTCATATCTGGCATCGTCATTGTCGTCATAGAATCATAGTCGTTGTTTTGGTCATAAAAACTTTCAAAAATCGTAAAACTTGGATTTTGGAGAAAAATGAATATTTTGGAAAACATTCATAAACTTTTAGAAAGGAAATCATGCTTTGAAATCATAACTTCTATCTTTTGAAAATAAGGACGTTATATAAGCATTTATAAAATCGCAACGTATGATTCATGCCATAGAAGGAAAAAGGACGAGCCTTAACATACACACGCGCGCGCCTTACTAGCTACGCTTACTCGTCCAACTTGTTGGTCTACCTTCAAGAAGATCGACAAATCGTTAGATTCATCGACATATACTTGTCTTAACCTTTCAAATACATTTACTTGTTATCTGCCGAAATTTCGGCGTGGTATCTCCCCGGAAATACGCCATCCCGAGATTCCAACTCGGCCCAATTTTTATCAACAACCATCCGGGAATTCAACCCGGCCAAACTATCCACAATACCAACACTTATTGTAGCAACACTTCAATATCCAATCCAAACCAATTTAATTCAATTCAATTCAATTTAATTCAATTCACATAATCTTCCATCAACTCAAATGACATACTACTTTATCCGAAACCTTCAATTTCCACAACAACCATACATTTCATTACCATTCACATACTTTAACTTCAACAACAACCTTTATTCTACATAACATAATCCATAACGACAACAACTAAAATGTCAAATAACGTCAATTACCATAACTTACAAATTCTATACCATTCGGCCACACCCACCATACATAAGTTTTCATGAATTTCCATTCTTTTCTATACATTACAACAACAACCAATATACATGCACATACGGCTACAACTTCAACATTGCATAACTTCACACTTTTCATCTATTCTACATTATGGAGTTCACCACAACAATTAGAACACTAAGTAAAGTTAATTCATCATGGGCACACACACACCACCCGAAATTTTTACAACCATTACAACTTCAACACGAGTCATCAAACATTCATTTTCATCATAGAATCTACACAACAATCGATCAAGAATACTAAATCAATTCAATTTATTCCTCCTACACCAACCACCTATATCCACGGCTACCCTCTTAATCATGCAAGGTTTCATGAGTTCCACCTATTTCAACACATGACAACATGTTTAAACATCCATAACACATGCAAGAAAGTATTGAATTTTACCTTCTCCCTTCCACTTCTTCACACGGCTAGGAGTATTTTTTGGCAAAACGAATGGTTTTCTTGTTCCAACAACTACTCCACATCGAAGAGGACCCTCCAATTAGCATGAAAGCATGAAGAAACATTTTTTTCATGATCAAGTTTATGGGGCTGGTTCGGCCAGCCCCTCTTGGCCGCCCCTCCTTCTTCTTTTTCTTTCTCCACCTCTCTTGAATTCTCTAGAGAAAAATGATGAATTTGTCTTACCATCTCATCACTTATACATATATATATACATAAGTAGTGGCACATGACCATGCACATGCCTCTCTCTCAATTTCTAGACTTTTCTTTCTTTTTCTTGCATTTTTTTTTCTAAATAAAAGATGACTTATTCTAGTCATCCTCCTTCATTCTTTTCTTCACATGGCCAATATGGCCTTCTTGGAACTTTCATGAAATTCATGTGAAATTTCCGTTTTACCCCTCGACTTTCCTCAATATTACCATTTTGTCCCTAACCTTCCGCATTATTTCCACGGCCCCTTTTGCGAATTTCTCTTCTTGCCCTTAACTTTTCTCAATATTTCCATAATACCAATGTTCATAAATAATATTCCTAGCAACTCGTTCATTAAAATTATTTTAGAACATAGTCTTGTCCTCAACTTTTCACCATTGCCTCACAATATCCGAACGTACGAAATACGGGTTATAACACTTATTACACTTCATTAACCATCTAAGAGGCCCTATAGGTCCTCCTCAATACATTACTAAGTAATTATTAGCTCGATTGTTACGAAACCTTCCCAAACATTACTTACATTTCACTTCCTTCGACGAACTTAGTTCCACTGATTTATATGACTTCAAAATCTTATGGTTCGCACTTTAAGCTATCTAATACTTTGCTTAATCTCCTAAGGACTTCATATTCACCTTAAGCTCGCATTAGTCCACTCACAATGCAACAAGTCCGAAATTCTTGAGATGTAACAACCTCGATACCAGAGTACTCTATCCCCTACAATCACAAAGGATGACTTTTATTTCTGAGGAGCTGTATCCTGATAATGAACTAAAACAGGATCCTCATACTGACGTTCCTTTATCTCAACCACTAAAGATGACATCGCGGTATCTTGAACTGTAACTCCTGTATCACCTGAGTCTAACAACCGAACTCCAAGGTTAGTGTTATATCCCATATTTTGTACATCGGGATAATCCGAGCCGACCATGATAAGTTAAGGACAAGACTACTTCGGGATGCGAGGTAGAGACTTTTGGACACGATGTTGTTTTAAGGCATAAGTTGCTTATAATTTTATTGGATGGAAATATTAAGGAAAATTTGGGGTTAAAAGTGAATTTTAGAAACTTAATATTTCATGAACCAAGGGCCATATGGCCGTGTGGCACATGTGGGCCAAGAGCCACATGTGTTAATTATATATGTAGAGAAAGATGACTAATTAAATCATCTTCATCATATCCACCCCTTAGAAAATTCAAGAAACTTGGAGAACCAAATGAGAAGGCCATTCGACCATGGTGAGGAAAAATTGAAGACCAAAAATAGTGATCAAAAAATTATTTTCTTCTAGCAATTCTATCAATTGAAGGGTCCTTATTAACGTGGAGTAGTTGTTGGAACAAACAAAACACTCATTCTTGCAAGAACAAGCCCTAGCCGAGTGAAGGAATTGAGTGAAGAAGGTAAGGTTTAAACTTCTCTTTTATATGTTATGGATAGTTTGTGTATGTGGTAGTATGTAGAAATGAATGAAATTCATGAAAATAGGGATGTTGATGTTGAACCGTGTATGTTGATGTTTGGCCGTGCATATATGATGTTGTGTAGGAATGGTGAATTAATTGTATTTAGCATGTTTGGGTGTTGTTGTAGTGTGTGGAAATGGATGAAAATCATGGAAATTGTGTGTTGAGGTGGTGGCGAAAATGGTACATTTGTATGTTAGGGAATGAACTAATTTTATTTAGTATTCTTGGGTTGTTGTGTTGTGGATTCTAGGATGCAAATGAAACTTTAATGGTTCAAATTGAAGTTAGAATCGTTTGTGACTTGTTGTAGAAGCTAATGAACTTTTAAGCTAGTTTCTTGTGATTATGGGAATGATATTGTCAATGTGTGAGTTGTTGGTGTAGATGATGAATTTGGAAGAAAGACATGTGTTGTTGTGTTGATCTTGGGTTTGGGGTGATTTCGGGTGGCATTGTATATTGGTTGGGTTGTTTTGAATAGTGTGCGGATTATTTGAAGCGTTCTTGAATCTTGTTTGAATGGTTTTGGATTAGTACTTGAATGTGAGATCATTGGTATTGATTTGAATGTATGTAGTTGGATTGAATATAATTGGATTGTTGTCGAAGTATGTAGAAAAGAATTACTAACGCTAGAATGCATTTTGAATTGATTATTGACGTTGTTAGTATGCTTGTTGGTATTGTTGTTGAAGATTTGGCCGAGTTGAATTCTCGGGGTTGTTGAATTTCCAGGGGAAATGCTGCCCAAATTTCTGTAGAATTAAGTGCTAGTTTGGGATTGAATCCCTAAATGTCTATAGCTAATATTTGGTGTCAATGATGTTATTGTAGACTTTGGGAAGCTCGAGACTCAAGCCTGATTAGCGTAGGAAGCGGACAAGGTATGTAAAGCTTACTCTTTCTTTCTTTTGGCATGTCTTAGATGTAAGTAAGATATGACATGATACGCGCCGAGGGGTAACTCTATTCTTATGATCAAGCATGCTTACGATTTTTATTCATCTCTTGATATTGGTATTCTTAAGGTAGTAGAAATATGGTCCTTATGTCTTTGATATGATTGGATTTGAAATGTTGTATAAACGGTTTTGTTCCTAAAGGATCTTATGTCTAAAAGTGTCCGTAACTTTCATAGACAGAACCGGATTGCTTTGATATGCTCGTAGGTGATTCCATAACGTATAACGACTTTAACTTTCATGGGCGGGCCCGGATTGGGTTGACGCATATCCGTGGGCCCCGAGACTTTTCTATGTTTGAGTCTAATGGCATTTGGAAAGAATTTAATATGACTAGTGTCTTGACCCTCGAGCGTCGGTTACTTCTTTATCTATCGGGCCTGTAATGACGATTATGATCTTGATGTCCATAAGCGACTCCATATGGTTTGATACGTACCTATGATTTCTAAAATTCTATTTGACACGTTCCCGAGTGATCTTCGGAGGAAACTTGATTTGACTATTGTTTGGCTTTTAAAATGAGGGTTCGTTTTGTTCATTCTGTTGAATCGGTAATGATGATTATGTGTGTGTGGTTACTTACTACTCTGCTCGTGCGTGGTCGTTACATCTTTCACTGAGTCCCGGGCCAGGACATGCTTTCGTGCACAGCTCTACTGTATTATTCACCGAGTCCCTCATTAGAGGGCCGGGACACGCTATGTATATGATGATGTGATGATGGTGCCAGCCCACAGGATGGGCCGAGTATGATGTACATATGATGGAGACAGGATCTCCTCCACCGAGTCCCTCGTTAGAGGGCCGGGACACGCTATCCACCGAGTCCCTCACTAGAGGGCCGGGATACGCTATTCATCGAGTCCCTCATAAGAGGGCCGGGACACGCTATATGTATGTATATTATGGTGATATGATCTTACTTACCGAGTCCCTCACTAGAGGGCCGGGACATGCTATATGTATACACAGGTGCAGAATGATTGTCTGATTGTGTCACTAAGCCCGATAACAGGTTGGATATGACATTGTTATGCATGGTTTATGTTTAAGAGTAAGCAGGTGGATATTCGATTATCGTACTCACTACCGTACTCTTATCTCGGTTATGCTCTGTTACTATATTTCACCTTTACATCTCAATACATATTCGTCTTGCGACCCCCCTTTCTTCGGGGGCTGCGCTTCATGCCCGTAGGTACAGACGATCGTTTTGGTGACCCGCCAGCGTAGGACATCCACTCTGCCGCCTGAGAGTGCTCCTTTGTCCCGGAGCCCATATTTGGTATAAACTCTTCTGTTATATATGTATATACGTACATGTCTATTCAGGGGTACGGCGGGGCCCTGTCCCGTCATATGATTCTGTTATTACTCTTAGAGGTCTGTAGACACATATGTGGGTTGTGATTAGTTCTTGTATGGCTATGTTTGTGTGATTTATGTTTTGGGCGGTCCGTTCGCGCGGTGGCGTTGTCGGCTGCGTGTACATATGTTCGGACATATTGTGTATTTTACGACAGCCCTGCCGGCTATTATGCAGTATATATATATTCGTATGTGACAGGCTGAGACGACGTTCGATTTTCGTATATGCTTAAGTTATCCGTATACTGATTATAGCTAGCAGGTGTGTACGAGTGCCCAACTCGGGCACTAGTCACGGCCTGCGGGGTTGGATCGTGACAAAAGTGGTATCAGAGAGGTTCGTCCTCGGCGTGTCTACAGACCGTGTCTAGTAGAGTCTTGTTTATCGGTGTGTTGTGCACCACATCTATAAACAGGAGGCTACAGGACATTTAGGATGTTATCTTTCCTTCTGATCCTAGATCGTGCGATAGAGCGGTATTATCAGGATGACTCCTCCCTAACGAATTGTTGTGTTTTCAGCGATGCCTCCGAGAAAGGCGACGGCTGCCCAGAAGGCAGAGTCGGCATCGAGGGGAGAGACTAGCCGAGGCCCGAAGAGTTACTAGGGCCGTACCCGGCTGCACACGAGGTTGTGTGCTCCGGTCGGCGAGCTGCGCTACATCGTTACTATCGAGAGGGAGCATGGAGCGGCGGCGGTCGGGCGAGGCGGCTCCGCGCCGGCTCCGAGGGTTCGAGCACCGAGCCTCCGAGCTCCCGGCCCGGGGGCGGAGGATAGGGCCATGCGAGATGCGGTCCGGTTGTTGACCGGACTAGTGGCGGGCGGGCTCGCGAGGCACGGATTAGGGGGTGATTATGCGGACGGGCGTGATGGTTGAGGACCTTGTGATTTCTTGACTTGTAATCCCCCCCGAGTTACACGGTCCAAAGCCCGAGGAGGACCCCGAGAGTTTATTCGACGGACCGGCACACACCTTTGGGGTAATCGGAAGCACGGGGGCTGGGTCTGTCGGCGGCTTCATATCGGTTGCGTGATGTAGTGGTTAATTGGTATGAGTCGTGGGAATTGTCTAGGGGCGAGGATGCTCCTCCAGCAGTATGGGATGAGATTGTGGAGGCCTTTCTTGGCCACTTTCTACCTCCGGAGATGAGGCGGGCCGAGTTGTGAGATTCTTACGCACAGCGAGAATGGCGGGAGTGTTCGAGAAGTATAGCACGGAGTTCGACTCGGTGGCTAGATATGCACCGTATGGTAGGCGTATGGACGATAGGATGCCTTAGGTATGTGATGGGGTTGGATCGTTATTTGGTTGATAGTTGCCTGACGATGGCTTCCCAGCCCGGTATAGATATTGCTCGAGTGCAGGCCTATGCACAGGGGATGGAGGATCGACATCGGGGCGTCGCGCCGGGGGGATTGTGATAGGGGCCGGCCTAAGATGGCTAGATCGGTACTGTACCGGGGAGTTTCGGCGGGCGGCGGTATCGGCGGTACATTGGGTATTCTTCTCGGCCCGGCGCGAGTACACCTACGGGTCCCCGGCCGCGGAGATTTGACGGCCACGGGGTATTCGGGAGCGGTCGGAGCTCCAAGGCTCGGATTCGCGGTCGAGCGAGTTTTGAGCGGACGAGGCCATCTATGCCTCGGTGCCTCGGTGCGGCGGCCCCTGGGGGAATGCCGTTACACTACAAGTGCTTGCTTTGCTTGTAGCCGTCAAGGCAGCCATATCATGAGGAGTGTCCGTATGTGGGTAACCCGGTGGTGCGGCTCGGTCTACGGGGTCGGTTGTCGGTTCATCTTCCTCCTGGCCTATGCGCCTGCGGGGCGGGGTTTCGAGCACCGGCGGAGTCGTGGTAGAGGTCGTGGCGGAGTTTCCGGTTCACCGGGTCCTTCGAACCGCCTATGTCGTGGCCGGCGGACAGGACCAGGAGGCGTCACCAAATGTGGCTACAGGTATATGAGTTCTTATTTGAATATTTTTATGTATGTGTATTTGCTGTATGGGTGTTACTTAATAGCGGCAAGTAGAAGTCCAGAGGCCGATAACCAAATATTTATAAATAACGGCGATTAGGGTGTGTCCGTCGCCACTAGGAACCCGGGAATCTAAGATGGAAAGTAGTCGTACCTATAGGTGAAAAAAAAGTGAATATTGAGGATTGAAAAAGGGCTAGAATAGTACCTGCGGAGTCAGGAGGGTAAAAGACCCTTTCTAATTCGGAGGGAGATGTGTTATGAGAGCGTTTCGAAATCTGTTAAGACTTTAATTTACTCTAGATTATGTGATGAAGGTCAGGCGCTGAGGTGGACGCGATCATATTAGCATTAGAGCATCGTATTCCATCGGAGTTTCAAGGTTAAGCGTGCTGGAGTGAGAGAAATTTTAGGATGGGTGACCCCCTGGGAAGTGTTCTGAAAATCTTATAAATTCGGACATAGGAAGCAAATGAGAAGCTAGAGTAGCCTAAGGGAAATTAGAGTAAACAGAGTGGGCGAAAACCTTAAGAGGTCGCGTAGGCCGAGGCGGATTAGACTGGTGAAGAGAAAGGAAGTGCATCACGGCTCTAGAATTAGGGTAAGTTTGAATAGTGTTTGGAAATATTTTGTGAGCAAGATAATAGTAATTATGTCCATATAGGTGCGCACATGATATCCGGTACATGGTTATATCAGCGGATAGGTGTATCTCGGCAACCAACATGGTGGTATATGGAAGGCATTAATCGGACAGGGTAACGAAATTCAAGCGAAAAGAAAAATAAATGGCACAAACGTCATAAGGCAACTGATGCTGTTTTCACTACAGGTTAATCTTGGGGAGTACTAGCACAATGATATTGGGAAAGAAAGAAAGGGAGTAAATGAACGGCAAGAGGATCAGAATGTCGGGATAAAAGTGCTGCCTAATTGAGATTGGAGAATTTGGACATAGGGCAAAGTATAATCAAGTAACAGTATAAGTACACCTTTAAAGGGGGGAAGCGGGTGTGAGACATGCAGGGGCGAGAAGGAGACCATTTAACACTACAATATATTTGATACGGATGCTCGGGCTACCGGTAAGATTCCCTGCTGAGACAAGTTAGTAAGATCTAAAAGCCAGCAATAAAAATGGGGTAGGAGTTAGGATGGTAATTGGGATAGTGCTGAAAAATTAATTATAGAGATCTTGAACGATATGATATTGGAAAGTGGAGGCTTAAAGGAGAGTACGACAAGAAAACAATAATGAGTAACTTACACTGCTGTGCTGGATTAAAGGCTAAGATGTGGGCAATAGGTTTGTACGCTAATGATACTGCGACCTATGGGCTGTAAGAGAAGAGAGGCGAAGACAAAGTAAAGCATAAGGATTAGTGAAGCCATGCTAAGGTATTTTTGGGCTAATTTGAGCACTTTCGCATATTTGCGTAAGATTGCCACATAATGTGCGATCGGGAAGTTGAGAGCAAAAATCTGAGCAAAGGGACAATAGACGCGTTCAAATTAAAGATAAAGAGATGACACGGGGTAATGTGCCTAGAATGTTCCAAATTAAGTACAGGGAGATTATCAGAGGATTTAAGCAAGATGGTCAAAGCTAACTAGTTACTAGAAGCGGGTGAAATTATACGACAAATTCTTTCAGAATTATACCAGCTGATGATAATTAAGGTAAGAGTCGGCTATTAGCAGCTCAGAGACGATAGAAACCCTATGACGACGATCGGCGTCGACATGTAGAATTCTAAATTGGCGAGTGGGTGTGCTCGAAGATATCACCCGTGGGAGGTGTGATGAACTTCGACAAGAAGGAGAAGTTCAATCCGAAATATATCGGACCTTATTACATGTTCGCAAGGCAAGAAGTATTGCGTACTAAAGACGTGGTCTCTTAAAGTATTGTGGCGGAATAATAACAGGAAGGAGATGACTTGGGAAAACTGAAGAAGAAAAATGATTGGTAGACGAGACTGCATGCTAGGGTAATAAAGGAAACCCCCTAAGATCCTTATAAGACCTTATGAGACTAGTTGAACATTCGAGGACGAATGTTCTAAAGGGGGGAAGGATGTTATATCCCGTATTTTGTACATCGGGATAATCCGAGCCGACCATGATAAGTTAAGGACAAGACTACTTCGGGATGTGAGGTAGAGACTTTTGGCCACGATGTTGTTTTAAGGCATAAGTTGCTTATAATTTTATTGGATGGAAATATTAAGGAAAATTTGGGGTTAAAAGTGAATTTTAGAAACTTAATATTTCATGAACCAAGGGCCATATGGTAAGTGTGGCACATGTGGGCCAAGAGCCACATGTGTTAATTATATATATAGAGAAAGATGACTAATTAAATCATCTTCATCATATCCACCCCTTAGAAAATTCAAGAAACTTGGAGAACCAAAGGAGAAGGCCATTCGGCCATGGTGAGGAAAAATTGAAGACCAAAAATAGTGATCAAAAAATTATTTTCTTCTAGCAATTCTATCAATTGAAGGGTCCTTATTAACGTGGAGTAGTTGTTGGAACAAACAAAACACTCATTCTTGCAAGAACAAGCCCCAGCCGAGTGAAGGAATTGAGTGAAGAGGTAAGGTTTAAACTTCTCTTTTATATGTTATGGATAGTTTGTGTATGTGGTAGTATGTAGAAATGAATGAAATTCATGAAAATAGGGATGTTGATGTTGAACCGTGTATGTTGATGTTTGTACATGCATATATGATATTGTGTAGGAATGGTGAATTAATTGTATTTAGCATGTTTGGGTGTTGTTGTAGTGTGTGGAAATGGATGAAAATCATGGAAATTGTGTGTTGAGGTGGTGGCCGAAAATGGACTGTTTTGTATGTTAGGGAATGAACTAATTTTATTTAGTATTCTTGGGTTGTTGTGTTGTGGATTCTAGGATGCAAATGAAAGTTTAATGGTTCAAATTGAAGTTAGAATCGTTTGTGACTTGTTGTAGAAGCTAACGAACTTTTAAGCTAGTTTCTTGTGATTATGGGAATGATATTGTCAATGTGTGAGTTGTTGGTGTAGATGATGAATTTGGAAGGAAGACATGTGTTGTTGTGTTGATATCGGGTTTGGGGTGATTTAAGGTGGCATTGTATATTGGTTGGGTTGTTTTGAATAGTGTGCGGATTATTTGAAGCGTTCTTGAATCTTGTTTGAATGGTTTTGGATTAGTACTTGAATGTGAGATCATTGGTATTGATTTGAATGTATGTAGTTGGATTGAATATAATTGGAATGTTATCGAAGTATGTAGAAAAGAATTACTAACGCTAGAATGCGTTTTGAATTGATTATTGACGTTGTTAGTATGGCTGTTAGTATTGTTGTTGAAGATTTGGCCGAGTTTAATTCTCGGGGTTGTTGAATTTCCAGGGGAAATGCTGCCCAAATTTCTGTAGAATTAAGTGCTAGTTTGGGATTGAATCCCTAAATGTCTATAGCTAATATTTGGTATCAATGATGTTATTGTAGACTTTGGGAAGCCCGAGACTCAGGCCTGATTAGCGTAGGAAGCGGACAAGGTATGTAAAGCTTACTCTTTCTTTCTTTTGGCATGTCTTAGACGTAAGTAAGATATGACATGATACGCGCCTCGGGGTAACTCTATTCTTATGATCCGAGCATGCCTACGATTCTTATTCATCTCTTGATATTGGTATTCTTAAGGTAGTAGAAATATGGTCTTTATGTCTTTGATATGATTGGATTTGAAATGTTGTATGAACGGTTTTGTTCCTAAAGGATCTTATGTCTAAAAGTGTCCGTAACTTTCATAGACAGAACCGGATTGCTTTGATATGCTCGTAGGTGATTCCATAACGTATAACGACTTTAACTTTCATGGGCGGGCCCGGATTGGGTTGACGAATATCCGTGGCCCCCGAGACTTTTCTATGTTTGAGTCTAATGGCATTTGGAAAGAATTTAATGTGACTATTGTCTTGACCCTCGAGCGTCGGTTACTCCTTTATCTATCGAGCCTGTAATGACGATTATGATCTTGATGTCCATAAGCGACTCCATATAGTTTGATACGTACCTATGATTTCTAAAATTCTATTTGACACGTTCCCGAGTGATCTTCGGAGGAAACTTGATTTGACTATTGTTTGGCTTTTAAAATGAGGGTTCGTTTTCTTCATTCTCTTGAATCGGTAATGATGATTATGTGTGTATGGTTACATACTACTCTGCTCGTGCGTGGTCGTTACATCTTTCACTGAGTCTTGGGCCAGGACATGCTTTCGTGCACAGCTCTACTGTATTATTCACCGAGTCCCTCATTCGAGGAGGCCGGACACGCTATGTATATGATGGTGTGATGATGGCGCCCGGCCCCGGGATGGGCCGAGTATGATGTACATATGATGGAGACAGGATCTCCTCCACCGAGTCCCTCGTTAGAGGGCCGGGACACGCTATCCACCGAGTCCCTCACTAGAGGGCCGGGACACGCTATTCACCGAGTCCCTCATAAGAGGGCCGGAACACGCTATATGTATGTATATGATGGTGATATGATCTTACTTACCGAGTCCCTCACTAGAGGGCCGGGACACGCTATATGTATACACAGGTGCAGAATGATTGTCTGATTGTGTCACTAAGTGTCACACCCCAATTTCTGTTGGGGTGTGATGGGCACCCGACCCTTGTTTAGGGCCGAGCGAACCCGCTGACTCACATAACACTCATAATCACGCTGGCTCTCAAATCATAACATAAATACATGCCGAAAGTTTTCTCGAAAATAACATGCTTTTTACCCTTCTCGAACCAAAGAAAATTTGTATCATATAGAAACATATGGAACTTATAATACAATGCATAATAACACATCGACTTACATAGCCGCTTACATAACCGACATCCTATACCCACAACACTGTTTGCAAAGTCTCTAACACAGAACATGATACTATAACATAATACTTTGACTTGGCAGTACTCCGGAGCAACTGGAGCTCGCCAATCCCGTGGAACATCTTCTACTAATGTCTTCAACTCATGCGGGTGTGCACTGCGCACGGCATGAAAACGCGACCCCGAATATAGGGGGTCGATGCGGAATATGTGCCGAGTATGTAAAGCATGAAATGTAGTAAGCGGGATCACGGCACGAAGTAAAGAGTACGAGAAATCATAAGACTTGCCTTTTGAAAACATTTGTCATGTATATGCATATATCGGTAAGTAAAATCTTATCATAATCATATCGTCATATCATCGTATATATATACTAGTACCCGGCCCTCTAACGAGGGACTCGGTGAGTAAAATCATATCATAATCATGTATGCGTACGGATATACATATATACGTACCGTGCCGGCCTACAGTGAGGGACTCGGTGAATAGCGTGTCCCGCCCCGCCCAGCAAGGGACTCGGTATGCCATCTCACCGCCGTCTCCATCTCATCACATCATCATATCATCATATATATATATATATATATATATATATATATATATATATATATATATATATAGCGTACCCGGCCCTAGCGAGGGACTCGGTGAATAATGCGAGAGAAGTTGCACGAATGCGTGCCGGCCGGGACTCGGTGAAAGACATATTGAGCTTGCACGAGCGAGTAGTGAGAAACCAAATGCAATTAAAATATTTCCAAGACTCGATGAAGTAGTCCAAACGGAAGGTCATTTGAAAGTCAGACAATAGTTATATCAAATATCTTTCGGAAATTATATACATCATAAACGTATTACCAAAATCATCGGGATCATAGTCATATTTAAACCATAGGGATCATAGTCGTACGTCAAACCAATCCGAGTTCGCCTCGGAAAGTTACAAACTTTATTCACTTTAGAACTTTCTACGAACAAATCGAAGCGATCAAGAGCCTTTCCGTGAAAGTTACGGACGTTCGTAGTTTCGGAATCACTTAAGAATAAAACTCTTTTTGAAAACGAACTTTCATGCAATTTTCGACATTTAGTCATACAAAACGTAAAGATCATAATTCGATTACATTAAGGGTATGAACATCAAGAAACAAATAAGAATCATAAGCATGCTCAGATCGCGAGAATAGAATTACCTCGAAACTCGTGTCATAGCTTACTTACACTAAGACATGCCAAAAGAAAGGTGAGCTTTACATACCTCATTTGCTTCCTATGCTAGTCCAAACTTAAGTCTCGGCTTCAAGATCTACACAATGTCAATGGATATCGAATATTAGTCATAAACATCGAAGAATCCAATTCCAAGCCATTACTTTTTCTACGAAATTTCGACGAAGACTTCCCTATAAATTCATCAACCCCGAGAATTCAACTCGGCCAAATCAACATCAACAATACCACCAATCATAATAACAATGTCGACGATCCATTCAAAACGCATTCTAACATCAATAACTCTTTCTCACATACTTTGACATTTCATTAAATTCAATTCGACTGCTTGCATTCAAATCAACATAACCACTCATACATTCAATTTCTAATCCGAACCCATTCAAATAATATTCGAGAATGCTTTAAACAATTCATACAATATTTCAAACAACCCAAATAAAACTCCAACTCACCCGAAATCACTCTCAAACCCGAAAACAACACTAACACATTTCCTTCCTCCACAATCATAAATTATGTCAACAATACATACGTTAACAACTTCATTTTCATAAATTCAAGAAAGCATACTAGAACCACATTACATTCTAAATCAGCCCACAACAATTACGACTTCCATTTTGAGTGATCAAACCTTCATTTTCATCACATAATCCACAACGAACAACAACGAAACACTACATAAATTAGTTCTACACTTTTACACCACACTATATGTATTCGGCCACAACATATCACACCATGATCACATGAATTTCATTCATTTCCACACTCCACAACATACACGACAATCAAATTACACTAAATAGAATTTGTTCATCATACTTACTCCAACAACATAGGCTCACGGCCACAACTTGCAACACACATATTTTTCATGACTTCCATTCAATTCTACACACTACAACGTACACAAATCATGCATAACATATAAAAATAGAGATTGAACTTCACCTTCTTCACTCCACTCCATCTCTCGGCTAGCTTGTTTTTGCAAGAAAGAATGTTTTGCATATCCCAACAATTACTCCATGGTGTAGAGGACCTTTTAATTGGTATGAAAACTAGAAGAAACAAGTTTTCTTGATCAAGTTTTCTTGGAGCATATTCGGCCGACCATGGCCGTTGCTTTTCTCCTTTCTTTTTCTTTCTCCACTTCTCTTTAAGTTTAGAATTTTAGAACAAAAGATGAATAAGTCTTGCTTATCCATATATATATATTTAATCTCCACAAATATAAAATGAACACTTGTGCCCTCATAATTTGGACTAATTACATTTGGCCAACCAAAGGGGAGAGGACCCCACCATACATGGCCATATGCTATTTTTTTTTCATGAAATTGCAAGTTTCCAAAACTTCACTTTTGGCCCCATATTTCATGAAATATTAGTTTCCATAATTTCACTTTTAACCCCAAATTCCTTAATATTCCATACCAATAACATCATAAGCGGCTTATGCCTTACAACAAAGTCGGAGGATAGCCTTGTCCATAACTCTTCGCAACCAACTTAAAAATATTCCGACGTACAAAATGCGGGATATAACATCCTTCCCCACTTTAGAACATTCGTCCTCGAATGTTCAACTAGTCGTATGGGGTCTTCAGGATCTCGAGGGGGGGTTTCCTTTATTACCATAGCATGCAATCTCATCTAGCGATCCTATTTCTCTTCCATCCTCCTCGCCCGAGTTCGCAAGTCATTTTCACCTGTTATTATTCCGCCACGGTGCCTTAACGGAAGCTACATCTTTAGCACACAACCTTCTGGCCTTACAATTAGTGTAATAAGGTTCGGTGCATCTCAAGTTAAGCTCTTCCTTCTTGTCGAATCGATTACGTCCTTCCTGAGATGATATTTTCAAGCATACCCATTTGCCGATGCGGGATTCTAAGTGTCGATACCGGTTGTCGTCATATGATTTAAATCGTTTACGAGCTACTAATAGTCGTTCCCTGTTTTAACCATTATTGACTGATACAATTCTGAAAGAGGTTGGCGTATAAATTCACCCTCCTTTTTGTGGCCAACTAATGCTGATCACTGGCTTAAATCGTCTTACAATCTTTCTTTACTCATCTTGTCACATTTTCAACACATTGCCTCATGTCATTACCTTATCTCTAATCCGAACTCTGCTATCGTCCCTTTGCTCGGATCCTGCTCTCGGCTTTCACCTTGCCATACATAATGTTGCAATCTTTACCGAATGTACAAAAGGGGTCAAATTATTCTATGAACCGCCTCGACGCGAGCTTCCACTAATCCTTATATTTCACTTTATCTTTGCTTCTCTTCTCCTACCACCAGTGTCGGAATACGTTTTTGGTTCAACCATAAGCATATCTTGTTCGTTCTCAGTACTAGTTCCACCTCAGCAATTTATCTCAAGCCATCCTAACATCTTTCCTTAATGCACCCAAAGTATTATCACCGTATTGTTGTCCCGACCCTAAACTTACCTCGTTAAGCATTTACTTGGTCTCACCCCCAGTGTACAACTATTCATAGGTAACATGACTGTCGTCGCACGACCTGCATATTTTATCTTAGTCACGATCGTTCCTTTTCCTGGTTCGTATTATTCCACATCTTACTCCCGCGCTCACATTTGCTAGGAGTCTACCCTGTCATGCTCCTTTTCCCTGCTTTTCTTACTTTCTACCATAGGAAACTTTCTACTGCTAGCAACCACTCCATTGCCTACATCTTAACCTCTGATCACGTATAGCCGTACTACGCTTTCACGGTGCCTCCGTAAGCTACTCGTCACTTTCCTTTATCATATCCTCTTTTTAAGTCTCCATTTCCTAATATCATGTTATTCCGGATACTTACAATTAATTCTCAGCGCCATCTCGATTATTGCCCTGACTTCTATGCTTTTGCTGCTGGCTTTTCGTTCTCTCTAGCTTGTCTTAGCAAGGAACTTTTCATGCGGCCCACGCATTCGTATCTAGGACATTGTAGCTTCGATTGTCTTCGCCTTACACTTGTATCTCTCTCCCTCGCTTCCCCTCTTTAGGGGTGTAGTTATACTATCGCCCAATTCTACCTTGCCCTAAATTCGTATTTCCAATCTCAATTGAGCGGTACTGTTATTCCGGCATTTTGATCCTCTTGTCGTTCATTTACTCGCTTTCTTTCCTTTCCAAATATCGTTGTATTAGGACTTTCTAAGCTTAACTTGTGATGAAAAAAGCATCAACTTGCCTTGTAACATTTGCATTCTTTATATATTTTTTCCTCTTGAACCTCGTTGGTCTGTCCGGTTAATTCCTTCCATATGTCGCAACGTTGATTACCGGAATACACATGTCCTTTGATCTAGCCATGTACAGGGTATCTCATACATACTTATATACACATATACTCTCTACTGTCTTGCTTACAAGGTATCTTCAAACACTATTCCAACTTACCCTAATTCCAGAGTTGCGATGTACCCTTTTCCTCTTTATCGGTCTAATTCGCTCCATTCTGCGCGACCTTTTAGGGTTTTTGCCCACTCCTCAGATTCTTAGTTTGTCCTTAAGTCACTCTAACTCCTCATTTACTTCTTGCATATGAATTTGTAGAACTTTCAGAAAACTTCCTAAGGGGTCACCCATCCTAGAATTTCTCTCGCCTCAGCACGCTTAACTTTAGAACTCTAGCTGAATACGACACTTTAAGGCTCATATAACTGCGTCCACTTTACCGCATCACCCTTGTCACGTATCTTAGAGTAAATCGAAGTCTTAACAGATTTCGAAACGTCTTCAGAACACGTTTCCTCCGAATTAGAAGGGTTTCTTGGTCTCACGACTTCGTTTTATTTCAACTCCCTTTAATCCTCAATATTCACGTTCACTTCTAGACATGACTATTTTTCTGACTTAAACTCCAGATTCCCAACGGTGAGAATACACCTCGATCGCCGTTGCTTATAACTACTCGGTCATCGCCCTCTGGGCTCCGTTCTCAGTGTCAGCCGTACTCGTAGCTTAGTCAAAAAAAAAATCATTACTATTGGCGCGATCTTCCGGGACATATTACAAACTTATATCTCACTCTCACTTTATTTCTGGAAAAATTTCGGCAGAGTTTCCCCTCAGAATGCTTATCTCGAAACACCGTACACGGGAAATACCAACGATACCTCACGTAATAACATACATATATATGCATATCACATCGTATCACAGCCTCGCACTGGCTCCCAACATCATCGACGGTAAAAAAATAATAAACATACCTTGTATGCCCACTCGGTCGGCATCCGTCACACTTTCTTGTTTACTTTCCCTTTTCGATCTCAACTTGTGTTCCAATCGTCCTTCCATGTCGACCCGACGTGTATCTTTCGTACCGTCGCTTACATTCATGCTTCATAGCTTCCAATACTATCGTCCACTTTCCGCCGCCGTTCTTCTGTTTGAAATCAAATATTGTATCGGGAATCTCGTTTCCTATCGACTTGGCTCTATAGCACGATCTAAGAAGTGAAAGAAGAGTAACCACCCTAGATGCCCCGTAGCCTCTTGTTTATAAATGTGGCGCGCGCTTCACATAAACGGGACTCTCTGGACACGACTTTGCGAGACAACCCCTAGGATGAGCGCTGCGATACCAATTGTCACACCCCGTTTCTATTGGGGTGTGATGGCGCACCCGACCCTTGTTTAGGGCCGAGCGAACCCGTGACTCACATAACACTCATAATCACGGCTCTCAAATCGTAACATAAATACATACGAAAGTTTTCTCGAAAATAACATGCTTTTACCCTTCTCGAACCAAAGAAAATCATCATATAGAAACATATGGAACTTATAATACAATGCATAATAACACGTCGGCTTACATAGCCGCTTACATAACCGACATCCTATACCCACAACACTGTTTGCAAAGTCTCTAACACAGAACATGATACTATAACATAATACTTTGACTTGGCAGTACTCCGGAGCAACTGGAGCTCACCAATCCCGCTGGAACATCTTCTACTAATGTCTTCAACTCATCTGGGTGTACCTGCACGGCATGAAACGCAGCCCCCGAATATAGGGGGTCAGTACGGAATATGTACTGAGTATGTAAAGCATGAAATGTAGTAAGCGGGATCACACTGAAGTAAAAATGGAAATCATAAGACTTGCCTTTTGAAAACATTTGTCATGTATATGCATATATCGGTAAGTAAAATCTTATCATAATCATATCGTCATATCATCGTACATATATACGGCGTACCCGGCCCTCTAACGAGGGACTCGGTAGAGTAAAATCATATCATAATCATGTATGCGTACGAGATATACATATATACGTACCGTGCCGGCCTACAGTGAGGACTCGGTGAATAAACGTGTCCCGGCCCCGCTAGCAAGGGACTCGGTATGCCATCCTGGCCGCCATCTCCATCTCATCACATCATCATATCATCATATATATATATATGTTACATCCCGTATTTTGAGCGACGGGACGATTGAGGTCAGGACCATTCCGGGATACGAAGTCGAGACGTTTGACCTTCGATTTTGTCGTCAGACTTAAGTGTGTATGATTTTATTGTCATGGAGCATTTAAGAAAAAATTGGGACCAAAGATGGAATTATGAGAAATGGCCAATTATTGAAAAAAAAGGAGAGAATGAAATAGGGCCATGTGGCCCGCTCACCATAGGAGTGGGCCATGGCCACATGGTTGGCTATTATATGAAAAGAAGATGACTTAAGGGACCATTATTTCATCTTTTCAAGACTTAAGAAAAATCAAGAACTTAGGAGAAGAACAAGCTTCACCGTTCGGCCAAGAACAAGAAGAGAGACCAAGATTAAGCCTTCCCAAAATTATTTCTTCTAAGCAAATCTACTAATTTGAGGGTGCTTGATAACGTGGAGTTGTCGTTTCAAGCGTTGGATTACTCGTTTTCACCCTTGGCCAACTTTAGACAAGTGAAGGAGTTGTGAAGAAAGGTAAATTCTAATCATGTTTTATGAGTTATGGAAGGTTTATGTGTGTTGTTGTATGTTGATATGGATGAAATTTATGAGATATGGTATGTTAGTGTTGTAGCCGTGTGGTGTGTTGTGTAGTAGTAGAAATGGATTAATTGTATTTAGTATGTTTGAGTGTTGTTATGAAGTGTAGGAAAGGATGGAAGTCATGGAAGTTGTGTGATGTTGTTGTGGCCGAAAATAGACAATTTTGTATGTTAAAGAAATGAATTTATATTATGTAGTGTGTTTGGTTATTGTGGTGTGTTGAAACGAATAAAAATCATGAAGTGTGTATGTTGGTATGTTGGCCGAATAAGGCCCTTCATGTGTGCCAAGAAATGAATCAACTTGTCCTTAGAGTTTTGGTTGTGTTGTTGAATTTGGCCGAGTTGAATTCTCGGGGTTGGTCTATTTATAGAGGAAGTGCTGCCCAATTTTCCATAGGATTATGTGTTAGTTGGAAATGAACTTCTAAATGCTTATGGTTGACGTTGGTATTTATTGATGTCATGTAGATCTTGGGGAGTTCGAGTTGTAGGTTTGATTTGGGCTAGCGTCGTGTGCGAGCAAGGTATGTAAAGCTTAACTCTTCTTTCGTTGGCATGTCTTAGTTGTGTATAGGCTACGACACGAGCCTCGAGGGGATTCTATTCTCATAATCCGAGCATGTCTATGATTCGCGTTTGTCTTTTGGTACTCGTATGTTGATGTGAGAAAATATTGGTTTTGATGTTGTTAGAAAAATTGATTTTAAAGTTGCATAAAAAACTTGGTTTTCAAAGAGTTTTATTTTTAAACAATGTTGAAACTACGAACGCTCGCAACTTTCGACTAAGGGCTCGGATTGCCTCGATATCGTCGTGGGAGGTTGTATGACGTGTGATGAGTATGTTTTCCATAGGCGGGCTCGGCTCGGGTTGACACTCGTCCGTGGGTCCCGCGACCTTCCTTTGTACCCTTCTGATGACGTTTGAGAGAGTTTGGTATGACGATTTTCCCGATTCCCAAGTACGGTCATTTTACTTACTTTTTGAACCTGTGGTGATGATTTTATGCATATGGTTACTCACGACTCTGCTCGTGCGGTTTGTCGGTACATCGTTCGCGGTTCCCCGGCAGTTTGTTGTCGTGCGCACTATGATATATTCCGGTGTTATCTTTGTGTTACGGTTCCGAGACCTCGCCATGGTGGCCGGGTTCCGTTTATGGAGTTATCTTGTGATATGGCTTATGATGGGTTGTGATGATGTGTTGCGTTCGGGGTTGTACGGAGATTTGAAACCTTCGGTGTTATCTTGTGTTATGGCGCCGTCGACGGGCGGGCGACCATATTTTACGTGCCCTTTTGCATGCTTTCTATTTTAAAAATAAACATTTGGCATTTTGGAAATGTACTTACTTTTTACGATCTTGTTTCGAGTGTGACTCGATTATTTATGTATTTTCGCTTTGCATACTCGGTACATATTTCGTGCGACCCCCTTTCTTCGAAGGCGTTTCATACCGCGAGTACGGACGACCGATTTGGCGACCCGCCGATTTAGGAGACCTATCTGTTTGTGTTGGAGTGCTCCTTTTATCCGGGAGCCTATATCTTGGTATATACTCGTTCGTTGCATATATGTGTGTGTGTGTCGGGGGTACGGCGGGGCCTGTCCCGTCATATGATTCCGTTGGTTTGTTTAGAGGCACAGTAGACGTATATATGGGTTGTGTGCCTACCACGTACGTGTGTGTTTGTATATTATATGTTTTGGGCCAATACGCCGTCGATAGCACTTGTCGGCTCCCGATATATATATGATTGAGTTCAAGATGTGTTTGAAACAGTTCGATTTTTGTATATGCGTAAGTCAGCTGTGTGTGATTCGGGTTCGATGAGTGTGTTTGGATGCCCAACTCGGGCACTAGTCACGGCCTACGGGGTTGGGTCGTGACAAAAGTGGTATCAGAGCGGTTTGTCCTCGGAATGTCTACAGGCCGTGTCTCGTAAAAGTCTTGTTTATCGGTGTGTTGTGCACCACATCTATAAACGGGAGGCTACGGGACATCTAGGGTGTTACTTTTCCTTGAATCTTAGATCGTGCGATAGAGGCGCGCTATTAAGATAACTCTTTTCGACCCGATTGTTATATCTTTCGGTGATGCCTCCCGAAGAAGGCACCCGCCCGAAGGGCAAGGCGGCGGATGAGGCTGGTCGGGCGCCGAGGGTTACACGGGCTCGTGCGCGGAGACTAGGCCGTTTTTTACATTCGGAAGAGGGGTTCGGCCACTCCACCGCCCCGGGAGGGCTGGGTAGGTCCCTCGGCGGCTCCGGCGCCGGCTCCCCGGCGGGTACGGAGGATAGGACGGCGGGGAGGCCGTACGGTTATTGACAACAATAGTGGCGGGACAAGCTCGCGGACGCGGCGGAGGGCACATGATGATGACGACGGGCGTGATAGCACGAGGGTTCGCGACTTCGACATGTGGCCCCCACGAATTTTTTGGTCTAAGCCCGACGAGGACCTCCATGATTTCATTCGGCGGATGAGACGCTCGTTGGGACGGTCGGTCGGGGCTTCGGAGACCGAGTCGGTTGAGTTAGCCTCGCACGGGTTGCGAGGCATTTCACTGGTGGTATGAGTCTGGGAGCTCCGGGGGTGAGGGTGCTTCCCGAGGCGCGTGGGGACGAGTTTACGGCCGCCTTTCTCCGTCACTTTCCTGCCGAGGTTGCGGAGGGCGAGGGTTGATAGATTTTTGCGGATACGACGAGAGGGGTCGGAGCGTTCGTGAGTATAATTTGGAATTTTATTCTGGCCGGTTCTCTTTGTGGCGGATATGGCCCCAATCTCGATTGGATGGGGGTTTGGCGGTACTTGATTGGTTTGCTGAAAAGGGGGCCGGGAAACCCATATGGGGGCCGCCGGTTACGGGGGGCCCCGGGGGGGTGGGGGCGTCGGGGACGGTCCGGTGAATCGTGAAAGGGGGCCGCCCGAGGGCTGATGGGGGGGGTATGGGGGGGAAATTCCCCCGGCCGACCTCGGTGTCGGTCCGGTGGATATTTTTGCCGCCGGGGCCGGGGGTACACGGTCGGTGGGGGATTTGATGACATAGGACCGTCGGGCGGATCGGGGTTCCGGGCCGGTCGCCGGGCGGGGGAGGTTCCCCGGCCCGGGTGAACCCCCCGGACCTGTCCCCGGTGGGAGGGGCCGGGGGGGTGTTTCGTGCCGGGGGTGCCCCTGCTTTGGCCGTCGGGCCGTCCACGGTGAGGAGCGCCGCCGTCGGGGGTTGGTTTGGGCGGTGCGGCGCGGCCTCCGGGTCGGTGCCGGTTCATCTTTTCGGCGACTACGCGCCACTATGGGTCGGTGTGCGGCACCGATGGCGTGGCGAGAGGTCGCGGTGGAGCCCCCGGTGCTAGCGGTCCTTCGAACCGCGTATACGCTTTGGCGGTGGGCGGGATCCGGGCGGTACCGAATGCGGATGCGGGTATATAAGCCATTTTGTAATATTCTTATGTATGTGTGTTTGTTGTATGAATGTTGTTTGATAGCGGCGAGTAGGGATCCGAAAGCCGATAATTCGGTATTTATAAATAACGACGCTCAAAGTATGTTTGTTGCCATAGAGAATTTGGGTATCTGGAACGGAAAGTAGGCATGTCCGTAGGTGAGAAGTTAGTGTCGAGGTTTGGAGAGGGCTAAAAATAGTAAGTGTGTTATGAGAGCGTTTGAATACATTAGAACTTCAATTTACTCCGAGTTACGTGATGAAAGTCATGTGATAAAGCGGACGCGATTATGCGGGGTAAAGCATCGTATTTCATCGAGTTCCGAAGTTAAGCGTCTTTGGGGTGAGAGCAAATTCGGAATGGGTGACCCCGCAGGAAGTTTTGGAAATCCCGCAAGTTCGGATGTAAGAGGCAAATGAGAAGCTAGGATTGCGGCATGATGTGTGCGTGGAAAATTGAAAAAACGAAATCTAAGCGAGGAGCAATAGAAGAGTCCGAATTCGAGATACGAATATGATTGGCGAGTACGTGTGTTATGGTAATAACGGGAACTTTCCCCGAGATCCTTAGACAACCTCATAAGATTAGTTGAACATTCGAGGACGAATGTTCTAAAGGGGGGAAGGATGTTACATCCCGTATTTTGAGCGACGGGACGATTGAGGTCAGGACCATTCTTGAGGTACTTTCTTCCCTTAAATAGGCGTACCAATCATGGGTTCACATCCATTCTCCTAGTTAAATCTCAGGAGTTTAAAATTTCCTCGTCGCTCTCATAGGACCTGTTTATTTCTTCTCAAGGATGCACATGTGTCCATTATTTACAACCTTCTTGGTGCTGGTTATGAGGATGTCTAGGTTGGTTCCAGGGTCCTCATGTTCATCCCTTGTCACGTGCAACCTTACTCTATCTCCCGTTGATTTATTTAAATTTGATCCTATCATCTGCCTTCTTGCTTTCATCTTAACCTTTTCCTCAAATATATTACCTGATCCTCAATGGGTATTCGTTTTCCTTGTCCAAGTTTCTCTCCCCTTCATAATATCATAACCATCCTTTTTCCTAATGCTCGTGCTTACATATTTGGTCGCATTACCGCTATCCGATTTTAATTCCCGAGAAAACCCAATCCTGATTTTTTTTTCCGTAGCCCTTGCTACCTCAATTTTGACATACAGCACCATCAATACTTTTAACATGTCGCAACATCAATCATAAGGGTGTACATAATACTCGATGTAGCCACTCATGACTTATCTTTTTCTCGCTTTTCAACACCTTCTCTTGCGAGATCTCCCGTTGCCATTTGATTTTGTCCTGAATCTGTGGCTTTAATACATCTCCCCTCTCTTTTTACCCAGCTAGCGAGAGAATTCTAATTGTAAAGTTCATATGCTCCTAATTTCTCTCGGGCTATTCTGGTTTCTCATATTCTTTTTTTTTCGTATGTCTAAATCTGTAGGTCTTCCTAGCATATCTTTCTATGTCCTAACTGTGAGCCCCGGCGATATAACTTTACTTGAAATCTTTACTCGTACTTGTACCCTGTCTCTTTGTCTAAAATAATCAACCTCGCATCCTTTACTTTCTTGTAGCAACCGAATCGATCTTTGCATAATTTTATCTTCACTTGTACACCTACTCTCTTCTCTCCTTTCACAAAGCCCGACATCACACCTAATTTCTCTATCGTCAATAACCTTCACAACACCCGTCCGAAAAAAAATTGAGGTAAAGCCTTCTTAGAAGGATTAGCTAGAAATACACCACATATTCCTAAGGTTGATACAATGTCTACTTCCTTCGTCGGCCAAGCAACATCACATTTAGAAGTTATATAAACAATCCAGAAAACGATCATAATTATAAACCAACTGACCTAACCATTTCTCATTCTTGAGTTCAAGGTCATTATTAATACCCGAAGTAACTCGGCCATAATGATTCTCAGAATAGTATCAACTATCAAATACTCAGAATCCCCTTGAAGTCGAATGACTGGTGACTTCTAAATCCCAATGTAAACTCACTTCATATAGGAAAGTTCGATAAAACGAGTCTGAGTGTCTGTCATCAACCCGTCCTGATCTTATGTACATATATATAAACTTCTAGAGTAAAACTTTCCCCTACTCGTTAACTTTTTTCCCTTATCAATATCTCTTCGTTATCTCTTACTCACCAATCTATAAATCGTAGTACTGTATTTGAATTCTTAGTGCCAACTTTCCCTATATCTTCAATAAATCTCAATTCTCTGAAATCTCGAATGCAACTCATTCCAGTTCCTTTAAGCACTAATCATTTTTCCCCTCCAGGGTTCTTCCCTTAAATTAAAATCATTCTAAAACTTCTCTTTGAAAGCGTCTCATAATGATTCATTCAATCATGACTTACCAAACATCCAATTGTCATATTTTCCCTCCATTCTTTCTCTCTAACATAGACATTCAAACAATTCAATTTGTAAAAATTTCGGCAGAGTTTCCTCTATACTTCTTACTGCCTCATTCCTGTACACAGCCTAAAAAACACATCCAATGCCTCACAGGGCGATCACAAATACCCGTAACATCTAGCTCGAGCTCTTATATCAAAGTCTATCAATATCAATAAGGCAGGAAACATACTTTCGAAGTAACAACTTCAATTCTCGTCAATTACCTCATAGCGGCATAATCAACTGCTTATCCATAATCAAAACATTTAGGGTTAGAATCATAGACATGACATCCTATAATTTAGCTCTACGGCACAATCTAAGATGAGAAGGAAAGGTCAATCATTCCTAAATGCCCCGCAGCCTCCTGTTTATAAGTGTGACGCGCTTCACACCCATAAACAAGACTCTAATGGACACGGCTCGTAGACATTCCCTAGGACGAACCGCTTTCCGATACCACTTTTGTCACGACCCAACCGGAGGGGACGACGGGCACCGAGGATAACACACCGAGCACCTCCAAACATACATCTCATAAACATTCTGGGTGGACCATAAAGATAGCTCATGGATATCATAATCTGTAAGGACATATATCACAACATAACGGCACATCTCTAGATAATCTTCAATAATTAGGTCCATCATCACTAGCCGACAAGGCTACTAAAATGTTATACAATGATATGAACCGGTAGGGTTATGAAACGTCTACGAGCCTCTACATAGAATACAATCGACCATAAGGACCAACACCAACGATCGCAGAAATACCGCTCCCGAGATTCCGCTCGATTTAAGCTGCTTATGGGTTAGATCGATCTACTCGGGGCATGAACGCAGCGCCCACAAGAAAGGACGTCAGTATGAACAGTGTACTGAGTATGTAAGGCATGAATAACATCATAATAAGCAATATGGAACATAACAGGAGATAAAGAGATAACCTGTACATCTGATTGCCTCATAAGGCGAATACCACGCATGCTTAGCTTTCTTTTAAAAAAAACATTCCTCATATATATATATATATATATATATATATATATATATTGTCGCGGAACGAACGGCCCGATCCATTTATCCATATATCCCGCGTCCGGCATCCCGTCCGGACGATATCATAATATACCAACTGATCGTGTGGCTATGCGTATATAACGCCTCACCTTTCCCCATATCCCTAATATATATATATATATATATATATATATATATATATATATATATATATATATATATATATATATAATATAAGTAGATGCATGAGAGCCCAAATAAAAGCTACTACTTTATCCGAGTGACATAAAGTCGGTAACCTCCGATTTATATTATGGAACAATCATTATCGCTATATCTCACCTTGAAGGAACAATTATCATAAGGCGAGATCAACAACAATGAATAAAATAATGAAATAAGTTCAATAATCTCATAATAGCATCAAGACTGAAAACTTTGGAATCTCTAGAAATGGAATCATCATCATCATCATTATCATCACAGAAAACATCTATCTTTAGTATCATAAGAACTTGAGAATTATGAACTTCTAGCTTTTGGGGAATAAGGCCGTTATGGAAAACGTATGTATGTTCATAAGAAAGGAATCATGTCTTTAGAAAGAAAGGGATTAGCCTAACATACCTTTTTGGTCTCCTACTACTTAACGTTTATCCTGCCAAGCTAGTAAATTTACGTTCAAGAGAATTCATACCACTGTTAGGCTTATCGTCATATGCTTATCTTAGGTCTTCAAATTAATTCCTTTTAAAATCTGCCGAAATTCGGGCAGCATCTCCCCTGTTTATACCCCTAGCCCGAAATCACAATACCAACAAAACAACAACAATAGCAATAGTAATATCAACAACATCATTATCAACACCAATATACTCCATAAAACATCCCACACGATGTTTTTCCCAATTTCTCAACCAACCATAACAATATCCACAATACCATAATCAAAGAATTATATTCAATTTAATCTCAAATTAATCCAAAATCTTCTTTCAAATTCATTCCATAGTCATCATCTTCACTTTAATACTTTGCAACTTCTCTACTATGGTTCTCTTCTTTTATAGGACTTGCTAAACCTTCAAATCAACTTAATAATGAGAGATAGGATGGAAAACATACCTTACCCTAGAAGAACTTCACCCCACTCAACTTCTTCCAAGACCAAATTCATCACAACATTAAGTAGAGACAAGAATAATCCTTCTCCATGACTTAGCTTGGGGTTTTGGAGTTTAATCCTCTTTTGTGATGGTATAGAATGTTTTGGAATGGAGGAAAGCCTTCAAGAATACTCTTATAGTGGAGAGAGAAGTGTGAAAAATTCTAGAGAGGTGTGGAGATGTTAGGAGAGTTCTAGGGGGTTATGGAGTTGAAGAAAAATGACTAAAATGAAGTGTAGAGGCCCTTTTATAGGGCCAAATTCGGATTCGGCCGGGTCAAAAGATAAGTGGGCTTTAAGTGGATTTTCCGGATTCCCGCTCAGGTTCGGGTTCCTCTGACTGTCCGTTTTAAAATGGCCATAACTCCCTGCTCCGATGTCGCATTGACGAACGGTTTGTTGCGTTGGAAACTAGACTCGACGAGCTTCATTTCCGGCTTTTGAAACACCTTAAAACTCCTAATATACCCAGAGATATACCCCTCCAAAGTTGATCCAAAATTCTATCCAAAATTTTGCCAGCTTTTTTCAAAATTTTTGACAAATTTATTTTCTTCGATTTGCTTGATCCCGGAATCTTCCAAAACTCCTCATACATGATATTTATCATTTATTATACTTGACAATGGCCATGTCCTTTGGTTTCAAGGCTGTCCTTCCCGGTTACGACTTACAAGATCGTAATTCATCCTTTACTTCATTGTTACGTACTTCCCATGGCTTGTTCCTTCCAAAACTTCATGGGACGTCTCCGATACTCCATTAATACGATGAAGTATGTGGCATGCTCATGCTCTGAAAATGCGAGGTGTAACAGATTTTGACGTGTTGTATATATAGGAGTAGTTGCCGCCTTCAACTTATGAACAAATAATTAAGGCTGACAACTAATAATCTGTGTCAAGTTTAGGGAGGTTTTAAGTATTCTAACTTAATTTTTGTACCTTGTTGCATAAATTCAGTAGCGAAGAATAAATGGAAAAAGATAAAGCAAACAACACAGAAGATTTGAGCTTTACATCTTTGCAAAGAAATTCTAGCCTGATTTTTGTTTGACTTTACTGAGTACAGTGTTGCAACTCCATTATTTTGTTTACACCTTTTTATTTGGCTAAAAATAATGAATATCTAGCAAAGATTTTCTTTTTAGTGATTTGGCCCGGAAAAAAATCACAATTGAAACAATAGTCGTTGCACCTGAAAAAACAATACACAATTGATACTTCATTATTGTAGCTAAAACTTTTTTTTAATT
The DNA here is from genome assembly GCF_029784015.1 of Lycium ferocissimum. NCBI lineage: Eukaryota > Viridiplantae > Streptophyta > Magnoliopsida > Solanales > Solanaceae > Lycium > Lycium ferocissimum. The sequence goes on from NC_081353.1 coordinate 6,427,828, forward strand.
TTTGTCTAAATGATGGAGTTCCAGCCAAGTTATTTACAAAAATTGGCCCAAAAAAAAAAGTAAAAACATACCGTTCTAACGAATATTTTTAGAAATACAAAGGAGATATAAAATATGCATTGCATATTATGATGAAGCACAAAGAAATAGACAACTATAACAAATAAGCCATTGCATATGACTAGCAATTAACGGCCGAAAAATTCCATACCTGAAAGCTGATTTTTAAATTTTCTCCGCACATTCCTAAAAACAATATATGCATACTTTTCACCGCTTCAGCGTCCAGGAGGTCAAAGCTATCAAATAAGTTAAAGGGTAATTAAGACTGCAAATAATTTAGGCTGACAACTAATAATCTGTGTCAAGTTTAGGGAGGTTTTTAAGTATTCTAACTTAATTTGTATACCTTGTTGCATAAATTCAGTAGTGAAGAATAAATGGAAAAAGATAAAGCGAACAGCACAGAAGATTTGAGCTTTACATCTTTGGAAAGAAATTCTGGCCTGGTTTTTGTTTGACTTTACTGACACACATGGATTTCAGAAAAGAAAGTATTAATAAATTTAACTTCTAATGAAAATATACTATGGGAACTGTAGTAAAAGTTACATGAGTGGGACTGGTTATTTCTAACGAATGAAGCCTGAAATAACCTTGCCACTGCATCGAAGAGAAAGTCAAAAAAGAACAGCCTAATATTACAAAGATGCAGCAGCTTGAGACAATCTCATCCAAAAACTCTTTACAAATTATTTCAGATTTTTGTTTTCACCTGCCTATATTCCCATCCGGAGGATGAACTATAGGACATGCATTATTAGCAGAAGTAGTTGCAGGGACAACCTTTTGCAGTGGAGGTGGAACAGTATTGGCAACACCATTACTGAAAGGTTCATGTTGATTATTTGAATCAGTCATGGCTATGCCGTTGCTGCTCACATCATTTTTGCTACCTGAATCGGCACCTCGCACCATTGAGGAACATTTTGTTTCTGTATTCAGAATAGACGTGTTTAGTCACAAATACTCAGGACATCCCAAATGAGACACAGCAGTACCAATAAATGACCCAAAGCATAATTGGCATTTTCAAAGGTCCCTTCCCCCTTAAACATAATCAGAAAGAAAGAATATTGCTGACTGACAGGCTACGAAAATTTCAAGTATATTGCAAAATAGTTGTAAGAAAATGCTTAATTCAAGTTTTAAGGACAAGAAGGGAAGAGGAAAGTAAAATCTTTACCTGCCTGGTCTCCGTAAATATTTAAGTACACAAACTATATCCTTTTTATTCAGATATCTTTTCTCAAAACTCAAAAGATATAAATTACATGTGCATACTTGAAGAAAATAATCCACATAGGGAATACTGACTAGCTGGAAATAAAGGCCAAAGTATTGTTTTGTCTGGTATTTGGTAAGTCTTTTGAGCCTGGTTAGAGGTTTGCAATGTCGGTGTAAGTAAATGTAAGATTTATTCTATTTTAGTGAACTCCAAGTTTGTCTTGCTTAATATTGGAATGAGTTGGGACAGCATACAGCGGAATGGTTACAAGAGGATTTATTCAGCCGGTCCCTACATAACTTCAAATTGAGGCATAGTTGATTGATTGCTTTATTGAAGCTTTCTTGTAGTATCATTCTGAGGGCACATTTTCATTGGAAGGAATTTTATGGCTTTATTTTTTGATAAGGTAACAAACATTTTATAGCTTATTTATGTTTTCATTGATGCAGATGCATTTGACCAGTGCTATCAATTGATGAAGTAGAATCAAATTTTCAGACATAAGAAAATAGGAACTTGCCTTTTATTTCTCCTAAAGTGATCAGCTTATTAAGGCAATCACGAGTCTGTGCCAACACGATCCTCTCCAGTTCTGGGTAGATTTCTGTCATGCCCTGCCCATGAGGCAGTTGGAAAGATGTATTATAGCTAAGGCTTGTTAGGTCATTAGGGGGAGCAGCAGCAGCAGTAAAAATCGTATCGTGTTCATCACACATGAGAGCTAATGTTACCGGAGACATTGGCCTTTCTTTTGATCTATCAGCACCATCAAACCTAGACTCATCCGCCCTGATATTCTCAGCCTGAATTCTAGTTGAACAATCATCAGGCATGACCTTCTCAACACCTGAGGAAGGATAAGAAGCTTCTCTGTGGCACTTGGCCTGTTTTAATGATCCATCCCTTTCATCTGAAAGCATTAACACATAATCAATTAAAACATCATGTATTGAATACTGGAAATGTTAGCTAAAATCAAGCAAATCACATGGAAAAACGTCCAGATGATAGACCCAAAAAAAAAAAAAAAAAAAAAAAAAAGGATAAACAAAAAATCCTGGTGATTGTCCAAAGATGATTTAGCATGATAATTTCCTCTATCTGGCAAAAGAGATAAAACGATTTTCAATCTTCTCTTTATAAAACTCTTTTTCCACATCAGAAGAATTTGTAGGCGAATTTAGATTCTAAATTAGCTATCTTCTAAAAGAAGCGTCGTGCCAGCATATGCATAAATACCTACCGCAGCTTAGCCGTCCTCCATATAGCGCCTCGAAAAATTTCGAGTTAAATTTAGTACTTAAGGCACTATAATAAGGTTAGAATCGTCTTGTGTGCCGAAGAGGATAAAGATTAGTACAACATAACTTGATGTGTTTGACTGTCCATTCGAAGGCCACATCACATTTACTATTCTTTCCAACAACCGAAATTCGGGTTTAGATACTCCAGCCTACTATCCGGTCAAATCTCTCTTCTCAGGCACCTTTTCTGCTAATTTTCTTCAGTGTGGGGGTCGCCTAAAGTTATTGCACTCTTCCATTCTCTTGTCAGAATTTTTCGGCATCTTTTCGGCCAATTTCAGAGAATCAGAAGCTCTTTGTCCATTTTGATATTGTTCTTTGAAATATACTCTCTACGTATTTGGTTAGCTTTTTCTAACAGGCCATTTTTTGATGACCTTACGGTTAAGTGATCTTAGACTCCCAGACTCTAAGCAACATAACTCAACAGAGGAAGCTCGAGTTAAATAGTTTGAACTTCAAACTAAAGGTTCTGAAGTAATCATATAACTTGAATTTCCAAATCGTGTGTTGTTGGAACCAAACACATTAGACCTGAAAGACATGGTTAAAACGAAGGGAGTACAATCAAACAAATTAGCAACACCCTTAATGGACAGCCAGAAAAGCTAACAAGGGAGGAAAATGATAACAGTTATGCCGGAAAAGTCGTTGGGAAGCGGCTGGAAGACCGCTGGTACCCTGAAGATGGTCCCCAGTGGCAAGCAGAGGGCTCCAATAAACCTTCAGTGTATAAAAGACTTTCAAAAAGTGTTGCTAGAAATAGAGAAAGTCTCGGGAAAGTTGGCTGGAAAGGATGGATCTCAACAACCAGCGGATTGGCTAGAAACAGGATGGGTGAGGATGACCAAGCAACCCAAGGAATAATGATCTGCGAATGGAGATGGCTGGAAAGTGCCTTACGTGCTGGGGCGTGGTCTTGATGCGGCGCCGAAGATCTTACTCTTGCTTGCGTATGAGAAGTCAGCCTCCAGAGAGGTTTGTTGAGCTTTGGCCACCGGAAGGTCCCTAACCTTGTGGTGGTGCCGGTTTTCGCATAATACTCACGAAATAGGTAGTTGACACAAACAGCCTAAAAGTCGCTGGAAAACATGCGGTGACTATCTTTTCCTTTTCTGGACGACACTGGTGACTGCACGACGAGAAATTGACAAGGCTATGATTCCATGCGAGAAATAAAGACACTGGAGAAAAGATTATACAGATGCATAACTCAATTGTCTTACGCTGAGCCCTTTATCCACACTTTACATAGCACATAATCATGTTTTCTGAATGTGGGATACTAACACAAAGTATAACTGGATAACCTTCAACTATGTACATGAACTATCTAGCAATACATAAGGTATATCTCTCTAATTTGTAGATCACTTCCAGCAACATGTCCACGATACCCCAATACCCAATACTTAGTCTCCCTCCTTTTCTTTGCTCTTGTGCCCGTTATTCCTGTCTTTTCCATTTTTAAAAAAAATTGCCCTCTTCCTACTTGGTTCTGTTCAGAAAAGAGATGGAAGGAAAATGAACCAGGACCAGAGAAAAATCGAGTCAAAGAAGTCTTTGACATCATGGAAACTACTCTAGTATCCTGTGTGAAGGCCGTACTAAGGTATTACCTACGTATCCCAAACTACCCATAGGCCCAGTCCAGAAAACGCTAAAAGAAGTGGACGAGAATCAGAAACAAAACTTGTAGCCTCTGGAAATCCTTAGTAATGGATAAAAAGTGCTACACACATCAATGACTCATTTGGCTAAGATTTTCATAGTTCTGAAGTTTGACGTTTTCAGTTTGGGGCAATGTTTTCACTTGAAATACTTAGTTCAGAAGGTAAACATTAACGCCTCCATTTAAACTATTACCTAGAATCAGATTCAGAGAAAAATTAAAGGTATTGCTGCTGCTACTTAGGTCAAAGCTCCCAAGTATTAAGAAGAAAAAAGGCTTGATTGAAGTAATAAATAAATATAGACAGAAGAAAGCACTTCATATTCAGCGAAAGACTTAGAAACAATTGTTTCTATCAAAAAAAAAAAAAAAAAAAAAAGAAGACACAATTGTAAGTATGTGCCATGGAAAATCAAAACGAACTTAAACGTAAGAAGCTGGAAAGTCAATTTAACAATGAAAGATATACTTAAAATATTGGTGATGCAAGTAGATGTGTGAAGATTTCAAGAAAAAGAAGAAACTTCTTTGTATTTCTTGATGAATTTACATCCCATGAGAATGGGTTCTTATACAATAAGTCCTATGACTAAATAAGGAAAGAAACATTACATAAAGAACTACGATCAATAGAATATCAATCAATATCAATTACTCCTATAATTAAGCTAAGAAATCAATCAATCAACAATCCCCCTCAAGTTGGTGCAAAGATGTCACACATGCCTAACTTGCAAACTAGTGTATGGAAATTCCAATGTTGAGGCCTTTGGTAAACACATCAGCTAGTTGTTTTTCTAAAGACACATGGAACAAACTCAAGACACCACTCATAACTTTTTTTTATGAAGTGTCGATCAATTTCAACATGCTTTGTCTGGTCATGCTGAACTGGATTATGAGCTATACTGATTGCAGCCTTGTGTCACAATACAAGGAAAGTTTCCTTTTTCTGACAATCTCAATTCCTCGAATAGCTTTTGTAACCTCAAAAGTTCACAAACTCATTGCGCCATAGCTCTATATTCTGCCTCCGCGCTTGATCTAACAACTATACTTTGCTTTTTGCTTCTTCAAGTGACCAGGTTTCCTCCTACGAGTGTATAGTGACCGAATGTAGATATTTTGGCATCTAGAGATCCAGCCCAATCCGCGGCTGTAAAGGTTTCTATTTGGAGATGACTGTGTCTGGAAAAAAACAAACCTTTCCCTGGGGCAGACTTCAGATATCGCAAAATGTGAAAGACAGCTTGCATATAAGGATCTTAGGAATCATCCATGAACTGACTCACCAGGCTGACTGAATAGGTTATGTCTGGTCTAGTGTGTGAGAGATAATTGAGTCTTCCAAATAGCCTCTGATATCTCTATTTATCAACTGACTCTGCAACTCTGCTTTGTAGTTTGTTATTGCTTTCAATAGGCGATTCTGCTGGTTTGCAGCCTGTCATACCCGTTTCTTTCAAGATATCCAGAATATACTTTCTTTGAAAATAAAATTCCTCTTTTTGATCAGGCAGCCTCAATTTCCAAGAAGCAATGTAGTTTTCCTAGATCGTTCATCTCAAATTCCTATGCCAGCAACTTCTTCAATAGGATTATCTCCTCCTTGTTATCTCCTGTTATTACTATGTCATCAATGAGGGTGGTATCAGCATTGCTTTGTTGGTAACCGAAGGAGATCATTGCTTTTTAGAATCTGTCAAACCAAGCTCTAGGAGATTGCTTCAATCCGTACAAGGCTTTCTTAAGTCTGCATACCTTTCCTTGACTTTGTTCAGTACCAAGACCATGAGGAATCTCCAGATACACCTCTTCTTCTAAGTTTCCATGAAGAAAAGCATTCTTCAAATCAAACTAATGTAAGTCCCGGTCAAAATTAGCTGCACAAGACAAAAGAATTCTAATAGTGTTCATTTTTGCAACAGGTGCAAATGTCTCTTGATCATCGACTCCATTAGCCTGAGTGAATCCCTTAGCCACCAATCTTGCTTTGAATCTTTCAATGGAACCATCAGCTTTATGTTTTCCAGTGATGACCCATTTGCAACCAACCAACTTTTTGTCTGTCGGTGATGCGACAAGTTGTCAAGTCTCATTCTTTTATAAGGCCTTCATTTCTTCAATTATAGCTTACTTCCCTTTAGAATCTACAAAAGCTTCCCAGCGATTCTGGGGAATAGACACAATAGAAATAGTCAAGGCAAATGCTCTACAGGAGGGAGAGAGAATTATAGGAGACAAAGTCAGAGAAAGGGTGTTTGGTGCAAGATCTGACTCCTTTTCTGTGAGCAATAGGCAAATCTAACTCATTAGGAAATGTAGTTGGGCTTCGGCAGATTGCATGATGGCTTCTTCTGCCATATTTCTCCTTGAGTATGTTATCAAATCAGGCCTATCCAGATAAAGACACATTTAAGAGCTCTAGGATCAAAGTTCCTAGTGTAAACAAAGCAAACACAACCAAATACCTTTGGAGGAACAATATATTCTGTCTTACCCATTAAAGCTTCCAGGGACTATGAAAATCAAAGATTTTAAGAGGCATTCCATTGATAAGATAGGCAATTACTAGAACAACATCGCCCCAATATGTTTTTGGTAGATGCATGGTAAACAGAAGGAATCTTGCAACTTCTAACAACTGTCTATTATTCCTTTCGGCAAACCATTTTGTGCACTAGTATAAGGATAACTGGTTTGATGGATTACCCCATAAGACTCCAAATAAGCTCCAAATTGTTATCCATGTATTCCGTGCTATGGTCAATCAAAAGATCTTTATCTTAGCTTCAAACTGAGTACAAATCATTTTATGAAATGACTGAAAATAGGAGAAAACTTCACTTTTGGCCTTTAACAAATACACTCATGTCATCTTAGTGCAAAAATCAATAAAAGTAACAAACCATCGACTTCCAGACAAAGAAATTTTTTGAGTAACACCCCACACATCAGAATGAATAGTCGAAAAGGGAATTGCACTTTTATTATTACTCATAGGATAAGTGTTTTTAGTTTGCTTGGCATATTCACACGCATGACAAAACAACAATCCAAACTCAGTTCTAGAAAACAAACTAGGATATAACTTTTTTAAAGCAAAAAAATGATGGGTGCCCCAACCGTCTATGCCGTTGCATTATTTTTTGGTTGACATCCTTATTTCTTCCCAAATAGGTCTGACTAGTCTCGAGTTCCATCAATCATTTATAAGTCATCATGCAATCTACCACTGCCAATCTTCACCCTGGTTTGAAGGTCCTAAAGAAACACAATGATCAGGAAAGAACTCAATACTACAGTTTTGTTCTTTGGTAATGGAGCTATCAGATAACAGGTTAACCAAAAGCTCAAGATCATGGATTATAATGTAATATCAAGAGCACAAACGACTGTACTTGTTCCAGAGACCGGAGTTAGGGAGCCATTGGCTATTCTGACATAGTCTCCTTTGGGACTAGGAGAGTAATTTGAAAGCCTTTAGAAGAGTTTGTCATGTGTCTATTCGCACCAAAATCAATAATCCAAGAGTTAAGCTGAGCATTAAAAGTAATGTCTAATTGCAAATAATTGGAAGTGGCAACATTAGAAGAGTCAAGTTTGTTCAGAAGACGGCGAAGATGTTTAACTTCATTCGGGGACAAAGTCTCACAAGAAGTAGTGTCTCTGGAAGTCTCCACATTTTCTGCAATATTAGCCTGACCCCTTGATGGACCTACACGCTTTCCTCCACGACCTATAGTCGGTCTATCATGTAATTTCTAGCATGTCTCTCTTGTATGCTTTGATCGACCACAATAATCACTATGCAGGTGATCTTTATCAGAAGAAATGATTGTCTTTGGTTGCTCATGAGACACAACTAACTAGACTTCTCAGTTGGTGCAAAATAAAGCATGACACCTCGTTGGTTCTCTTCCTGTTGAATATAGGAATATGGATCCTCAAGAGAAGGAAAAAGAATCTTACCGAGTACTTGAACCCTGATCTGATCATACTCTTGGTTCAAGCCAGCCAGAAAATCATAGACTATTTTCTTTTCAACTAGTTGTTGGAAGAGAACTACATCATCAGTACACTTCGCTTGGAGATCCAGATAGTAATCAATCTCCTAGCATAACCCACTTTGCCCTGAATAATAATCAGTGATAGTCAAAATACCTTGCTTAGTGGCATGGATTTTGTTTCGAATTTCAAGATCTGGGCATTATTTTCCTTGCCAGAGTAAGTGCGCCTAGTTGAATTCAAGATCTTTTCAACAGTATCAAACAATAGATATTGCTTAGAGATCCGAGGGTGCATAGTGTTCAGAAGCCATATCATCACAAGGGAGTGATCAAAAATCCCATTGACTATAGCTAGAATTTGTCATAGTAGGTGTTTTCTTTTCTCCAGTGATATACTCAATCAATTTCCTGGATTTAACATTGAGCAAGCAAGATATGTACCTGCACCATCCAATTTTACAGCACTAATTTGAGACATAGAATTATTATATGTTTTGGTATCACCAGTTTGAACAAGTAATAATCTTAGTGTCAAAGAATCGAATAGGGATATTCAGAAATAGAGAAATAACCTTCCAGAGTTAAAATCTGCCTTATCTCACCAGAAAAACTCAGCGGAAAACTCGCCAGAAAAAATTATGCCTGGTTGGAATCTGCCGAAACTTGGATGGGAAGGATTGGAATAGGCCTGCGACCCGAGATCTAGAAATAAATTCTAGGAAACATCGCCAGAAAGCTAGCTGCCACGCCAGAACCCTAATCCCGGTGATCAGAAAAAATCAAAACTGGTAGGGATGTACTCGGAACAAGCCTGCAACCCAAGATCTGGAAGACAATTCCAGAAAACTCGCTGGAAAGCTGTAGATCTCGCCGGAAAAGTAGCCACTGCATCGGAACCCTAATTCCAATGACTGGAAAAAATCAAAACCGGTAGGGATAGGCTTGGAAAGTTCTGGCGACCCCAACGAAGAAAAATATTTTCAAAAAGAATTGACCGGAAGGAATTTGTGTTGCGGATAGCCACCAAAAGAGAGAACACACAACCTTTGATGAAATATAACCCTAGTGCTGCAACGGAGATAACTCACCTCAAAAAGGCAGTGATTGCTCTGATACCATGAAGATTTCAAGAAGAAGAAAAAGTTTCTTATTATTTCTTGATGAATGTACAAATCATGAGAATGGGTTCTTATACAATAAGTCCTAAGACTAAATAAGGAAAGAAGATATTACATAATCAATTACAATCAATACAATATCAATCAATATCAGTTACTCCTATAATTAAGCTAAGAAATCAATCAATCAACAATGTGAATTAAGTCAACTTCTCAGAAAAATCGATGTATACCTGCAAGCATCTTGGCCACTTCCCGTGCATAAACAACTAAAACAGAGCAAAGCTCCTTGATATCATGCGGCTGGATTAGGTCTGCTAACAAAGACCTACAACAATGAGGCAACAATTAGTTTGCTGAAGGAGCAGTGGGCATTAATTTCTCAAGGATAGTTAGCAATACCTGTAGGTAAGCTTTGAAGGACCTAATGCTGCAGCAGTACCAACACGAGGACCAGGAACAGAAGACAACGAAGATGGTGGAAGTGAAGATTTAATCTGGTTTTCCTGTATGAGAAGATTTGAGTTCATTAAACTATTTTTTTATTTGGCCAGAGCTAAAGCAAGTTGTTTCGCTTGCTTATTAAAAAGCATAGAAACGCTGATCAATGACCATAAAATACAGAAAAACAATTTATTGCTGTTCATTATAAAGTTCATGTCCGATCAACCCATGCCAGAATATGCAGATAACATGCACAATTGAAAAGCAAGTCAAGTTGAATCGAAGAATGGTTGATGTTTACCTGTTGAATTTGACCAGGCCTATGAACAGGGTCTTTAATCATTGACCCAAAGAACAGCTCCTGAGGCTTTCTTTTCTTATTCACTGGAGGAGATCCATAACCAGAGGATCCAATGGCACCGGTTATAGCAGCATTTGCTGCCAGCTGGAGATATGCCATGTTGTTGGCATGATCTCCACGGAAAAGAGCCTGCCTCTCTTCACTTCCTTCAAAATTTTTGCAGTCCATGCATTTACAATTTTCAGAGCAAAGAATGTTGGCTTGGAAGCACTCACAGTACTTCTTAAGGCAACCTGATTTCTTGCAGTGGCAGCCTTTGTTATGCTTTGGCAGTACTAAGCCATCCCTAGCTTCCTCCTGCATAGAATTAAATCAGTTCTAAGCTGTCATAGAGGACAGAGACATGCCAGTTTTTTCAGTACAGAAACAAATATGATTGCTATTTGTAATCCATTACAAGCAAAAACATCAAGATCCATATCTCCGCAAACTTCTTACATGAAACAGTAATTTTAAATGATCCACACGATTTTAGAGAAGACAAAAATATTAGTTCAGTCACTTTGGAAAGCAACAGTATCACACAAAGAAAAAACTAAAAGAGTAGGACTAATATCACAAAGCAAGAGGCAAAAAGTGAAACAAGAAGAAGAAGTACAAGTATAGCAGCAATGCCTGAAAGTAGGACGAAAACTTTTGTTATCAAAAGTAAATATTTTTACTTTGATGACTCAATTTCATTTGCTTACTTCAGACAAATACTCCATCCTACATGCAGTGAAGCAAGTTCACTTCAATTCTTAGATTGACCAATTTGGAAACTGATATTTAACTTAATTTCTCAAAGTCTAGAGAATAACAGCCGGCCTTTTTTGGATGATTGAGAAATCTGTCTGGAGTTCAACTTTTTGGGCCTACCGCAACCTTCAAAACTCGGGGATGGTGGGCCTGCCCCTCTACCCTTCTCCGCTTAAATATTGGACCTAGTTCGCTTGGCACAAGGCTAGAACTTGTGACCTAAGACACAAGTCCCTCAATCTTTGTCAATCGAGCTAACCCCTGGGGGTGAGACTAACATTAGGCCTTATCGAATTAAATACAAGGAGAAACAGTTCATTTATTCATTCCCCTTTTTATCCTTGACTGTAAACCTTAGAGATCTCTTCTTCTTTTTTTTCTTTTTCTTTTTTTTCCATTCAGACTTGGATGCAGACATCTATGATTCCATATTATAAACCCGCTAAATATAGCTCAAATAGACCACTCTTTGTCTTTGAAATACTTCGCTATGATGCTTGTCTCATTTTCATCAGGATTAGCAATTATGCAATTTCCAATAATTAGATTAGCTGTTAAATATGCCAAACAGTGAAATTGCTGAATTTGATAAGTCGTGGATTTTAGGGCTTTTTACATCCACTACTTATACTTTTTGAGTAGTCTTTTCAAGTGTTTGTTCGTGTTTTCATAGTGTTTTCGTGTGTTTTCAGATTTTGTGAGTCGAGGATAAAAGAGGGTCAAAATGGAACAAAAGGAGCAAAAGAGCAATAAGTTGCGGCAAATATGCGGCACTGCAAGTTGGACTTGCGGCCGCATCTTTTGCCCAGAAAAATGACAGTGAGCTGAACAGAATACCTCAACTTGCGGTGAGAATGCGGCACCGCAACTTCAGAGATGCGACCGCATTTTGGAAGCCTGAATAGCCAGTGAGCCAAGCAACATGCATGAATAAGCGAAGCATATGCGGCACCCCAAACTCAGTTTGCGGCAGCATCTTCAGGAGGACTGGGAAGGAATGCTGAGTGACTTGCAGTCGCAAACTCATGTTGCGACCGCAAACTTAGGCCGCAAGTCGTCAATTTGTCCGGGATTTGACTTTTGTCCTCCCTCTATAAATACTTTTACCTAGTGCTCTGTGCACATTATTGAATATTCCACACATTTACTTTCTAGTTGTCTTTAGCACTGAGAGAGCTTTGAATATCATTTATTGTCGAAGCTTTTAAGAAGATTCTTCATCTTTTTGTCATCTTCTCCATTAACATTATTGTAAGCTCATGAATATTCTCTTTGCTACTACTTTCTATTTAATGAATATGAGTAGTTAAACCATTTAGCTATGGTTGTGGGACCAAAGGTGTTAGTTATGTGATTGGGTTTTGTATTCATCCTCCATTTATGTGTAAAGATGTTTTTCTATTCACTCTTCAACCTTTAATGTCATTTAATGGTGTACAATATTATTTGTGCCTAGTTACTTTTCCTTTGCTTGAGAAAGAAAGGGAAAGTTAGGAAGAGTAAATAGCAAGAATTTGAGGCTTATAAACCTCGTCTAATAACTTGAGCTAGAGATAGACGATTACTAAAATAAAATGGGTGTTCATATTTTTCACATTCTAAAGCTTGAGAAAGCTTAGCAATGATATTTATCAATTTGGTTGAGAAACTTTTGATAAACTCGAGTAGCCCATATTTAATTACATCTACACATATAAAGGAGTTGGATTGATACCCATCCGCATTACTTTCCATTGAAACCACAACCTTAGTCCCTTAACCAATAGTTTACATTTCATAACAAAACTCTTAGACGTTAATGATCAAACTTCCAACCAATTATTATTATATTTCCTTCTCCCCCGAAATATAGACTAATAGTCGAGCGTTACACTTAACTAGTATATTTCTTCATTGTATTCTCTGTGGGATTCGACGCCAACCTCGTTGGGTTCTATATTTGACAACGACCGCTTACTCCTATTATTGAAGGTGTAATTTGGGCGTTTCAGAATTCAGAATTAAAATAAGGAATGAGAAATATGAAAATAAGAGCGCCATAAGGGTTTTGACAAACGGTGTCCCCCAATCCCATGTTAAATCTTTTAGAAAGGTTAAGGATAGAGTTTAAGAGTTAGAGATAGACAAAGACATACACATACGCATATAAGAGTAGATGTGTAAATTAAAGAGAAATGGACTTCAAAAGTCAGGAGAATTTACTTGTTTCAATATTTGAGATACGACGACGGGGTGCAATAGCTCTTGAAATCAAGTTAACTGAAAATGAAATCAATGACATAATTCATCAAAGACGTTAATTATTTTTAAATGGCAGATGAATATGGCATTTCGTTGTTCCATTTTGAAAGAAATGAATAGGACCCTAGAAATGTGTATATGTCATTACGTGAATGCCATTTTTCTACAGGTGTTAAAGATAAAGGAGCTAAGAACATCTTATAGCAGGAGATTTACAGGGCAGTCTGGATATACATTGCTGGAAAACATCTTTATTACTTTTCCATGTGATAAATATATGAATAGATGGATAACTTGAGATATATGCAGAATATGAATTATTACTATTGAGATATATTCAGATAACTTGAGATATATGCAGATTGAAATGAATTAGATGAGACTTCCACTGGTCCAGCTCACAAAAATGAAAAACTCTTGTTGTAATTTGCAAGTTTATAATTCAACTTATAAATTTGTTAATTGCATTGACATTTTTAATATTGAAAGCTATACTTGAAAAAATTTGAGGCTTTAAGGTTTTCTTTTTCAAATTTGTGTCTTAGTCCATTATTTTAGTTACTTATTTTGTTTTTGAATTTAAATTTGAAGTAGTAATTACAAAAAAACAAAAAAAAACAAAAATCGACCTACGTTCAGCCCACACTCAACCCTGCCCAAGCCCACATCCTTGGGGGGCTAGGGTTGAGGCTCAGACCAGCCTACAACCCAACTCCTAAGGGAGACTCCCCAGGCCACTGGCCCTTAAGGGCCGAACTGGTGACCCAGCCCGGCCACATACCATCCTTAGTGGGAATGCAACTAAAGCATTTACAGTTAAATCATATTATTTGAAGTCATATCAAGGAGAGACGAAATGTGGAAGAGTGTACGGGATGCCAAGGCGCCCCAAAAAAGACAACATTTTCACATGGTGTGTAGTGAAGGATACAATACAGAAAGGATAACGGAGATGAAACGGATCATCTTTTGGTGCATTGCTTCAGATCACTAATCAGCTTTGGAGTCTTATATTGTCATTATTTAATATATCCGGGGTCCGGGAAAAGTTGTTTTGAGCTGGAAAATTTAGAAGATTGGCCAAAAAAAGAGGTAATTCGGAGAACCACACCATCATGCACTTGTTGGATTATTTGGAAGAAAATAAATAGGAGATTTTTCCAAATGAAAATGATGTAAAGAGTCCAAGAAAATGCTCTTTATTTCATTTACTCTTTGGTGCAAAGAACACAATTCCACATGTATAGATGACTGGGATAGCTTGAAAGATTTTTGTGGTTAAACCACTTTTATGACTTGTATATAGTTTTTGACACTCGATTTACCCCCCCCCCCCCCCCAATTCCACATGTCTGGGATAGCTCAAAATTTTTGAAACCACTTTTATGACTTGTATATAGTTTTTGACACTCGATTTACCCCCCCCCCCCCCCCAGTAATATAATATAGGCCATACGGATATCAACCAGAACCATAAATAAAATATTTTCAAATCTCAAACAGAACTAAAATAAGGATGGCTTCACCGGTGCTTCAGATTTTAATGATGCATCATCCGTGAATTTGCTTAAATTCAAAAGAATACCTTATTATCTCGAGCTCCATGTGGACTGCTGGCAATTTTAGGTCTGAATGCATTTGGATTACGCTCTAAAGTAGCTTCAACTGCTTCTCGCCTAGCAGCTTCATTTTCAACATTATTAAGACAATTGGCACAGTTGCACCCATCACAGTATATGCCAGAAGCAAAACATTCACAATACCTGAACCAAAAATTATAAATAAATAAATAAATATATACACACACACACACATATATATATATATTAGAAGCAATCAAACGTAATCACACTGCATATGAGGTTTGAGCAACTTAAGGGAAAATAAAAGGAAAACTGTGCTGCCAAAAGCAAGGAACAAAAAAACAGATAATCATCTAGCTAAAAAAGTAGTCGTCTAGAACTCTAGACGACAGTTAACCACACCTAAAGAAGAAAAAACCTGCAAATTCTTTTTTTATTGTTAAAAACCCTGCTTATTGTTGATATACAGAACTGGGATGTCAAAAAGAAAAAGGCTTAGAAGCAATGGCCAGGATTATATTCAGACGTCTTTTTATCAGAATCAGCAACAGATAACATCATCTTTATGTCTGCTGATAAGATGTTTGATTTTGACAAAGGATAGGTGGAGAAGGATTATACAAAAGCACCATTTGTTAAAAAGGTTTGGCTTTTGATCAGTGGCGGAGCCACATATAGCCGAGGGTGTTCATCCGAACCCCCTCGGCGGAAAAAAATACTGTTTTTATAAGGTTAAAATTATTTTTTATGTATATATAGTAGATGATGAACCCCCTTAGGCTTCTTCGTATGTTTACTTTTTATATTTTGAACCCCCTCGGCGGAAATCCTGGCTCCGCCACTGCTTTTGATGTTTACGTTCCTTCAGTGGTGAAAGAATATAATATATGGATATCATTAATGTGCATGAGGTATTGGAAAATGACAGAAAAGAAGTTATTCGAAAGCCTGTCAGGTTCAATTTAAATCATTACTAAATAACGACCTTCCTAATCTGGTAGCTAGTTCAATGTACTTTCAAATATTAGCCAGAAATATTGGTGGGAGATTCTACATATATTGTGCATGAAAGTAGGAAGTACTTACAACTTCAAACATCGAGAATGTTTACAGTTACACTGCTTTGGCTTTTTAGGTGTCCCATCTTTTCCTTCACTGGCACTTTGCCTGGACCTTGCTTTTGGTGATTCGGGTTTCCTGTAAAGAGAAAGCGTATAGGATATACAAATCTCAGAAAGTGTTTATAGAGAACATTCCCTGCCTCCCTCTCCCCCTCTTTGCTATACATCTTTGAGGTGAGACAAGTGGGATGGCCTTAACTATGAATAATACATAACACCACGCATAGAATCCTATTCGATTAGCATTAGTGGTCAAAATTCATATTTCAATCAGTGAGATGAGCAGTGATTTGATAAGGAAAAGTGTAATAAGCAAAAAACCTCCTAGGATTTTAAGGAGGAGCAAAGCACACACTTCTTCAAAGTTAAAAAGCAAAATTTTAAGGAAAAATACAAAAAATAACCAAACAAACAGGAATTTAGTACTTATAGCATCAAAATGCAATTAAGCATCAAAATGCAATAAACTTCATTAATTTCAATATCCAATATACACCAATGACAAAGGAATCCGAACATTTCAAATAACATCAACAAAATTTCCATAAGCCCACGAAAAGATAACTTCACTAGCAAAATTGATTTTCAGCATTCAATTAATTAGCCATCGAAAAAAATACATTTCCCAATGTTAACTTTCACTACTGTATTAAGAGTTAGCTTATGGATGCAAGTCTCCTTTTCTGTTTGTGAAGTCATAGAATGCCTAGTCAATCAATAAAACTACAGATACAAGCCGAACGAACTCTCATCAAATCATAGTAAAATTTATAATACAAGAAACAAAGCTCAGAAACATGTGTAAGTAGTAGTGAGAAATTCTGTCATAGTTCCATCAACATTGGAGATCCCTATGGAAGCCATATGAGAGAATGCCAAACTCTGTTATAACACATGCCCAAAGGCTGCATGGGTGAACTTCACAAACAAAACAATTAGAATTTGTACTTTCAAGAACCTACCTTTAATACTCCCTCCGTTTCAATTTGTTTGTCTTACTTTCCTTTTTAAAAGACGTTTCAAAAAGAATGTTTGTCTCTTTCTTTATTTCCTAACTTTCCATATGTTTAAGACCGCAAGATCAAAAGATATTTTAGTACATTCTACGCATCTTTAGTGGGACCCACAAGATTAAAAAACATTTTAGTACATTCTGCGCATCAAAACCAAACAAACAAATTGAAATGGAGGGTAATAAATTTAGCTCAAAAGAACAGTATCTATTATTTCCCCAAAGAAAAGTTCAATATTTCTAGCAAATTACAGGACTACACTTACAAAGGTCGAGTTGAAGGATGAGGAGGTAGTACAGGAGTTTGTTGCATTGGCATCAACATTATGTGTTGCTGTAATTGTGGCTGTGTCTGCAATTGTAGCTGTCTCTGTGATTGTGGCTGTGTCTGCTGTGTTGACACTGGTAACTGACTACCCGTGAAATCCAGCTGTCTCGCTAGCTTCTTTGCCGGATAATCCATTGCCACGTCAGCACTAGCCAGCTCCGATTCAGCCTTCTTTGGAGGGCCCTCACTTTTCTCCATTTAAAACCAAAATAAAAAGGAGTTGTTCAGATGCTAAACACTAAACACCCTCCACTTCCAATCGGAAGGTTGTTGGTTCGCCTCCACTTCCAATAGAAAGGTTGTTGGTTCAAGTCACCAAGGAAGCAGAAAGGGAAGCTCCTGGATATAGAGAGGTGAAAAAAAAATCAAAGATTCTCCTGTGAAATTCTGAGGGGAAATTCAAAATCCGAGAAAAGAAGCTATGTCATTCATTCACGCAGAAAGAAAAAATCAGCCCAGTATCGGCTGGATTTTCAAATTTTTTAATCCACAAAATATCGATTCGCAGGTATGTATGTGTGCGTATAAATAGAGAACGCTGTATGTATATTTAGACGCAGAATCAAAGAAGAAGAAGTAGTAAATAGCCTCTGTCTCGCTCTTCTCCCTCTCCAGCTTTTGAAATTCAATTCGCAGTTATAGGGACGGTAAGATCGTCACATCAATCTCATCCTACGGTTAATATCGCGGGCGTTAATCACACGGCTCAAATTCATAGAAGCATCCAAGGCTTTTTCTACCACCGTTGGATGAATGGCTGCGCAATATACTATCGCGGGATGGATTTTATTATCAAATCTCTTATTGCCACGTAGCTCTAGAGGGAAAGGGATTTTTGTGTTGTGGTGGGTGTGAGAGCAGCAGATAATATGGAGCGAGCGAAATGACCTAAGATTCTTCTTGCTTGCTTTGGGGTGAAAGTAAAATAAGTAAAAAGTGCAGATGGATTTTGGCGCTAAACAAGGATCCAATGAAGGGCGACGATTGCATTACCAGGTTTAGAGATGGACGGATAGGATTAACTAAGGATTCTAATGGAGTTTAAATAGGTTGTCCCTTAAACTTCTCCGCATATTCCATTTAGACACTCAAACTAAGTCATGGTCCAATTGAACATCTCAAGTCCTAATATTCCAAGTATACACTTTCGGTTCAATTTAAAAAAAAGAAAAAAAGAAAAAACTTTGTGTGCACTAGAATGGAGGTATTCCTTTATTTTGTCAAAAGCTTTCTGGCGGGCTTCATCCTATTTTCCTGCGAAATTTGGATTTGGAAATTTGTGTATCGGCTCGCAAGTGGTTATTCCAGAGAAATTCAAAGTCTGATGGGACTCGAAGAAATTCTAACCCCCCGTTGGAATGGTTTGTAGGTTCCAAACATTGTTCTCATTCGTCTACTAGCCTTTAATTATACGCATTCAGCTCATGCTACCGCGGCGGGACGTCGGAGTCAATAATGCGTAAAACCCATACATTTTCTACCAGAGGTTGATGCGTATAATTAAAAGATATGACATATTTTATGAGATTAATAACTACTTAATAAACGAATGAAAACAAATGCAAAAAAAAAAAAAAAAAAAAAAAATTGACCCGAAAGTGTCTAATTGAAACACCTTATTAGGAGTTGAGATGTTCAATTAGAATAGGTCTTAGTGCGAGTGTCTAAATGGAATATCCTAGCATTTGAAGAAGAAATAGGGTATTATATCTGTTTACAGCTAAAACTGATTTTTGGACAATAATTTTTGTTTTAAAGGGGTTAAAGACAAGTAACTCGTATTCGATCACAAACTCTTTTTCTGGTAGTTAAACCGATAAAAATATGTGAATTCTAGAAAGTGATTGGCGTAAAAATAAAGTCACAAGTGTTAGCCAAAAAAAGTAAGAAGCTTGTGGTATTCTTTAAGAGCTCAACAATGAAGTTAGGGTTACAAGTGTGCAAAATGAGATGTCTCTTCCTTCTCCTAGAAGGTATATTCATTTACACAAGGCCTAGATTTTTTTAACATTCCCATCAAACAGTGTCACAAGGCTCGAGACGGACTAGCGTTAGATGGGAGTTGTTACAAGTGCGCTCCAGCTATAAAAGGAACCATGCTTGGGTTAAATGACCTCGTGGCAACGACTTTATTACCTACTCGACCTTAGAGCATCCTGTCTTTATAGGGTGACACTGACCCAATATGTTCTTGGACAATCGTACACATGCGCCCCGGGTTATGCCCTGGAACTTTTCTAGTAACCTAGATCGGTCTGAATCCTTGTCTCCACGTGTTGACCTCTAACACCCATTATAAATAGTCCCCACTTTTCGGGTACTTGATGAAGCAAGCCCGGAAAGTGGAAGAGTTTTAAGTTTTTAGCAGGAAAACATGTGAAATGTTTTCTAACGGTTGAGAAATAAGACATATGTCAGTGCCGAAGTTACTACCCTTGAATCTCATTCGGCAGCGCCTCTTCAATGCCCCCATTGGGACACGCGACATTTCATGGCTGGGAGCGACCCTGCGGTTGCCTGCCATAATGATTACTCTTTTCCCTATTTAAACCAAAGATCACTTTAACAAGAAAATCTACCTTTATAATTGATCCCATAGATCACCTTCTTTTTGCTCATACTCCCATCATGCATTGTTGAATTCCTTCTCTTTCATAGTTGCTAACATATATAAGTTGGTGTTACTTGAAATATTGGTATTAACTTTGGAACACATTGCTTATACCACCATTTCACCACCGCCTAATGAAGTTGAACCAGTGGACCAATAATCCCAGTTGCACCAGTGTAGTATTACCGTACTGATGCTGCAAACTCTCTAGTAAAAAACAAATGTTTAACTGTTTCTCCATGTTATGGATGATCACAAAGATCTACATCTTGATACAATGGCTATCTTCATTCTTTTCAGCACGTCATCAACTGGTAATTTATACTTCCATAACCTCCATAAGAAGAATGATACTTTGAAAGGCACTCCCTTCATCCACAACTTCAGAAAATGTACTGAAGTTTGATCTTTTTGCCTTAACAAATTCCATGCACTTCCTACAGTAAATCTACCTCTGCTAGTGAGCACCCACCAAGGTTTATCCTTCTCTCTGATTGTCCCATGATGTTCAGTTCTAACCTTATATGGTCCATTATATCTGCTGGTAAAGCTGCTTGCATTCTCTGTATGTCCCATCCATCTGATGCCATAAAATAGGACAACTCTTCAATACTGTAATCAATGTGGAAATCTGCAAGAATACTCTTAACAAGGGAACCAATATTAGTTCAATTGTCCTCTCATACATCACATGCTCCATTACTTGGTTCCCACCAAATTAGTTGATCCACGTGATCTCTAGCCTCTAACATCTTCTTCCTTATTTGCGAACCCCCCTTCCACTGCATCCTAGTAGGCTTAAGTTTCTTACAATATTTGTTACACATGAAATTTGACCATAGAGAGTTAGTTGTTCTAAAACTCCACCATAGTTTGCCAAAGAGAGCCTTAGACATATCATATAATGATCTTAATCCTAGAACCCTTTTAGTATTTGGAAAACAGATAGTCTCTCATGATACCGAATGCTTGCTTCTGCCCTAGTCTCTCATGATACCGAATACCTGCTTCTGCCCTCGTCCTTGTTGCTCAAATAGAACCTTGCAAAGATATTATATAGCTTATTTATAATATATTTTTTAGGCACTACTGCTGGAAATATATAGATTGGAATACTTTGTAATACATTATTGATAAGTACTGCCTTACCTCCATATGATAACAATTTAATTTTCCAGCTCTAAAGCTTTTTCTTCACTTTCTTGATAAGATCATTATAATACACCTTTTTCTTCCTAGCATGGAAAATTGGACACCCCAAGTATTTCAATGGGAACTGTCCCCTTGTAACATTTGTTCCACCTTCTGAAACAAATTTTCTGCTACCTTTTGATACATATAGAAAGCACTTTTATCCCTGTTGATAAGTTGTCCTAATACTGCCTCATACTCCTGCAGAATCTTCATCATCTTCTTCAGTGATTCCTTTTCAGTATCTGCAAATATTATGGTATCATCTACATAAGCCACGTGGTTGATATTATGGCTCCATTTTGGCATGCCATATCCCACATAACTGCTGCTGTCATTATGGGAGAATCTTGTGTTTCTATCCCCGTCCACAAACCATTCCAGTCCAACCTTTTACCTCTAGTATTCCTCTTCAAAGTGCAAATATCTTTTTATCTCAGCCTGAGCTTTCTGCAGCACAATTCTGTTCATGTTACTAGGATTTTCTTCAAACAGTTTCTCCTTTATCCTGACAATCTCCTCCCTGATGATCAATTGTTTGAAAATATCATCAAAAGTTTCCCTACTCCTTTTTGATAAATCACACCCCTTTCAACTTTTTCAATATGCATTTGATGTTAATGAAGAGGTCATCATTCTCCCAACTAGACCAGATTTGTCTGACTGTATCAAGAAATGATTCATGTTCAGTCTTGCATGTAAGAAACTTAAATGGCCTGAGATGATCTTGAGTTGCTTCTCCATAAGTGATTAATTGAGGAGCATGGTCAGAACGAGTCCTTGCCAGATGTTTAACTTCAATATGCCCAAACCAATTCTGTAGTAGAGTATTCACTAGCATTCTATTCAATATTTCAAATATGCAATCATCCTTTCTCTTCGATTCCACCATGTGAAGGCGCTTCCTTTGAGATTAACTTCTTCTAATTCACAAGAGTAAACACAAAAATTAAAATCTTCAACATCTTGTAATTATACAGGAATGCCACCTATTTTTTCTTCCTATTTCATAACCGCGTTGAACCCCTCCAATCATCAAGGGCTCAGTCATGTTATGAGCAAGTTGATTAATACTATCCCATAATTCTAGTCTCTTAGTATTATCACATTTAGCATACACCAGTATGGTGATCAACTGTTGATCCAACTCTTGAAAAAAGAGCTTCAAGGTAACTTGCTGAGTAGTATCCAATAGAACTTCCACTTCAATGTTATCTGTCACAAAATGCCAAATCTTACCATTGCAGTTTGCATTAACTGTATGCATCCCTAGTCTCCTCCTATATTGTTGAATGTGCCTAGCCTGCTGAAAAGGCTCCATGAGAGCTATAAAAAATAATTTGTGATGTTTGTTAAGCATTTGAAGCCTGTCAAAGGCCTTTTGAGTCTTCACTGATATTATATTCCAAATAAATGACTTCATCATCATTTAAAATTGAATTTAGCTGCAATCCTCTTTAGTAACACCCTGGTGGGTTGTTGCTTATCAATAGGGTTATTCTTGTTACCCTTCTTTTGACCCTTGTTGTTGGATTGTCTTTGGAGACACTCTTGCCTGCTTGTACATCTTCTCCATGTTCTGAACAATATTTTCTCCTTTATCCTCCTCCATGCTGATATTTTCTTTTTCAGCATTCTCCTGTACACTTGTGTCAATATTATGTGAAACCAAATCATGCAGACTTCCTGCATTATTTCCTCTACCAATATTTGCGTCACTAGAAATCTTAGGATCAATCATCTCAGGCTGGCTTGGATATGATTCTACTTCCTTGCTATCTTCTGTTTCTGCACTTGCATATGAAAGTTGACTTTCTTCATTGCTAGGAGAACTATTCTCCTGTATCTCCTTAATATCAATTTGCCCTAGCAGGCCTTCAATGATGATATCTTCAATATGACCCTCCTGCAGTTTATCTATATCATGAACTGAGATCTCCTCAAGATTACGATTTCCCTCCTGGTGACCTCTTCCATTCTGTTCTTCCTCTTTTGTTGTTGAACTGTTAATTACATGTCACGACCCAACCGGAGGGCCATGATGGGCACCTCTCATCATACTTCCACAATTATAACTAGGTGAGCCACATGGCCTACTCGTAATTCCTGTGCATCAATAATACAAATCTTATCGGGCGAGGGCACTTTAATAACGCATCAACAACTATGCCCATATATAAATATATACGCAAGCTGACAAGGCTATCAAAATGATATACAAAATATGAGCTGACAAGGCTAAGAGACATCTAGCTATACACAACTGTCTACGAGCCTCTAGAAAGAGTATGTAACATCATAAAGACGGGACAGGGCCCCGCCATGCCCATATATGTACACAAAAGAATAGTACCAACAACTGCAGCTCCGAATCAAATGGAGCTCCTCTAGACAATCTCTGATAAGGCAGCCTATGGGTCGAGTCTGTCTCTCTGTCCACCTGCGGGCATAACGCAGCGCCCACAAACAAAAGGACGTCAGTACGAACAATGTACTGAGTATGTAAAGCAAAGGTAATGACATGATAAAAGCAAAGGTAACGACATGATAAAAGCATGACTGATAACATGAGATTGAAGAGCCATTTGTACCTCTTGAGGTGTTCATCATAGTTACTTACCCTTTTCTTTGGAGAAGACTTTCCATACATATACATATTGTCACACCCCAATCTTGATCAGGGTGTGATGGGCACCCGACCCCGTAACCGGAGCCGAGTGAACCCTCTGACTCTTTCTACGCACTGAGTTTTTTTTTTTTGAACCTTTAAGGCAGACATACTTAATAAGATTATTCATACATAGTAAGACTCTTTCGTTGCTTTTAAATCAAATAACATATATAGTTGTACACAACTCGTATTATGATACAAACTGGCTCCCAAAACCCACGACTCTGTCTGCAAAGTCTCTAACTTCGAATGAAACATCATGGCATAGTATCTTTGACTCGCGACACTCGAGAACAAAGGGAGTTTGCCAACTTCGCCGGAACATCTTCTATCCGTCCGGTGTACCGCGCGGCATGAAACGCAATTTCCCCCGAAGAAGAGAGGGGTCGATGAAAGCATTGTCTTGCGAGTATGTAAGGCATGAACGGTAACATAAAAAGAGATGTAAAGCATGTCACGTGAAAGAGGGTATCCTGTACATATGAGACATATCATGTGTCAGGGAGTAATCTGTACATATGGATCATATCACGTAAAACTGTTACCTGTGCATGAGTAAAACTGTATGGAAACATGGACCGTACCATAGGCTAAAAGTAACCTGTACGTATAAGTGCCCTTGGGCAGATGCTATGCTATCTTAGCTTTCCTTACTCATATATATACATATATACATAACAAATAGAGTATATCATATTGCCGAGGCGTTGGCGGTACCGATCCATTTAACCATAAATATGCACATCCCGCGTCCGGCATCCCGCGTCCGGACGATATCATGTGCCATACTCCAACCGATCGGTGGATATGCGTATATAACGCTCTCTGCCCTTATCTCCATCTTCCCCCCGTAGATATATGCATATTTCACGTATAAATATCGGCGTCTATAGCGCCTCTCTCTCGGCTCTTTCATCATATACATATACTCATATCATATACATATATCGTCGTACTATAGCGCTTCGATTCTTTTTGTCATGTGTGTACATACTTATATCATATATATTTACCGAACGTCTATAGCGCTCGATTCCTTTATTATATATATATATACGTATGCGGCACACACACGGGCCGGGTCACAAGGCATAATTACATGTATTTAGAATCCTTAGAATAGTCATTCCTATAATAGACTTGGGATATCCAGAAATAGTTTAACATTCTCATGTTTTCATTTTTATAGCAAAGTATATCGTCTACATATCTAACGTAGGCACTTTCCTCATCTTTGGCTTCCTCGTTATCGCTATAAGATCACATTCATCATGGATACACTTGCACTAGGATGATACTGTACTTATCGTTTAACAATCGAGACAAGAGTCAAGGATTTCATTAGGATTCTACTCCAAAACAAGCCAAATGAAACAATAAGGAAAAATCCGGGAGCAATGGGCCCACCTCGGGTCAAATGAGGCGGCGCACACAATTTACGTATAGGACGTTTCATGACATTACTTATGAGAGTTTTAAGGTAATCGGGTCTCATTTATGCAAGTTCTAGAGGTCTAAGAAGTTTTCCAACATTTCGCTCCGTTTCTAGTTCAATTCTACTGAATGAATAGTAGCGAATTTCAATCTTGGATTTCGAGAAAAGGAATGGTCCCCGAGGCCCGTATCCAACTTAGTACGTCTAAGACATGCTATAGAAAGAAGGGTGAAGCCTTACATACCTCTTTCCGCTCCTTTTGCGACTCCAAATTCACGTTCCAAATCCGCCAAAATCTACAAATTGGTCATGTTTACCCAAAACTTGATTAGAGCCTTTAAAAGTTGATTCTTTAAAGTAACACTTTGACTTGCCGAAATTTCGGCAGCATCTCCCCTGCAAATATACCATGCCACCAAGTTTAACTTGGCCGATTTCAATCAACAACAACCCCGGGAATACAACCCGGCCAAACTAACAACATTCAATTCACATAATCTTCCAACAATTCAATTAACATTTTTCCTTATTCGAAACCTTCTAATTTAACAACAACCATACATTTCATCATTATTCATGTATACTAACTCCAACAACAACCTTTCATCTTCATTACATAACTTACAACGATAACACCAAAAATGTCAAATAACATCGATTTACCATTACTTACCAAATTCTACACCATTCGGCCACCACAAGAATACATAAATTTTCATGGATTTCCATTCTTTTCTATACATTACAACAACCATCAATATACCACATACTCTTATTTTCATCACAAAATACGTAACCATATCAACTCATATATTACATGAACATTATTCCATCGCCTTCACACCTCACATACACACACGGCCTACACCCATTTTCCACAACTACAACTAAAATCATCAAGCTTCCATTATCCATATAGAACTCACAACAACAATAACCAAAACACCTAGATAAATAATTGAATCATAGTCTCCACACATGCACACCCATATTCGGCCATGCATATATATATATAGCCATCATGCAAACTTCCATATTATCATGAATTTTATCCGTCCCTACATACTACAATGTAAACGAACCCCTCATAACATATAAAAAGGAATAAAATCTTACCTTTATTCTTCCACTTCCCCACTTGGTTAAGGTCCATGAATTGTCCATATAAGTGTTTTGCTTACTCCAACAACTTCACCATGTTAAAGAGTATCTTCCAATTAGTAGGAACACATGAAGGAATAAATTTTTGGAACAAAATTCCCATGGCCCCATTTTTCTTCACCATGGCCGAACCCCTCTTCTTTCCCTTCTTATTTTTTTTTTTGTTCTTTCTTTTTCTCTTGAATTAAAAGATGAACATATATATATACACATCCTCCACCACTTTTCATATTTGCACTTAAGTCCCTCAAGTATGACCTTATATCCTCTTTCTCCCTCTCTAGACTTTTCTTCTTTTTTCTTGATTTTTCTTTTCCTTTCTTGAATTTCCTAAAGTGGTCAAAGATGACCACTTATCTTCCCAAACAAGCTTTGGCCCTTCAAGAATTTCTTCTTTTTCTCTTTTTTTTTTTAAACCTTGTGAAATTACCATTTTACCCCTCGACTTCTCTCAATATTACCATTTTGTTCCTAACCTTCCGCATTATTTCCACGGCCCATTTTACGAATTTCTCTTCCTGCCCTTAGCCTTTCTCAATATTTCCACAATACCGATGTTCATGAATAATATTTCTACCAACTCGGACATTAAAATTATTTCAGAACGTAGTCTTATCCTTAATTTCTCACCATTGTCTCGCTATGTCCGGACGTACGAAATACGGGCTATAACACATATACATACACATATACTTAGCATCATCATTATGACATACCCGGCCTTAATAGGACTCGGTGTGTAACATACCCGGCCATAATAGGACTCGGTGTTATTCATACCCAACTGCAGTCGTGTGCGCACAATAGATATCATACCCGGCCATATAGGACTCGGTGTGAAGCATACCCGGCCACAAAGGGACTCGGTGTTACAACATAGCTCTATATATACATACATCCATATAGAATTACATAAGTAAAAGAAACATCATCATCATCATTTTCACTATATCTTTCCCTTAGGAGATCAATTATCGTAGGATGGAATCAATGATTTCAGGGAGTACTAGGAACTGTGAGCTTTAGTGATTCTAGGAATGAAGTCGTCATAAAAGACATCTATGGATTTCCACTTGAAGGTATACAACAATGGGATCATGCCTTAAGAAAGAAGGGTTAGCTTTACATACCTTTATGTCTTCTTAACTACTTAACGTTCACCTCCAAAGCCCTAGATATCTACATTTAAGAGGGTTCATACCATGGTTAGGCTTCAAAGACACCCTTGAGTTCAAACTAGTATAATTCATGAGCTAGCAAAAATTGGGCAGCGTTTCCCCTATTTCATTGACTTCCGCCATATCACAAAACGACTTCCAAACAACCATAACAACATCCACAATATCATAATCAAGTAGTTATATTCAATTAAGTCTCAAAATTCATTCTCATAATCAATTTATATCAACAACTTCACATCAACCCTTTGTACGCTTGTATGCAACACTTCCTTGTCATCATTATTACCCTTCATAACAGATTACACTCATAACATTCTAACAATGATAACTCAAGTTAATTTACTACTCAAAATATCATTAAATCTATATTTGAACTTCATCTTCCACTTTCTCCCCTCACTCAAGTTGTTCAATACAGCTCCAGATGGATCATAGTTGTGAATCTCTGCATTATCAATCTCTGCACTTGACAAATCATGTGAATCAGGCAGTTTTAATTAAAAAAAATGTGAATCAGGCTTGTCAGTTTGCATATCTCCATTCTCCACTGCAGTACATGAAAGTTCATGTGAAGCTGGTGTATCAACAGTCTAGTCATTTTGAATATGCGCATCATTAACCGCTAAAATTGATAACTCCTTTGAAACTTGACTATTAATAGGCTTGACTATCTAACTATCAGTATCTTCAACCACATTACTTTACTTCTCTCTTGAAACATGTAAATCTTCAACCACATTGCTTTCCTTCTCTTTTGAAACCTGTAAATCCACAGGCTTGTTTGTAGTACTTAAGACATTAATATCCTCTCTGGTGCTATCTTCTTTTTCATTGCTAATTTCACCTTCTTCAACCTCCTCTTCCTCCACCTTATCAGCCCAAGATTTTGTGGATGAAACAACAATCCTTTGTTCGGAATCCCCTTGATTATTTGCAAAAGTCGACTCCACCCAATTCTTAGTATTGTAATGAGATTTTTGCTTCTGTGGTTTCTCTTGTGAAGTTGGAGATTCTTCAGTCTTCTTATCATTGGACTTTTGACAGTTCCCTTACCAGCTTCTGCATTGTTCCCCATATTTTCATTGTTTTTCCCAGTTACAACATTGTTTTGATTTACTATGTTGTGATCATTCTCCTCAACATTGTTAAGGACATCACATTTATTTTGCACTTGCACTTGTACCCCCTTTATCAGCATTGTTGTTAACTCTTTTATCTTTATGTTTAACAACGTTGCCACTTGATAGGACTTTAGATAAGAACTTTTGTGCAGGATAATTTCTACCATGAAACTATTTCTAAACCTGCTTCTTACCGTTATCCTTTACAGCATTGTCTCTATTAGAGAAAGATGTATTAGGAACTTCTTTCTCTGATGACTTGAACAACTCAAGATGAAGTATACGACATTCATTACACGAATGACCCTGGAGCTTACATTCAGTACAATATTTGGGAAGAAAATCATACTGAATTTTCACCTTAATCAATCTAATGTCCTTTGAATCCTCATCCTCTATTTCCATCATGACAAACTTTGGTAAATCAACAAGTAAATCCACCTGTACCTTAACCCTACACAACCAGGCCTCGTTTTGTTAATGGTAGCCATGTCTAATTGTAATGGTTTCCCTACAGCAGATGCTAACGTAAACAATGATTCTTTGACAAAAAAAGTGCGTAGTAGGTTTCAGAACGATATCCAGGCCATTGCTTGCAAGGTTTCTCCATCCACTTTAAACTTAGAATCATAAATGAAAGGCCTCTTTAGATAAGAAAACCATCTTCCTATTTTAGATAATAAGCACCTTTAAAAATGATTTTAATGAAGTCCTCCATTAACGTGAATCTGATTAAAACATGTTTGTTTCTGAAATAACCCACTTGATAATCACCTTTTGTTCCATATTATGCCTGGATAATTTTTCTCAACTCTTCGAGTTCAGGCCATCCTTCTGACAACTTTCCAATTGATTGCATATTGAAGGTTCTCAATTACCTCAATTCGCTTTATTTCTGCTTCTGTCTACTTCACTATTGGAAGCCCATCCACGTATGTTATCGTCTTTATTGAAATTGAATAGTTGTTGCATGGGAGCATTGCCATTAGTGATCAGCAATGTTTGAGCAAAGTTGGTGTTAGGGTTAGGGATGGGAAAAGGTTTCGAGATTAAAGCAACAGTGGCGGATGGATGCCTTTGAACCAACAGTGGGAATTGTGTTGTAGAGGTTAGTGGTGGATGCTGGCCAGCCTCTGTCGACAGCTAGCCAGTGGTTGGGCCAGCCATGTTGCAGCTAGGTTAGGGTTTACATGGGATTTTTAGGAGATAGAAGAGAGCGTTTGTTTTAGGTTCACTAAGCAAACTAAACCTCCCCATTTGGCCATCTCGGTTCCTCAGGTATAGTAATTTTCTCCTGACTTTACCCTTTCCGTATTCCCCACCTGTGGGATTACACTTGTTATGTTGCTGTTTATCCTTTCCAAATTTTGAAGGCTCATTCCTCCACTTGTTTCTGTACGAAGTCATTCCCTTCCTATGTCCGCTATGTAGAAGTCTAAGGGCAATATGCAGCTCTTCCCAAGGAAGTAAAACATACTAGGACAGAGGTTAGCCAGCTTCTGTCTGATAATGAGATGATGGAGGCCTTCAAGACTTCATTGGCGCTAAGATGGGAGGAGACCAAGAGGATATTGGAGGAGCGAGAGGCCTCCATGCTTGTTCTCACCGAGTCTGTTGGCATAAACATGTGTAAGTTTTGATGATTGACAAAGTGAATGAACAAGGTCTGAACATGTTCTATCCAAGACACAGATGCAAGATGCGAGTGAACCAGGTCGTTGGACATGTTCTATCTCAGATACTGAGACGAGTAAGAGTTGAACGAACTAGGTCCAAGAATATGTTCCTTAAAGTCCTAATGCAAGTAGGATTTGTGATTTATGGTAAGGATTTAGCGGACAAGTTGCAAGATTTCTTACCATAATTATCAAGATACTTCAGATTGCTAAAAAGATTCTAAAGCCACGTGAAAGCAAGATTTCTAAGTCAACTCAAACCCTAACTCTCATAATGGGCCTCATCATATAGGGTTTGAGTTCAGTCGACTTGATACAAACCTAAAGCTATATTATTTCAAGTCATGCCATGAAGAAGTTTAACGCAATCATAGACAGAGAAAATAAAAAACTAAGCAAACCCTGTTATTGCAATAATTGAGAGAGTCTAAATACTGAAGTGCGACCTAATACAAGAAGAAGATTGAAGAACTTATTTCATAGAGTTTATGTGTTACAGTTCTTGAGTCTATATTCGTGTATTAGGATTGAATATCGAGTTGTACCTTTATCAACTTTCATATAAACAAATTGTAATACGTATAAATGCTTGTCAAATTCAACTTCAAGTTGAGGGCAACTTGAAGTGGGCTCATTAATCTAGTGAGATTAGTGAGATATGAATTAGAATTTAGTTTCTAGGTTACAGAGTTTATAGCTCTAATTTGCAAAGGCTCACAATTGTAGTGGGGCTTGGGCAAAATCCTACAGAGGTGTAGGTCGTGGGTTTTTCACCCTTTGTGAGCAGGGTGGTTTCCACGTAAAAATGATGTGTCATTACTTTCTTGTTGTTTATTATTCCGCATACGCTAGCTTGGAACAGGTAGAGTAACGTGTTCAATCCTATAAGCGAAAATATGGTATACATTGATAGATAACTGGTCATGCAAAATATCAATTGGTATCAGAACAAGTTCTCTTTAAAAGGCTAACAGCACAAGAGAAGATCATGATGAATGTTGCACCACCAATTGGACACTGTCAAGATCAGTCAACTCATAGACCACCAATGTTCAATGGGAAGTACTATGCGTGGGGGAAAGCTCGACTGATACGCTCAAATTACATCTTTAATTAGCGTAAAACGGATGATGTCAAATATAGTAACCCAACTAGGTTGGGGTCGAATCCTACAGGGTACGGTGTGAAAAGGTTACGAAACTCATAGAATGCTTAATTTAGGTCTAATGTCTTAATCCGATGATTTTTTTTTGTAAAAGTTGGTTGTTTATGACTAATAGCTAACTAATTGCTTTGGATTGTAATTTATGGTAAAAGAAACCAATGTTGTGTCCCCGTTAGATAAAGTGTATGATCATGGGTATTGATCTTAATATACTTCTAATGGATCATTATATGAATGCACTTAACCTCTATATGAATCTCTTCTATTTCCCAATAAATAAAGATTATCTCTTTCTATGATTTTCCCAAATATAAGAAAGTAACTATGAAGAATGGTTAATTATGCCAAGTAAATTCGTCTTATTCCTAAGTGAATCTATTAAAAAAAGTTTAAAGCTTTGAGTCCTTGTTATTTATTCTTACCAACCCTAATTATTTTCCCAAATAAATCAAGGTTTATTGCTTTAATCAATGTTTGCAACCATTAATTATGAATGAAGAACGAAGACTAAATAAACCCTAATAATCTATTATGTGTATATCAATCACAAAACCCAATCACAAAACACCCATCATTGGGTTCACAACCCTAGTAAGGGAATTTAGCTACTCATGACAAAGAACAAGAAACAAGAAATTGAAGAATTCATAATAGCTTACATTTGATGAAAAGAGCAATTGATAATACTTGAATTGATGTAATGAATCTCCAAAACCAAGAGAGTATTTAATGTTCTAAGCCAAAAGCCAAAATATAATAACTGATAATGAATAAAACCCTACATTGGACTATTTATAGGTTTCAAAAACGTAAAAGTATAAAATTTGCACTTAAGTCCCAGGCGGCCCTTATACGGTCCGTATAACATTACATGGACCGTATAAAACTTATACGGCCTCTAGAGCTATCAAAACGGGCTGGCCCAACCCAACCCAACCCAACCCTAACGGGCTAGGGAGTTAAATGGGTTAGGACGGGTTGACCCTTTTTATTGAAGGGCCTTAATGGCCGGCCCAACCCAGATACTCTCTGCGGGCCACGGGCTAACACGGGTTGGCCCTTCAATAGAAATTGAAAGTAAACTGAGACATCATAAACGGAAAAAAAAATCACAACCTGTCTTCATTTGCAGCCGCAGTACAAATTGCATAAAAAATGATCAATTCAAAACTGCTACCATCTCACGTGATTACTAAGCAGTAAGCAAGATAGCCACTGGAAAATCACCAACCATTATAGGTCTTCACTTTAATAACAGGTGTATTATATAAGATAATAGTAATTAATATCAAGCAAAAGAATGAGCAGAAGCATAGTAACTAACTGGTCAACATTTAGCCAGCAAACTTCTACAGTTTGATAATCCAAAAAATATACAAATCTTGCACTAAAATTCTGCCCAGTCACAAAAATAAAATCCTAACGAGTTAAAATTAAAAAACTAGTCAATTAAAGCTTAACAACTTCACTTCAACTTGCAGCTGTAACATATCCAGAAGGACCAGAACCATCGATCACATTTGAATCAACATGAGGTATCGTTTCAACATGCCTTCATCTTCATCTATATTTTACATCACATACAAAATATTAATCGATTAACCATTAACAAATAGATTAAGAAAAACAATAGTAATTTAACCAAAGAAAACATTACCAAAGATTAGGCCAAGTAAATCCATGCAGCAATTTCTTGTAGTAACAAAGAGTTTGGACATTCTCATGATGGATACAACTTCTGTACTTGGTAACAACATGACCACCAATACTAAACACTGATTCTGATGCTACGGTAGTAATTGGAACACTGAGTACATCACGTGCCATCACTGAAAGGTCGGGATATTTCCTTTCATTTTCCTTCCAATACTTAATAACATCCATCCCATGAAACTTCTATAATCCGACTTCATTTCCTCCAAATAAGGTCCAATTAAACTTTCGACATTGCAAAAAGATTCACTCTCGAACATTTTAAATTCCTATTAATTTATA
Source organism: Lycium ferocissimum (assembly GCF_029784015.1). Lineage (NCBI taxonomy): Eukaryota > Viridiplantae > Streptophyta > Magnoliopsida > Solanales > Solanaceae > Lycium > Lycium ferocissimum. Next base: position 6,461,258 of record NC_081353.1, read on the forward strand.
ATATGAAATACGAGATTATAAAAATAAGAAGAAGAGGAAGAAATAGGAAATATAATTGCTTGATTAAAAAGTATCACTTACACCAAAATGAATAAGAAAATTCATCAAGAATAAAGTAAAAATTACTTACATCAAATAATCTGGATTCCTTTTGTTTGGATCGGCTTCTTTCTTGAGTTGGTTTACACAAAATAGTAGAAGTAGTTGCTCCAATTTGACTATTTGCATAATGTTCATAGAGCTTGTACAATTTTTTTTTCATAGTTTCAACCTTCTCTTGTGCAGAAGCATCATCTACCTTAGAGTAGCAATACCTTAAAAGTTGCAACTTCAAGCGAGGATCAAGGATTGCTCCAAAGGAAAGCACTACACTATATTTACTCCAATATTTATCAAACTTCTTGGACATTCTTGAAGCCATTTCTTTGAATAACTCCATCCGGATTCTTGTGCCTTCTCCATCAGCATGCATTCAATTTTCCAAACTTGCATAAAGTACAAGTTGGAGGTCGGATAACTTGAACCAGAAATCAAGTTAGTTATTTCATGAAAAGGTTCCAAGAATTCACATATTTTTTCTGCCCTTCTCCAATGATCAGATGTAGGACAATGAGAGTAATTTCTATCAACCAACTGTAGACTGGAAAAAGCTTTTTCATGCTTTGTGGTGCACTCTCGACATCAAGTATGTTGAGTTCCATCTCAAGTAGCCACGTCTGCGCGTAAACCCAAATTTGTACTAATTCCCACTTGCTTAACACATTGCTCAAACTTTCTCATTCTAGCATCGATCCTTTGACGTACTTCACACTTTCTCTAACTCTAAACAAAAAGCATAATTGAGCGCTTTCAAACTCTCTTGAACAGTTAAATTCAGAATATGGGCAGAACAACGCACATGAAAGTACTCACCATCACATAATAAACTCTGTTGTAAACTAAGATGCCCTTTTAAAATATTTTGCATGCTATCATTATTAGTCGCATTATCCAAAGTGATAGAGAACACCTTCTTATCAATGCCCCACTCTTTCAAACAATCATATATAGTTGCAGCCAATTCTACTCCTGTGTGAGGAGGAATCATACGACAAAAATTCAAAATCTTACTAACTAACTTCCAATTGTCATCAACATATGAAGCAGTTAAACAAAGATACCCCTCAGAAGTACCCCTTGTCCAATCGAAGTTAAACAAACTCGATTCGGAATCTTAGCTAAGACTTGTCTTAACTTTTCCTTCTCTTTGAAATACACTTTACGGACATCCTTGTGAAGTGTTCCTAGATGGCATTATTAATTCTGGACTTGCATAATTTGCCCAAGCTCTAATTCCATCATATTCAACAAAAGAATACGGCAAATCATGCTTAATGATAGCTTCAGCAAGCATTGCACGTGAAATCAATTGGTCTATTTTTCTGGACTGTATTTTACCTTGTTTATCCATAAACATTTGACCCAAATTGTGGTATTTCAATTTTTTGCATCTAATTAAATGGCGTTTTAAATGTGATGTTCCATAGTTCTTACCTTTGGGTCCTGGAGTAGAACCAACCCGATATGGATCTTTACAACCTCTACATATTGCCCTTTCTACTCCATCTTTACCTCTACCAGTCTTCTTGAAATAAATCCAAATATTCAATTTTAACTGCCTCGGTTTTTTCTGTTCAAGTTCTTCATCTTCAGGTTCATTCACCTCTAAACTAGCTTCAGGTGTACTATGTTCATCATCCTCCAATGATTTCACCTCTAAACTAGCTTTAGGTGTACTATGATCATCATCCTCCATGGGTTTTCCTATAATAAGATAAAAAAAAAGACTGTTAAATAATGTAAATTCATTATTCATTCTCAAACAGGGGTTGTAGTAACAATAAACATCCAAGACATATTATGATGAAAAACCCAATATTTGGCTTCAATTCTTTACTAAAAAAATACAAAGCGGGACAAAATTGAACCTGATGGAAGTTCTCTTTGATATTATCAAGATTTGGAGAGTATCTACAGTAGTTTGTGGATAATTTCTTCTTAAAATACTCTATAATTTTGCTTTATAGAAAAAGGTACTCTATAATTTCACATATGCTCCAACCAACACCTAATCAAACAAGACTTTTAACTTAATAGCAGACATAGCTGCACAAAAGGGTCTCATTCAAATAACTTAGTTTATGTAGAAGAAACTGAAGAGAAGATGTTGATAACGAAAACCCCAAATCGATTATAAAAAAACAAATCAATTTACAAAGTCAATAATAACACTCTTTAAGTATGGAGAAGAGAAATTACTTACCAGGTTTCGACTTACTGTGCTTCTTTTTCACTCGAAATATAAACCGAGACTCAGTCGAAGGGTAAAGAAACTAAGAAAGCTGCGCAAGAAGAAAAGAAAGCGATGTTATGTATTATGTTTTATGTATCATACCTATTTTTCTTCTTTTATGTTTTCTTGTTTAGTTATTTTAGAATTTTAAATTAATAATTAATTAATTAATTAGACTCACGGCCGGCTCGTCCCGACCTCGAGGGCCGAAAGATCAAGTGGTCGGGCTTTTGAGCCTTACTTCTAAATGGGCTGCAAAATACCTAGCCCAACCCCACTTAATTAAAGGGCTGGGTTGGGCCGGCCTCACGGGCCAAGCCCAATTTGACAGCTCTAGTTAGCCTCTATTCCTCATGTCTGCAGAGAAAAGCACGAACTGGCATTACGTGGTTCGTATAAATTTATACGGCTCGTATAACTTGCCTGTGAAACTTCTTCTTCCAACACAACTTTTTGTCTTCTTTCAGCCTTCAACACATCTAATCATATGGCTCGTATAATATTATACGGTCTGTATAAGTGCTCATATTTTAGCATCTTTCAACTGTGACATTCTGTTGCCTTGCTTCCTTTTGTATGACCACAGACACGATCCATATAATATTATACGGACCGTAAAACTCAATCTTCAGTGCAATTTTCTATAACTTCCAATTCTTGAACCCGAACTTTATGATTTACCTGAAACATGACAAAAACACATCAAAACAAGACATACTTGCCTAAAAACAAGTAAAATCTTCTCGTAAAAGGGTAACAAATGTGCCACAATTCCCGAAACATCAAGGACCACCTACAAGCAGAAGATTATGAGCTATGGAATAGGATTACTAATGGTCCTAAGTATCCCACCAAGAAGGGAACAGACGGAACAGAGGTGAAGAAGGAAAAAAATGAATTTGAAGAAAGTGATTACAAATCCTTGAGAAGAATGCAAAAGCAAAAAATACCTTAATCTGTGGACTTGGACCAGATGAGTACAACAGAGTTTCTGGGTGTACAACCGCCAAACAAATTAGGGATGCCCTGGTGAATGCTCATGAAGGAACCAGTCAAGTCAGGAAGTTTAGGAAAGTTATGCTTGCCATTGACTATGAGAACTTTAAAATGAAGTCAGGAGGGACTATCTCTGAGATGTTCACTCAATACACATCCCTGGTAAATGAATTAACATCTCTTGGTAAGATCATTACCACTGAAGATTCGGTTGATAAAATTTTGAGAACTTTGCCAAAGTCATTCAAAATGAAAGTCACTGCAATAAGAGAAGCAAAAGACATAGGAGTCATGTCTTTAGATGAACTCGTAGGAAATCTAAAGACATATAAAATGGACATAGAGAACTCTAAGGATGAAGAAACAAGTCTTGAAAGGTCAATGGATCTGAAAATTCAAGGAAAACTCAAGTTTGAAGTTGAGAAAACAGAAAATTCAGAATTATGGGTATTCCACCATTGGTCTGGAATGAGAAATGGGGTTCTATTTATAGAATCCCAAAATACTAGGGTCTGGACATTTGGGTCGATGTGGGACTGACTTGAAAATAAGAAATCTGTTAAGTTTCTTTTCAAATCCGAATTCAAAATTCGAATTATGTACTCATAAATGAGAAAAACTCGAAAAGTAAAGATAAAATGAAAGAGAGAATCGGATTCTTTCACCGTTTGAAAGCTGGCCAGGGAGAAGAAAAAAAAAGTATTAATTCATTGCCTCAAAAGGACCGGCCATGACTGTTGATGATGAAGGCGTCTTTGGGAGCCGAAAATAGCTTTGCCGCCTATGGCTTCGATTTGGGTTAACGTGTGGTAGAGTTTAGGAAATTAGGACTGTGGGTTCGTTTGGTTGCTGTTCAAAGAAAGAAATGAAGGCAAAGGTTTTTGTGGAATTAAATGGGATATGGGCCGGATCGTGAACGAATTTGGGCTGGATTTCATTGATGTGGGCTGATGTTGGAAACATTAAATGGCTAGGCAATTAATTTAGGAAATAGCCACTTTGAACTCAAATTGAGATTAACTTCCTTAGAATTAAGACCAAACCTTAAAAACCCGACCAAATTGAGATAAATAATCATCCAATTAACTAATTAAGCTTCTTGTTTTAACAAAGTAAAATATTATTGACGTAAATAAGCTAATTGTATCAATTAAGTTGTGAAATGACTAAAAATTGACAAATTGAAGTAAGTACTAAATTAAATACTTATTTTGAACATAATTAATATTTAAAATATAACACATACACACACACACACACACACACACACATATATATATATATATATATATATATATATATATATAGAGAGAGAGAGAGAGAGAGAGATTTTGCCATGGTAGAATAGTATATGTGTTTGCCATTAAGTTTGGCTTCCTTACGTCACTCTGAAAGATGTAGAATGTTATTTTCCACGAGTCTATCATGCGTTATATATATATATATATATATATATATATATATATATATATATAACACGGACCAAGGAGTCCGACATGTGTGCGAGTCAACAAAGTAGTAAACCCGTGGCGTAAGGAAGGCCGATTAGGCGGGATCCCCGAGGGTGCGCACCGCCGACCGACCTTGATCTTCTCGGAAGAGCGGTTCGAGTGCGAGCATACCGTCGGGACCCAAAAGATGGTGACCTATGCCCCGAGCGGGCGAGCGAGGAAACTCGGTGGAGGCCCGCCAGCCGATATTGTCGTGCAAATCGTTCGTCCGACTTGGGTATGTGGGCGAAAGACTAATCCAACCGTCTAGTAGATTGTTCTTTCCAAAGTTTCCCTCGGGATAATTCGGAGCTCGCATGCGAGTTCTATCGGGTAAAGCCAATGATTAGAGGCCTCGATATATATATATATATATATATATATATGATATCAAGCCGCGCTATAGTTGGCTGGGTACGACACCTATTGTGCACACCACTGTAGTTGGGTACGTTATGATGATGTTAGGCCCAAAGAGCATCTTGATACGATTTACGAGCAATTGTGGCTTATATATGTGTGTATGTATATATGTATACATATATACATATATGTTTTTAAACTAAATTACGTATGTCATACACCTCCGCGATATTCAGAGTTACAGGTTGTTTCTCCCTTACTTCATTGCTTTTATTTATATGTTCTTGCCTTATATACTCATTAAATTTATCCGTACTAAAATCACTTGCTGGGATGCTGCGTTCGTGCCCACATGTCCGATAGCTGCAGAGGAGACTTTCGGATAGGGGCCCCCAGCCTCCGCGTTTACGGTCATACTTCGCTCTTCCCGCAGTCATTGTACGCGAGGTGACTCTTGAGTATGTGTGTGTGTGTGTGTGCGGCCTTGTCGGCCTTGTGTTATGATATGCAGACTTTCATGGTGGCCTCGTCGGCCTTATATATATATGCACGTTTCTCTGGGTTTTGCGAGTCCTTCTTTTATTTGACTATCATGTGACGGCCTTGTCGAGCCATGACTCGTTCAAGTTGAGTAATATGTAAAGATACACTAGTGCCTGGCCAGTGTGGTCGGTGTCGGTCTTACTCCTCCGGGTTGGAGTGTGAAACTGAGAGTGATGGTCCTGAAGTAGATGAGGAAGACATGGCCCGGATCACAAGGAATTTCGTAAAAGTTTCTCAAAAAGGAAAGACAAATTGGTTGGGAAAACACTTATGGAAAGAAAGAAGTGACAAATCTCAAAATGGTGGTTGCTTAAAATGTGGAAAGACTGATCACCTGATCAAGGACTTCCCTCTATGGGAGATTAAGTGGAAAAAAGAAAGAGATGAGAAGGAGAAGCAAAAGGAACAGATTCAGGAAAGGAAATATAAAGGAGCCTCGAAAGCTACGAATGCTACTTGGGGATGATCTAGTGATGACTCTGAGGATGAAGTTGATCACTCTACTTTCGTGGCTGTCGATGACTCTGATTCATACATTGAAGAAGTTACCAAGGTAAATATTCTAAACTTAAAAAGTATACTTGAGACATGCTTTCTAAGAAAAAAAATAACAGCTTTAATGATCACCCTAATTGATGAATATCATGATATAAGTTCAAAAAGGGACCAATTATTCAGTGCATTTACTAGGCTAAAATATGAGTTTGTTGATTTAGAATCTAGTAAAGACAAAACCGCTCACTAAAGGAACAGGTCAAACAACTTGACTCATCCAATTTGGGACTAAAATTGAAAGTCTTGAAATTAACTGTTACTGGAAGGGAAAAGATTCTAGTAATACTCAAAGATATCAAGACTAATAGTGAATTGAAAAGGATTAGGACCAAGTTGCACCTTGAAAAGGAAAGATCTAGAAAAGTGAGCACATAACTAGCTAGAACTAAAATGATCTTGAAAAGGCTAGTCACTGGACAAAATCTTCTTATATTCTCAATAATCTCACTAGCATAACCCACAGTTCAACCACTGGGATAGGCTTTAAAAGGTGAACTGAAAAAAATGAATTTATAGAAGAAAGATTGTGTACTTTATGTGGTAAATTTGGTCATTACAGAATAAGTTGTCTGGTAAACAAGAAACATCAAGAAAGGAACCTAAAAGCAGCTAACCGAAATGTCAGACCTGCAAAACTTAATAGAACGGGTAAATGGAACAGGGTTCCCTGTGCTATGCCCAGGTGGACAGAGAAATACTTGATTCATCCCTTTGTTCAAGGAACAGGACCCAAGATAGTCTGCGTTCTTAAAACTAATCCTTGATTATTAGTGCAGGTAAGAGTGAAAGGAAGTAAGCAAAACTGGTACATGGATAAAGGCTTGCTCAAGACACATGATGGGAGACAGATAAAATTTTTGTTCAGTCTAAGCCGTAAAAGGAGGGAATGAAGCCTTTGGAGGAGGCAAGAAAAGGAAAGTCAAAGGAATAGGTAAGATAGGCAGATTATAAAAACATGCATGCTTTTTATAAATTTGTGCCAACTTGTGTGATTTATTGTTTCTGTTCTATGTGATTTGAGATATTGGTTCTATTATGTGTAAATGTGATAGCCCCAGTGGCCATGATTTTAATATTAACAAGTTCAATCGAAGCTTAACTAATTTGAAGCAACTTTTTAATGATGCCAAAAGGGGGAAGATTAATACTATGTAATGCTTATAACCCATTTATGCTAACCTGGTTCAATCTTAATGTGACATTCAATTTCTAGGCTTTGAGATGAACAACTTACACAGAGGCTTAAAGAACATTGGTTTGTCATCATCAAAAAGAGGAAATTTGTTAGCATAAGTATGTGTAAGTTTTGATGATTGACAAAGTGAATGAACAAGGCGAATGAACCAGGTCTGAACATGTTCTATCCAAGACACAAATACAAGATGCGTGTGAACCAGGTCGTTGGACATGTTCTATCTCAAATACTGAGACGAGTAAGAGTTGAATGAACCAGGTCCAAGAACATATTCTTGCTTACAAACTCCCGTCACAAGGAAAGGGGTTTGTGATTTATTGTAAGGACATGGGCGGACAAGTTACGTGATTTCATAATTATCAAGATACACGCCGACTCAAAAGGTTATACTGAAACCGCGTGAAAGCAAGAATCCTAAGTCAATTCAAACCCTAACTATCATGATGGGCCTTATCATATAGGGTTTGAGTTCAGCCGACTTGAGCAAACCTAAAGCTATATATATTCAAGTCATGCCATGAAGAAGTTTGATGCACTCATAGAGAGAGGAAATAAAAAACTGAGCAAACCCTGTTATTGCAATTTCAAGTTAGCTCTCTAATGTTTCTTAAATGTGGTTTCTCAAAATTCCTCTTATTTACTCCATCATTACCTCATACTGAACCTCATCATTAACTCCCATTACATCATCATAATACTTTAATCTGATTACTGAAGTGCGACCGGATACTAAGAAGAAAATTGAAGAACCTATTTTATAGAGGTTATGTGTTACAGTTCTTGAATCTAGATTCGTGTATTAGGATTGATTATCGAGTTGTAACTTTATCAACTTTCATAGAAAAAAATTGTAATAGGTATATATGCTTGTGAAATTCAAGTCAGGTAGAGGGCAACTTTAAGTAGGCTCAATAGTCTAGGGAGAGATAGGAATTAGAGTTTAGTTCCTAGGTTACAGAGTTTGTAACTTGAATTGGCAAAGGCTCACAATTGTAGTGGAGTTCGAGTAAAATCCTATAGATGTGTAGGTCGTAATTTTTTCACCCTTTGTGAGCCGACTGGTTTCCACATAAAATTGTTTTATCCTTACTTTCCTATTCTTTATTATTACGCATACGCTAGTTTGGAACATGTATAGTAATGTGTTCTATCCTATAAGCAAAATTCTGGTATACATTGGTGTAAATAACTGGTCGTACAAAATATTAAAGTAATTACTAGAAGCTTCGTGCTGAGAACCTTTTGAAGGCGAATGAGCATACATGTCTTGTATCAACAGATAATATATTATGATTTATATTATTTGTGTTTGTGCCTGTATGAGTAGCCTTGCTATTCGGGAGGACGATTGGCCATTATGGCTCCTAACATATTGGTTTGTGTAGTCATGCGCTGAAGGATGGTTGGTCGTAGTAGATTGGCGCCTAGGTTCATCACTTTCGAGAAACGGTGCTATTTATACTCTTCTAAACTCTTAAGTTATATTTCAAGGATAGTATGTGTATTCATCAACTTCTTCTTCTCAGTATGGAGACTTTCAAAGGCATTGATTACAATATGAGTCACACTTTCTAGTTTCTCCCTGAAGTAGGTGTGAATCATATCTTTTATATCAGGAAAGTTTACCTGAGTATTGTCATCTTCTGAATTTGAGTCAGAATTTTCCATCAAAGGTATAATGTCTTCAGATTCTTCCTTTGCTATCAGGGACTAGTTGTCTTCTTTTGCTTCATTATCCTTGTTATCACGTAAGGAGTCACCCATAGCAGTTAATGCCTTTCTTACAATTTGATTAGCTTTTCCAGCACTCATCCTGTTTCTAGGGACCTGTTCCCTTCTTATTCTTCTTTTAGGATAATTCCTTCTCCACTCATCTTCATTTTCTAGGCATTTATGGATAAAGTGATTTGCGTTCCATATACAAACATCCCTCTCTGTTGCTTCTATCATATTCACTTGTCCTAGAGATACTTCTTTTTTTTAGGAACCCTCCTCTTCTTATCAATCTCTAGAACTTTCTAGTGAGCAGTGCCATGTCTTCATCATCAAGGGTTTGATCTTAGATATCTATGAGGACCAGGTTCACATCTCTGCTTGGGGGAGTATTCTTCTTAATTTAGAGCTTCCTCATCTCATAGGCTTTCAAATTTCCCATGAGCTCTTCCATGGTTATAGTCTCCAGATCTTTTGCCCCCATAACAAAGATTTACTTTGCTCTCCTAAGAGTCAGGTTATATATTTTTCTTCCTTGATGAATAGTTAATTCAAGAGAGCTTAGTTCAGTGGTTATATCTGTCAACCTATTGAACATCTCTTGAAGAGATAGTCCTTTATTCAGCTTAAAGAGCTCATACTGTCTATTTAGTAGGGCAATCTTGGACTTCTTGACCTGACTTGTACCTCTATGTGTCGTTTTTAGGGTGTCCCACACTTCGTTGGCAGTTTTGCATGAGGTCTATATCCCTTGTATATATACATAGACCCTATTGGGCCCCATGAGAGGCACAACCTTTCCATATATCATATATATAAATAGAACCTAATGGGCCCCGTGTGAAGCATGACCTTTCCATAAATCATATATATATATAGAGACCCTAATGGGCCCCGTATAAGGCCTTGCCATCCCCCCCCCCCCCACCGCATATATCATGTATACATAACAATAATGATCAAGGATATAAGGGTTCTAGTTCATTAGCTTAAGAAGTCATTACACATGATTTATATGAAGCCGTTAAGTTATAGATGTGGTTCATTAACATATATTACATGGACATATCAAGTAAAAGAACTTAAGCATCTCGACTAAAAGATGAGGAACTGCATAAGACCATATGAAAGCTCTATATGACAAGAACAATATCACATGGGAGAGATAGGTGAACATCAAGTATATGAATAGAATATCCACGACATTTTGTTCTATCGAATCTCACATAAGGAGGGAAATGTATGATAGAAGGTCCTGCCGAAAGAGACTGAATAATATAAACATTACATACCTACCGTTCCTATGATTTATCACTCAAGACTATTGAGAGACCTGTACACTAGTTCTCTCCTTAAGCTTTTGGGACTATCTTCCGTAATCAGCTAGACATGGTCCACATGCCTAATATCTTGGAACTGACCATAAAGGTCTAACTGTAAGATCTCAAAGCTTAGGAGTACACATGATTCTCATAAAGCTTGGATCAGGTTTCCACTATATAACCATATTGACGAACAACTCAAAGAAGGCACAACTATCAGTCTATAAAATCTAGAAGTCATCCATAATCCAAAGTATAATAAGATCCTATGAAAGCTTAACAATATCACCTAAAAGATTTGGCTCTCGTGAAAGGCTTAAAACAACTATCTTGATATGATTCATCTTAACTAAAGAACTATAAACCATAATGATGCTTTGAAAACTATCGATATGATTCATCTTAGGTAAAGAACTATAACCCATAACGGTAATCCTGGAAGCTATCAATATGATTCACCTTAAGTAAGGTACTATAACCCAATAACGGTAATCCTGGATGCTATTGATCTTAGGAGTATAACAACTGAATGAAGTGTAGATTCATAGGCACATGACATAACTCTTATTCGACTCATGAAACAATTAGCACATAATTGACATGCTTTAGCATTCCTTAAATCTTATAGGAGAGAAACCTAATACTGGAGGTCATGTCGTTGCGATGAAAGAAGGATTTAGCCTTACATACCTTGATTCATTTCTTTGAATGAATATGACGAGTCAATCCTTCCATTATATGCTTAACCTATTAAATACAGGGCTAATATCAACATAATCAACAACCCAACAGTATACAACAGCTATACCAACAATATCATCAAGCAGTCAAAGAGGGACGAACTCCTGAGGCTATAATTCAATGGTGTACCCTACACCCGTCCTGTTAAAAACATAAAATTTCAACACGAGTGTCACACCCCAATCTTGATCAGGGTGTGATGGGCACCCGACCCCGTAACCGGAGCCGAGCGAACCCGCTGACTCCTACTACGTGCTCAATTTTTTTTTTTTCAAAACCTCTAAGACAAGTAAACATAAATAGTTTATTGGAATATCCTTTTGTTGTTCTTAAATCAAATAAAACATGTAGAATCGTATATAACTCGTATCATAATACAAACTGTCTCCCGAAACCCATGACTCGTACGCAAAGTCTCTATCTATACTCGAAAATCCTAGCACAAGTACGGCGACTCGGCGACACTCCGGAACACGGTGGAGCTTGCCAACCTCCGCCGCAAAGATCTTCATCTTGTCGCTATTCACACAGGGGAGTACCCGCGCGGCATGAACGCAACCCCGAAGAAAGAGGTCGGTATGAGCATTGTACCGAGTATGTAAGACATGAAAAGTAACATGATAAAGGCATATGCATACGAATAATAACGGCACAAACATATGGAGCTTATACGTTAGATGTAACTTGTACATGTGAGTGCCTTTCGGGCGATGCCACACATGCTTAGTTTCTTTCCCGTAAAACGGTACTTCTTATTTACATATACGTGAAAACGAACATTTCGGAGAACGGTGTCCTTTATTTACATTCACACGCCGAATACATCTCTCCCACCCCCCCAACCCCAACAATAGGTGTCCCAACATATTATACGTATGACATATACGGAAAACGAACATTTCGAGAAAATGGTGTTCTTCACTTGCGTTCACGTACGCCGAGTACATCGGCTCTCCCACCCCCCAACCTAACGTTGTCCCAACATAAAATATATATCACGGATACGGACGCGTTTCCGGCTCTCCCATATCCCGCGTCCGGCATCCCGCGTCCCGGATGATAAGCCACCAATCGGTGGACACGCTTGCCCTTCCCCATTCCCCATATACATATATATTCATCAATATCATGTATCACATAAACAACATGCACATATACGTGTATCATAAGGCGAAGTTACCAATGAAAAGTGTCATTTATGAGAAAAACATCAAATAGGGTCATAAGGTATAGTTTCACCTACTTAGAACCTTTATGGCGACTATTCTCTATGATAGAATTGCGATATCAAGAAATTGTTTAACATTTCCATATTTTCATTTTTATAGAAGAACATATTATCAACATAACTATCGTAGGCATTTTCTCATTTTCGATTCTATCGTTATCATTATAAGATCATATTATTCACCTTAGTCAAGGAATCATCTTTGTCGTACTTATCATGGACGTATATTCTTTCTTAGCATTATGGTTATCACGGTCATCATAGACATTTTTACATTAGGGTAGCGTTGTACCTATCGTTTGATAATCGGGACAAGGATCAGAAGTTTCCTTAGGATTCCACTCCAAAACCAGCCAAACGAGCAATAGGGAAAGTCCGGGTACAATGGGCCCACCTCGGGTCAAATGAGGCGGCGCACACAATTTACGTGTAGTACGTCTCATGACATTACTTATGAGAGTTTTAAAGTAATCAGGTCTCATTTATGCAAGTTCTAGAGGTCTAAGAAGTTTTCCAACATTTCGCACCATTTCTAGTTCAATTCTACCGAATGAATAGTAGCGAATTTCAATCTTGGATTTCGAGGGAAGGAATGGTCCCCGAGGCCCGTATCCAACTTAGTACGTCTAAGACATGCCATAGAAAGAAGGGTGAAGTCTTACATACCTCTTTCCGCTCCTTATCTTCTTTCCAAATTCAAGCTCCAAATTCGCCAAAATCTTGAATTTGGTCATGTTTACCAAAACTTTGATTAGTGCATTTAGAACTTGATTCTTCGATAACGCTTGGCTACCGAAATTTCGAAGACTTCCCCGTAAACATACCATGCCACCAAGTTTAACTTGGCGATTTCAATCAACAACAATCCGGAATTCAAACCGACCAACATTATTACAAACAATGCCAACAATTATTCCCAACAATACTTCCAATATTCACAATGATTCCATAGTACCCGAAATCTTCAACAAGGATGTAATCACACATTTTTCTTGTTCTAGTTTCATAAATCATACCAACTACCACTCATAATCAACATCATTCATTCAATGTAAGAATTTAAGCTAATGTCGCCTTAACTTCTTCAACACTCATAATAACGATTATAACTTCATTCCGAACCATCAAACTTGCATTTTTCATCATAGAATCCATGGTAACAACAACTAAAATATCAAATAGGATTGAATTATCATGGCTTGCCAATCCATGCCCTATTCGGCCACATCACCACAACAACACATTTCATGATTTTTCCATCTTTTCCCATACATTACAACAACAACAACACACTACATAAAGTTTATGCAACACAACACATAACACATCATTCGGCCAACATGCTACACAAAACATACCACACGGCTCAATTCCAACATCCATAACTTCGTGATTTTTATTCATCTACACATACTATAATATTCACAAACATCTACAAAACATGTAAAGAAGATCAAAACTCACCTCTTTCCCTTAGCTTCTCTCACACCGCTAGGCCTTGTTTCTTGCTAAACAAATGGTTTCCTTCTTCCACAACTACTCCATAAGATAGAGGACCTTCCAATTGGTATGAAACTAGGAAGAAAATATTTTTCCAAAACCACAACCAAGGAAATTTGACAAAGTTCGGCGGCCGTGCCCTCCCTCTCTCACTTTCTTCAACTTTCTTTCTTATTTCTTTCCCTTAAAAGATGACTCTACATATATATATACATGTCTCCCCCTACTTTCCATATTTATTATTTACTCCCTCAAGTATGACCTCATGTCCCTTTGCTTCCTCTTCTAGAGTTTTCTTTTATTTTCTTGATTTTTTCCTCACTTTTCTTGAAAATTAATTAAGACCAATTGTCTTCTCTTGCAAGCCTCATCCATGCACATGCACAATTATCCTTACTAATTGAAATGTGGCACACACCACACATACTACACGGCCACATGGCCTTTTTCTTGAATTTTCTTGAACTTTGCGAAATGACCATTTTGCCCCCTAGCCTTTTCAATATTTCCCATGATGCCACTTTGCAAATTTTCCTCTTCCGCCCTTGACCTATCTCGACATTTCCTTACTAACAATATTCGTAACCAATATTCATAACCTAGTTGTTCCCTTAAGAATAATTTGGAAAACGACTTCGCCTTTGACATTTGACAACTATATCGAAATCTCCGAACGCACAAAGTGCGGGCTATAACATCCTTCCCCCCTTTAGAACATTCGTCCTCGAATGTTCAACTAATCGTACGGAGTCTTATAACCACCTCGGGGAAGCTCCCTTTTACAGCCACTTTCCATCCTTCATATTAGCTCTTAAGCTATCCAATACCGTTCTTTTTGTCGTACTCTTTCTCTTTATATACGTCCATTTCAAATATCGTCGCACTACTCAAAATTTGTGCGAATTTCTCATATTACCTTAAACACCATCTTGATTCTTATACACTTATTGTTAGTTTTCCGATCTCACTGACTTATTTCCATGAAGGAGGGTTTCATTTGAAATCCAAACATCCATATCAAACATATTACCGTGTCGACTGTTTCTATCTCATTCTTACATTTCTCTCACCTGCTTCCCCCCTTTTGGGGTGTACCTATACCGTTATCCGTTTATACTTCGTCTCATATCCTCATTCCCAACCCCAATCTATAGTGGAATAATAATAGCTTACTTTGCAACACTTGTACCATTTACTCTTGCTGTCACTTGAATCTTCGGTGCCCTTACTCGACTAATGCCTTTTGTATCGTAACTTCGGTTGCTGGTACTCACATGTCCACCGATACAATCATATCTGAGATATCCTACACCTTCATATATGCACATACATAATTACCATTAACTAGCCCACAAATTACGTCCAGACGCTGTTCAAGCCTATCCTAATTCTAGGGTCAAAACGTGATGCGCCTCCTTTCCCTTCACCGAGCTAGTCCACCTCGTCTTACGCATCCTCTTAAGGTTTCCAACCATCCCACATACTCTAGTTTTCCTGGGCTACGCTAATCTTCCATTTGTCCCTTATGTCCGAATATATGGAATTTCTTGTAAACTTCCCGTGGGGTCACCCATCTTAGGATTGCTCCCACCTGAGCACGCTTAACCTCAAGTCTTTGGTAGAATCCGGTGCCTTAACGCTGATATAATCGCGTCCACTTCCTCGTATGACCTTTATTACATGATCTAGAGCCAACCGAAACTTTGAAACCTTCCGAGACGTTTTCGTAATACGTCCTTTCCTTTACAATGATCGTTTTGCCCTTTTTGTTTCCCGATGTTCACTTTCCGTATAACTACTATCCATCCGGGTCCTCTAGATTCTCGGTAGTAGTATTCACATGTTCATCGCCACACCAAATCCATAGCCTTTCCGAAACATTGCACCTCGCTTATTGCCGCGCTTATCGTATTTCCTTTTCGCGCTTCTTTCTCTTAGACGTATCTATTCTGGTAGGGCCTCCTTTATCATTCTCACCATTCAAATCCCTGTAACTTTCCGTATCGCCTCTCACTTTCTACCGTCGTAGGTAAAGTCTATATAGGAGATTCCATTTTCCTAGGACTCGGCTCTATCTATCGCACGATCATAGGACGGAAAGAAGGTCGACAATTCCTAAATGCCCGTAGCCTCCCGTTTATAAATGTGGCCGGCTTCACACCATAAACGGGACTCTACACGGACACGACTTTGCGACAACCCCCGGACCGACCTGCTCGATACCACTTTGTCACACCCCAATCTTGATCGGGGTGTGATGGGCACCGACCCCGAATCGAGCCGAGCGAACCCGCTGACTCCTACTACGTGCTCAAATTTTTTTTTTTTTTCAAAACCTCTAAGACAAGTAAACATAAATAGTTTATTGGAATATCCTTTTGTTGTTCTTAAATCAAATAAAACATGTAACTGTATATAACTCGTATCATAATACAAACTGTCTCCCGAAACCCATGACTCTGTCTGCAAAGTCTCTATCTATACTCGAAAATCCTAGCACAAGTACGCTGACTCGGCGACACTCCAGAACAAGTGGAGCTTGCCAACCTCGCCGCAGCATCTTCTATCCTGGCTGCTATTCACCTGGGAGTACCTGCGCGGCATGAACGCAGCCCCCGAAGAAGAGGGGTCAGTACGAGCATTGTACTGAGTATGTAAGACATGAACAGTAACATGATAAAGGCATATGCAGTATGAATAATAACGGCACAAACATATGGAGCTTATCTGGGTTAGATGTAACTTGTACATGTGAGTGCCTTTCAGGCGGATGCCACGCATGCTTAGTTTCTTTCCGTGAAAACGGTACTTCTTATTTACATATACAGAAAACAGAACATTTCGGAGAACGGTGTCCTTTATTTACATTCACAGACGCCGAATACATCGGCTCTCCCACCCCCCAACCCCAACAGTGTCCCAACATATTATACGTATGACATATACAGAAAACAGAACATTTCAGAAAACGGTGTTCTTCACTTGCGTTCACAGACGCCGAGTACATCGGCTCTCCCACCCCCCAACCCCAACAGTGTCCCAACATAGAATATATATCACAGCTACAGACGCCGTTTCCGGATCTCCCATATCCCGCGTCCGAGCATCCCGCGTCCGGGATGATAAGCCAGCTGAATCAGGTGGACACAGTTGCCCTTCCCCATTCCCCATATACATATATATTCATCAATATCATGTATCACATAAACAACATGCACATATACGTGTATCATAAGGCGAAGTTACCAATGAAAAGTGTCATTTATGAGAAAAACATCAAATAGGGTCATAAGGTATAGTTTCACCTACTTAGAACCTTTATGGCAGTCATTCTCTATGATAGAATTGCAATATCAAGAAATTGTTTAACATTTCCATATTTTCATTTTTATAGAAGAACATATTATCAACATAACTATCGTAGGCATTTTCTCATTTTCGATTCTATCGTTATCATTATAAGATCATATTATTCACCTTAATCAAGGAATCATCTTTGTCGTACTTATCATGGACGTATATTCTTTCTTAGCATTATGGTTATCACGGTCATCATAGACATTTTTACATTAGGGTAGCGTTGTACCTATCGTTTGATAATCGGGACAAGGATCAGAAGTTTCCTTAGGATTCCACTCCAAAACCACCAAACGAGCAATAGGGAAAGTCCGGGAACAATGGGCCCACCTCGGGTCAAATGAGGCGCGCACACAATTTACGTGTAGTACGTCTCATGACATTACTTATGAGAGTTTTAAAGTAATCGTGTCTCATTTATGCAAGTTCTAGAGGTCTAAGAAGTTTTCCAACATTTCGCACCATTTCTAGTTCAATTCTACTTTGAATGAATAGTAGCGAATTTCAATCTTGGATTTCGAGGGAAGGAATGGTCCCCGAGGCCCGTATCCAACTTAGTACGTCTAAGACATGCCATAGAAAGAAGGGTGAAGTCTTACATACCTCTTTCCGCTCCTTATGCTGTTCCAAATTCAAGCTCCAAATTCGCCAAAATCTTCAATTTGGTCATGTTTACCAAAACTTTGATTAGTGCATTTAGAACTTGATTCTTCAGATAACGCTTGGCTACCGAAATTTCGGCAGCACTTCCCCTGTAAACATACCATGCCACCAAGTTTAACTTGGCCGATTTCAATCAACAACAATCCGAGAATTCAACCCGACCAACATTATTACAAACAATGCCAACAATTATTCCCAACAATACTTCCAATATTCACAATGATTCCATAGTACCCGAAATCTTCAACAAGGATGTAATCACACATTTTTCTTGTTCTAGTTTCATAAATCATACCAACTACCACTCATAATCAACATCATTCATTCAATGTAAGAATTTAAGCTAATGTCGCCTTAACTTCTTCAACACTCCGGTAACGATTATAACTTCATTCCGAACCATCAAACTTGCATTTTTCATCATAGAATCCATGGTAACAACAACTAAAATATCAAATAGGATTGAATTATCATGGCTTGCCAATCCATGCCCTATTCGGCCACATCACCACAACAACACATTTCATGATTTTTCCATCTTTTCCCATACATTACAACAACAACCAACACACTACATAAAGTTTATGCAACACAACACCTAACACATCATTCGGCCAACATGCTACACATAACATACCACACGGCTCAATTCCAACATCCATAACTTCGTGATTTTTATTCATCTACACATACTATAATATTCACAAACATCTACAAAACATGTAAAGAAGATCAAAACTCACCTCTTTCCCTTAGCTTCTCTCACACCGCTAGGCCTTGTTTCTTGCTAAACAAATGGTTTCCTTCTTCCACAACTACTCCATAAGATAGAGGACCTTCCAATTGGTATGAAACTAGGAAGAAAATATTTTTCCAAAACCACAACCAAGGGGTTCGGCCAACTGGCCGTGCCCTCCCTCTCTCACTTTCTTCAACTTTCTTTCTTATTTCTTTCCCTTAAAAGATGACTCTACATATATATATACATGTCTCCCCCTACTTTCCATATTTATTATTTACTCCCTCAAGTATGACCTCATGTCCCTTTGCTTCCTCTTCTAGAGTTTTCTTTTATTTTCTTGATTTTTCCTCACTTTTCTTGAAAATTAATTAAGAAGACCAATTGTCTTCTCTTGCAAGCCTATCCATGCACATGCACAATTATCCTTACTAATTGAAATGTGGCACACACCACATACTACACGGCCACATGGCCTTTTTCTTGAATTTTCTTGAACTTTGCGAAATGACCATTTTGCCCCTAGCCTTTTTCAATATTTCCCATGATGCCACTTTGCAAATTTTCCTCTTCCGCCCTTGACCTATCTCGACATTTCCTTACTAACAATATTCGTAACCAATATTCATAACCTAGTTGTTCCTTAAGAATAATTTGGAAAACGACTTCGCCTTTGACATTCGACAACTATATCGAAATCTCCGAACGCACAAAGTGCGGGCTATAACAACGAGCTACCTAACATTTTCCAAACTCTATAGCACAAGAAAACAACCCATAAATCACTTAACATAACTACTATAACTTGAATTCACAGCTTTCGATCACTTTCTCGTGAGTTCTTACCGAAAACATAAGTTAAACACTCATACAAGCTCACAGATTATCATAGACTAGAAATCTTACCTTGGGTGCAAAAAGCCTTTGATTTTCTTACTTTATTTCACCCTGAAGTAGCCTTTGAACAATTATAAATGAAGAAGAATCAATACAAGCACCACGTGATTAGCGGGAAAGAAGAACCCAAGCTTAAACTTAGCATCAACTTACCTTGAAGCCTAAATGAGAGAAAATCAGTCTTGGGAAGCTTGGGGGAAGAAAGAGGGTGGGCCTTGGGCTAATCTGTAATGACCCATTTGGTTGTTATAGTGGTTTTGACCCATTTACCCCTGTTGACCCTTCGTTGAGCCCTATTAGTACATTTTGACCCGCGGGGATGGGTGCCATGGTTTCCGAACTAATCGGGCGAGATTTATGATGACTTATATGAAATAGAGCCTTAAAGTGAAAAGCGATTGATCGATAGTTGACTTTTGGGTAAACAGACATTTTTCGAAAATCCATTGATTCCGAAAGGTCTGGATGGTCAAATATGACTTGGTGGGATGTTTAGTTCAGTTGCTGAGGCACTCGGGAGTGTATTGGGATATTGGTTGAAAAGTTGGTCTTTGGCCATTGGGTGTTGACCCCGTCAAATAGACCTCCGTTGGGAATTTTGAAATCACAAGTGAGTCTATAGCGTGATTTAATATATGTTTGCATATCTGGTTTGCATCTGGGAGGTCCTGGGTGATTATCGGGTTTTGGGAATGAGTTAGTGAAAAACCAGAATTCTGCTAGTGTCTGATAACTTGCTTGGGCGAGACCTTGTGTGCTGGCGCGAGGTGAGGGGATTTGTGGAATCCGCTCCAAAGGGATAGAGCTCGGCTGGAGCGGTCCCATTACCGTCGCGCGGCGAGAAATGCAAAATAGTATCATATTTAGTGCTAAGTAAAACCCTTTATTTCCTATTCCTACATTTATTACTCTTAAGTGTCTTTAAGGCTAATTGAAGAGGTTCTAAGCAGATTCTTCTTAGGAGTAAGTTCTCTAACCTTGATTTCCTTATTGGACCTTTCTTAAGCATGAATCCATGGTAAAAAATATATAAAACTTAAGGAAGAAGATAGGTTTTGACCATTACTTTACTATTTGATATTTATCCTTCTAATATGAGATTTGTTGATGGGTTTGACTACTCGAAGCATGGAATTTGATGAATTAGTAACCAATAGGCTTGAATTTTCCATTATAGTTGAAGAATTGAAAGATTGAAAGTTAGGGTTTATACCCAAATTGGGGATTTTGACTTGAACTATGAAATTGATCAATACTTGAGCTAATTTAGCAATTGGGGAGTAGAATTAAACTTCTAGAATGTTGGGTTACCTATTCCATCTCTAAAATACCCATTACCCCTGTGGGCCCGTTTTCCCCTTTTTTCTTAGTTGTTTTTTATTTGAACGATAGTATAGCAATGTGGGTATCATTGTTTCTTATTTCTAACTTAGAATTTGATAATGGGTAGACTTTGAGTACTTGGAGGCTCTTAGGAAGGGCAAAGCTTAGATTTGATTGTTCGTGGCTCCAGCTCGGCAGCGAGGTAGGTTATGGCTTACCTTCTGGTTATACTTCGGTTAGCTAAGCATATGTATAGTTTGTTATTCGGAGAAAGCATGTTAAGCCTTCGGGTATGAAGTTGCGATGAATTACTTAGGTTTGGTATCATTGACTGATTTGTGGGCTTGTTGCCTCTTTGTGATTTATTGGCTTGTTGACAAGCGTTTGATATTGGATTTGTACTTAGTTTCCATATTGTGATTATGATAATGTTGTCTCTCACTTATCTTGGCATTATAGTGGATAGAGTAAAGAACTTGACTTAATCTTGATATTGTGGTATGTGTCCATTTGTGGCACGATTGGTATTGATATGATTTCAGTTGGCATTGATATTGTCCATGGCACTCATCCTCATTTTACAAGATACATTGATATTAGCTGAGACTTGGTATTGATGATGAGAGAGATGAATGTCCGATGCCCGAGGTCTTTGCTGGGATCGTGAGAGCAGTACATGGACTTTGCAGGTTCCTCATGGGTCATGACTATCGAGGCGTGGAGGTATTCCGTCTGCAGTATGTGTTTACGGAGACTTACATTTGGCCAGTGCATTCACTTGCATTACATATGCACTCATTGTTTCATTCACTTATTTCATGGATTCTGACTTGATACTTCTATACTTGGGTTGTTGTTCTTGGGCCGTGTTGTTTTTATACTTGATTACGAGCATGTCTATTTTTCAGTTCCATTCTTTATATATGTTAGCTAACTGTTATCAGCCTATGATACCTACCAGTACATAGTGTTTGTACTAATACTACCTTGTTGCATTCTTTTCTGAGTGCATAGTACGTGACAGGCTCTACTTCACTCCTCGTGACTGACTTGCGAGACCCTGCTTTCGAGTATATAGGGTGAGCATCTGACAAGCCGCTGCCCGGAGACTCGTCTATCCTATCTTTATATTATTCCATTCAGATAGTTATCTATGACTTACAGACTTGTATATTTGGACATTTACGTAGTTGCTCCTGTACGAGTCAGACCAGTTCCTTGAGGATTGTATTTTGTATTCAACACTTATATTTATTTATTTTTAGACTCGTATTTCTACTGTTTAGCTTATTTTATTGTGGTTTGAGTTACTAATTAAGGGACGGGTTCGCCTACCAGGGTGGGAAAGGGTAGGTGCCCGCACGACTAGTGATTTAGGTCGTGGCAAGTTGGTATCAAAGACCTAGGTTACCCGATCTATACAAGAGCATGTCTAGTAGAGTCTTGCAGATCAGAATGATGAGCTCCGTACTTATCTGCGAGAGGTTATAGGACATTTAGGAAACTTCGAATTCTTTTATTCTTTCATGCTACATTATTCAAATTGGTATCTAGAATATTCAAATTGGTATCTGATTCACTTCTATTTTCCCATAGATGGTGACGACTCGAGCTACCATTGCTAGGGATGAGGCGCTCGAGCCTCTTTTTGGAGCCGGTACGCAAGGACGAGGATAGGCTAGCGGCCGCGGCCGAGCTACAGGTTATGGTGCTGCACCAACCAGGAGCAGGGCCCCTGTGACTGGATAGAGGAGCGCTAGATCAGCTTCTCCAGAGCGCTAGCCACAACATCAGCCAGAGCGCCAACCCGAGCGAGAGCATGCAGTTGGGGGAGAGATGGGGCCAGGCCAGGCCAACCCCGCGGTTATGTCCGATCTAGTATTTCAGGACACTATGGATCGTATCCTTCTACATCTCGATGGTTAGCATGCCATGGATGGTGCCACTACTCCAGGTGGATCACAGATCAGAGCAGGAGTGCAGACTCCTGAGCAGGGATAGACATTGGGGATGCAGCCTGCTGCTGCCATGGCCCCGAGCATTGATGGGATTCCAGCCCCTGCAAGTGCTCCTAGGCCCCTAGCAGGCCAGGTCTTAACACTTGAGGATCAGGAACTTACTGGCAGATTATTGAAGATGGAGCCGCCCAAATTCTTTGGTACGCCTAGTGAGGACGCGTAGGAGTTCATTATGGATATGCATAAGAAATTGTACAAGATGAGTATTGTGGAGTCGCATGGTGTGGATTATGTGTCTTTCCATCACAAGTGGGACGCAAAGACTTGGTGGAGATCTTTCATTGAATGCAGGCCCGTTGGTTCGCCTCCACTCTCTTGGGCACAGTTTCATCAGGACTTCTTAGAGAAGTACGTACCCCGTACTTTGAGAGATCAGCGAAGGGATGATTTTATCCACTTGCATCAGAAGGGTATGTCAGTGGTCGAGTATGAGGCTCGATTTCTATTTTTGGTACTCTATGCAACACAGTTCATCATGACCGAGCTAGAGAGGGTTATGAAGTTTGTGAGTGGACTGGTGCTTCCACTTCATGTTACTTTTCTTCATCTTGTAGCCATGGGGTCTTCTTTCCAGACTGTAGTGGATCATGCCACAAGTGTTGAGTTTGCTAGGGTCCGATCTCTTGGTGGGGTTAGTGAGAAGAGGCCTCGCTAGTATAGTGGATACAAAGGGGTCCAGTTCTAGCAGTGAGTGCCAGTCATCCAGGACCTATCAATCACAGTCCAGCCACCTCATTCAGTCAGCGCTTCAGGCTTCTTTAGGTGGCCCTTTTAGATAGAATGGTTATGGGTCAGGGCAGGCTTCTGGAGGCTCATTTTCTCAACCAGCCGACCGAGGTGGTCCCTCCGGTTCCTCAGCCTCAGACACCTGGAGCTTGCTTTGTTTATAGTGATCCCAGACACATCGCAAGAGAGTGCACCCGATGGAGACAGGGTAGGGCCCAACAGGGTTCTAGATTCCAGATCCCAAGGACTTCGGCATCTTCTGGTAGCCGGGATGGTTCTTTAAGTAGTGGCGGTGCTTCTACAGGTAGTGATGGTTCGCATTCCTCTAGGGGTGGTTATCAGTCTGGTAGATGTGATTCTCAAGCCTCCAGGGGAGGAGCTCAGTCCGGCCAGAGCGCCCGTGGTGGTGCTCATTATTACACATTTCCCAGTAGGTAGAAGCCGAGGCATATGATGCTGTGTTCACAGGTACCATTTCTATTTGTCATCGGGTTGCGTCAGTTTTATTTGATCCAGGGTCTACTTTCTCTTTTGTGTCTGCTTATCATTCTGTTAGTTGGGATTTGACTTGTGACCATCTTGATATGCCTATTCACGTGTCTGTCACACCCCAACCTTAGGGGGTGTGGCCTGCACTCGGCACCCGAAGGGCCGAGCAAACCAACTGTGATGTCTGAACTTTATAACGTGAATCATAGGCCGACAAGGCCGCTGAATAATAATTGTAAGAAGTATATCATGTCAACCTGCAAGTAGAAAAGGCCCAACAATACATATATGCATAACTAGGGCCGATAAGGCCACAACCAATTAAGACAACTAGTTAGAAGGTCGGCAAGGCCAAACACAATACCTGTACACTGACTGATAGTCTGTAAGCCCTAAGAGCACTAATATGCATCAACTGTCGGGCCCGCCGTACTCATAGGTCATAATATATATATATATATATATATATATATATATATATATATATATATATATATATATATATATATATATTACTATTATATATAAGAGGGAATGTGAGGACTTTTGTAGTCCTCACAATAATTTCCCAAATTTTTAAAAACTTTTTCATTAATTACTCTTATGTCCTAATTTTATTTATTTAAGTCAATTTTTTTGTTTTTTGTTTTTAAAGTCTACTTTTCAAAAGCTATCGAGCCTCGGGGACTTTTGTAGTCCTTACAATAATTTTCAAATTTTTTTAAAACTTTTTAATTAATTACTTTTAGGTCCTAATCTTATTTATTTATGTCAATTTTTTTGTTTTTGTTTTTAAAGTCTACTTTTCAAAAGCTATCGAACCTCCTACCTCATTTTTCACGTTTTTTGATTTTCTGATTGGTGCTCGATATCCGCATTTGAGCCCAATTAATCCAGATAATTCGCACTGCATCGCGCCTATTCGGGGAGCGCTTCCTCCAAAGATTTTTTTTCATATCCATGTTCGAACCCCTAATCCCTGATTAAGAGAGGAGCAGTTCCATCTCGCCGCACAAGTTAAATTATGTATTTATCTTAAAAGTTCATTAACTATGTATAGATTATTTATTTAGAACTAAATAACTTCAAAAAATTAGGATACATAAGTTATAATGTCAAATTCTGGTTCCAAATTTGATTTGAATTAAATAATTTCATCAAAATGGAAGTTAAAATATTAAAGGAGTGGAATGAAAATTTTGCTTTTATATAACTACCCACTTGTGGGACTACAATGGGTATATGGTTGTTGTTGTTGTTGTTATTGTACACTTGTACTAACACAAATTATATTTCTTTAGTTAAAATATCTGCTTTATCTTGAGTTTGGGCCGGGCTTAGCACGGGCCTCACATAATATATATATATATATATATATATATATATATATATATATATATATATATATATATATATATGCATCTATTTAATGACTCTGACCAACAACTCTAAAGAAGGGAGTGCGAACATTCCTGCTGAACTCTAGTATCCTACTGAGAAAGGTACACCAATCCGTCTACCGTACCTGTCGGAATGATCACAGAGCACAAACTGCATCAGTACGAAAGATGTACCGAGTAGGTAAAGCGGTAAGCATAAGCATAACATAAGCATAATAGATATAAATAACAAGAGGGGGGATATAGAGGCAACCTGAAACTCTGAATGAGGCCACTGAGGGCGACCATAAACATGACATAAATGTAAGTGCATGCTAGTAAAATCATTCCTCACAGTGGAGGCTTATAACATATCATATCATATAATAATATATCCCTCTATGGGGTAAGCTCATCATCATATCATCATCTCTGCCTAACTGATCAGTGGTATGCACAGCTACGTGCCTGCTTGGCCGTCTTTGACACGGCGCTGTAATGAAAGAAATCCATCTAGGTGCATATCTACGTGCCTGCCCGGCCGACTATAGCGCGGCGCAGTAATTAAAATAAATACATATATACAAGTGCAATGCAAGACTGACCTCAGAAGAAATACCATGGAAAGAGTCGGAGTGACCTATCGTCGTTATCCTCTAACTATCATTATTGTCACTACGTTTATCATTCTTTATCATTAGGCCAAAGAAGTAAAAGTGCAAGGAATCATCTTGTTATGAATTTTTCACGAAGCCAAAGTTAGCCAAACTCTTATGAAATTTGATCGACATAACTTTTATCGGAAAGAGTGTGCCAACGAGAGGTTCGTTACCTTGGAGTAATAGACAAGAAGATAAGGATTAACTCAATTAAAGGAAGTACAATCACACAACTTTGATGTGAAGAGTACCATAACTAATATCATTCATTCGATAAACAAGAGGGATACGACATGTGAAAGGTACTTCAATACAAGCTATTCATGAGAAAAAGGTAAGCTTAACCATTTTGGAACATAATCGACACAAGTTGAACGGAAAGTCTTTTAATGATATCCAAAAGGAGATGTGGAACATACTTTGGTACAAGTCATAGATGTAGTATGTGTCAGCTCAATTATGATCGAACGCGATCGATCCAAGTTAGCGGAACAACTTTTCAATGAAAGGTTATTTCAAATCTAGTCATGCCACAAAGAGAATAGAAAGCCCTACATGCCTCGTCGATGAAGTTATATATGTTTCCCGAGTCCTTGAACACCATACGAATGATTTCCTACATAATACGGACTATTCAAGATCAAAACCAAGGTCATAGCTTATAGAAATCTTCATTTAGACATTTAATCGAGCAACTCATGGGCGTGAATTTATAGGCCCTTTTGTAGCGTAATTTCCCCGTAAAATGCTGCCAAATTCTACTTTTCTACTTCTCCTCTTCAATATGATCCCATCCATATCACCACAACTCCAAACAACAAAACAAAACCATATAAAAAAACCCAACAAATAAGGTAAGTTCATGAAAGTTTCATAAGAATATAGAAGAGCTTGTTCTATTGGGATTTTCACCAATTTCTATGATCAATTACTTGTAGAGGTTCAAAGAGATCAAAAGAAAGTTAAAATATACCTTAGATCATGAAAATCACTTCAAACCCCAAGTTACTTCAAAGCAAGGTTTTCCTTCGAAAGGCGAAATAGTGAAGAAATCACAATTCCGTAATTGCCATGTTGTTCTCCATGTTGAAATTGTTTGGTTTGCTCTTAGATGTGTTTGTGATTGATGGGAGAAGGTTTGAGAATATTACTTAGGTTTTGCTGGTCTTTTATAGTGAAGAAATGAAGGAAATTTCGTCCAAGGCCATGTATATATACAGGGACAAAATAAAGCCACCGACTATGTTCACTATTCCCGCGGCAGTTTGCGTCCTTGGATAAAAATGCGAATATCTCTCTACTCTGATTTTGTATGGATGAAATATGCTGGAAACTAGACACGTAGACCTTCGATTTGATGGGTGGATTACCTCGTAACTCCAAGTAGATTGAGAGAAAAGCTCTTCGACATCTTACCCAAATTTCAGTGAAATTTACCAATTTAACTTGCGACGTCCTTTGTCGACTTTCGTATTACAACTCATTTGACTTCCAAACTTAACAAGAGACCATTACACAATTTAAATACTTCATATTATTACTTTCTTAGCATGTGAAGCACTCCTAATCTCACCCAAAAGTACAAGTTATCGTATTCCCAACTTGCCAACCATTGACGAAACTCCTGCTTCTTTGATTCATTCACCCTCCAAATCTTCCGCCAATTATTTTTACTAATCTTATTTATAGACTCTTGTAACGATTTATATTTGTAAGCTCAATACCTTTAATCCTCCAGATAATTTCTTTTGAACTTGCATTGACTAACTCATGATGCGACTTTAACATGCGAAAATTCGGGATGTAACATCCTTCCCCCCTTAAGAACATTCATCCTCGAATGGTGAGGAATATTCTAACTCCTGATTTCCAAAATTTTTGATAGAGTTTCCTCTGTCACTATCAAAACCTTTCAAACAGCCCAAACAAATGTCCAAAGCCACCCAGGGCCACAAAACATCATAACAATATCAATTTGGCCCCTCACGACCGTCTATTTATACAAAAATCATAAAAGGTTAGTCATAACTTACCTCAACCATCCTTTGCTGAAGTCTGCAACTGTTACACCTTGGAAATTTTCCATTAGCGTACAGTGAATAGACTAACGAAGGGCACGATGTATACGATATTTTGATAAGTAAGAAATAACATTTGATGATCTTAAACGAGATTTCAAAGACATGTAAGCTAAGGAAAGAAAGTTGTTAAGGAAAGCAAGTCATATGTTGTGTGTCGGACAAGATTTATGAGTATCAAGTTAATGATGGCTTAATGATGCTTTGGAGAAGAGTGATAACGTCCCTTAGATTGGTATTGAGGTGTTAAACAAGTGTTAAGAAGGTTCTATAAGGATCGAAGATCAAACGAGTCGACAAGAATAATTTCGTAACAACCGGGCATGATAAGGCCCAACATATCGTCCGTATAAATTATACCGCCGTATGTCTGGCCGTATAATCAGCCCAGAAGAGCACCTCACACTGGACCAGATCTACGGCCAGACATACGGTCAGTATAAATTATACGGACCGTATGTTGGTCCGTAGATCTTGGTCGGGACAGATTTAATGTTGATATAAGGGACCCAAGTTCATTTTATTTTCATTTCATTTTCACTCCACAAGTCAAGAACTCTCTAGAATATTCTCTACTCTTCATCCACAAGAACACAAAGGAAATTGATGATCAACTTCATCAAACCAACAAAAATCAAGAGTTAGAAACACATTAAACTCATCTAAGTCAAGGAATCCCAAGAGGTTGAATTAGGTTTTGGTGCAAGAAGAGTATTGCCACCAAGGCTTGTTCCTACACTATCTAAGGTAAGTTTTATGGTATTCTCATGTTGTTTAAGGTCTTGAGAAGTTGAAACACTTGGATTATAGAAGAACATAGAAAATGGGTCATAAATGTGCCAATTTTCTCTAGCTTTAGTAAGCACGTTCTTGTAATTGTTTAGCTAATGTTGATACGAATTCTCTTGAAGGTAGAACGTGTGCATTAAAGGAGAACGAGCAAGCGATAGTTAGTTAAACGACAAAGGTATGTGAGGCTAGTCCTTTCTTTCTAAGGCATGAATCTTATGGCATGATTTTCCTCCTTCTTCATGAATCTCCTATCTTCAAGAAAACTAAGAGTCCTTGTTCATGAATAGCCATATGAGATAAGAGGTACACTATGAGTACGATAATAATGATGATAAGCTTAAGTCTAAAGATTCTAGAGTCCATGATATGATGTTCCTATAAAGCTAATGATGCTATCTACAATCCATCGATGATATCTATCATATACACTCACCTTATATGCTAATTCCTTCAAGGTGAGGCAGAATGCTTATAAATGCTCCATAGTGGAATTAGGGGTTCACGACCTTATGTCACCCCGATAAAGTATAGTTGTCCTTGAGTTTCCATGCATGCATTATGACGAGTATATTATGATGAGTATATGATGATGAGTATATGATGATGATGTTACACCGCGCCTATATGGTCAAGCAAACCGCTAAGGCGGGAAGCGTATACACCATGGGGCCGATGGTACGGCGTACACCACCAGCGGGCGGACGGTACTCCCGGACGCGGAGACTTGACGCAAATGCTAATGATTATCACACCGTACCTATATGGTCGGAAATTTATACATTTATGCATACATGATATGATGATGATTGTGAAGTAAGCCAGCATGCATTATTTCTTTTATGATTCACAGTCAGTTATAGATTGCTCCTCATTTGATGCCTCCTCATTTCATTGATGTTTCATTATGGTTTATGCCTTACATACCGCAAGACAATGTTCGTACCGACGTTCGTTTTTGGACGTCGGTTCATACCCACAGGTAGATAGGGAGGCGATCCAGAATCGTAGGAGCTATTAGCGGATTGAGAGCACTCTATTGCTTCAGAGGTGACATTGATCTGTTCTTTTGGTATATACATGTTTTGGGCATGACGGGGTCCTGTCCCGTCTATATGTCTAGTACTCTAGTAGAGGCTCGTAGATGCGCAGTTGTGGGTAGTATGGTCTCATAAGTTTCTCATTGAATATACACACACACACACACACACACACACACATATATATATATATATATATATATATATATATATATATATTATTTTGATAGCCGGCGGGCTATGTATATAAAGTGAATATATTTCAAATGATAATAGTTTTCCATGATTATGAGCATAAGAATAAGAATGAAAGGCACGAGTAATAGAATGAGCGGTGCCCGTGGTTAGCCCCGGTGCCCGCATGGCCCTAGTCGGTAGTGACAAAAGTGGTATCGCAGCGCTTAACCTAGGAAGTATCTACGAGCCGTGTCTAGTAGAGTCTTGTTTATGGTGTGTTGCGCGCCACGCTAATAAACAAGAGGCTACAGGGCATTTAGGAAAAATGACCATCTTTCATCTTATGAGATCGTGCAATAGAGCCGTGTATAAGATTTTATCCTTCCTAATAGTGTGCTATAATTTTAGAAATGCCGCCAAAGGGAAAAGCTAAAGCCGCCCAGAAGGGCAAGACTACGATGAAAAGGCGGGCAGAAAGAGAGCCGCCAATGAATGTAGATGAGGGCGAATCACATAATGAGACTCCATCTAATGCTTCGTCTACTCCACCTATTACAGAAGAACAAGAAGGGGCTTCAGCTCCAGCTCCTACGCCTCCAGTTCCTCTACCGGCTACTTCGGGTCAACAAGTGGCCGACGCTATTCATTTAATGACGCAGTTGGTTGCCGCTCAGGCACAGTGGCAGAATGCTGGTCCAAGTGATCGGTCAGCTAGTACCAGAGCCCGTGATTTTATGAGTTTGAATCCTCCGGAGTTTTTTGGGTCAAAGCCGGATGAAGATCCGCAAGGTTTTATTGATGAAATATTGAGGACATTGAAGATTATTCATGCCTCCGCAACTGAATCTGTGGAGTTGGCATCGTATAGACTCCGGGATGTGGCGGTCTTGTGGTATAATAATTGGATAGCATCAAGAAGAGAGAATGCCCCTCCTCCCGTTTGGCAAGAATTTGTAGATGCTTTCATTCACCATTGTTTGCCACCGGAGGTCCGCCGAGCTAGAGCAGATAGATTCCTAAATCTAAAGCAAGGAAATATGAGTGCCCGGGAGTACAACCTTCAATTTAATTCTTTGGTTAGGTATGCCCCGACTATGGTAGCCTACATGGGAGATCGGGTGCATAGATTTATGAGTGGCTTAGGGCCACATTTGTTCAAGGATTGTTTGACGGCTTCGTTACAAGATGGGATGGATATTTCCCGCATTCAAGCCCATGCCCGTAATCTTGAAGGACAACAATAGCCACAGGGTGATCGTGATATTGATAGAGGGCAAAGCAAGAGGGCCGCATCTATGGGCGCAGTAGTGACTACGCAGGGGGATCAAAACCATATCCTGGACACTGTGCCGCCTTGTGACTAGTGCACCCCCCGATTTGCAGGTGGAGATTTGATCGCTCCTTCCGTTCGGTGACAGGTCGAGTTCGAGGGCCCTGTGTTCTCGCTTTGGGGGAGACTATAGCCGCAGGAGACCTCCGCACGCGACGCAACAAGCGGCGGTAGATTACATTCCGGACAAGGTCGCTGTGGTTCGGGATGTTTGCTATACCTATGGCCGTAGGGCACATGACACGAGATTGCCCGTCGATGAGTGGTAGTAGTTGGGGTCCGCCCCCACAGATCGCCGGGCCGGTTCATCCTCGTTGCGCCCGGCAGGCGTACTCTCCGCATTTCAAAGGAGCATCTACTTGTGTGCTACCTGCACCCCCCGCATGTATGCTTTAGCCTTACGACGTAATCTCGAGTCCTCCCCGTACGTGGTTACGTGCACATTGTCCGTATTTTCCCATGATGTATATGTATTGATAGATCCGGGTTCTACCTATCTTATATTACTCCGTATGTTGTCGGTCGTATTGGGGTGAAACCGAGCCAATTAAACCTTTTGAGGTATCTACTCCGGTGGTGATCCCGTGATAGCTAGACAAGTATACAAAGATTGTATGATTGTGATATGTGACCGCCAAACTAAAGCTGATTTAGTTGATCTGGAAATGTTAGATTTCGATGTGATTATGGGCATGGATTGGTTGGCCTCATGTTATGCTAATGTTGATTGCCGAATGAAGGTAGTTCGATTTCAATTTCCGAGAGAGCCCGTGCTTAAATGGAAAGGTAATACAACATCTCCAAGAGGTAGGTTTATTTCCTACCTCAACGCAAGAAAGATGATAGCTAAGGGCTATATTTATCACTTAGTCCGAGTCCATGACACCGAAGCAAAGTCGCCAACTTTCCAATCCGTTCCGGTAGTGAATGAATTTCCGAATGTATTTCCAGATGAACTTCCAGGACTTCCTCCGGAAAGAGAAATTGATTTCGCCATTGATATGTCGCCGGTCACCAAGCCTATTTCTATTCCTCCCTACCGCATGGCTCCGGCAGAATTGAAAGAGTTAAAGGCACAGTTGAAAGATTTGCTTTAGAAGGGGTTTATTAGACCCAGTTCATCACCGTGGGGAGCACATGTCCTATTTGTGAGAAAGAAAGATGGCTCCCTACGAATGTGCATTGATTATAGGCAGTTGAATAAGGTGACAATAAAGAACAGATATCCTCTTTCAAGGATTGATGATTTGTTTGATCAATTACAGGGTGCCAAGTGGTTCTCTAAAATAGACTTGAAGTCGGGTTACCATCAAGTGAGAGTTAGGGAAGAAGATATTCCCAAGACAGCTTTCAGAACGAGATATGGCCATTATAAATTCCGGGTGATGTCATGTGGGTTAACTAATGCCCCGGCAGTGTTCATGAATTTGATGAATAATGTATTCAGGCCTCTCTTGGATTTATTCGTAATAATATTCATCGATGATATTCTGGTGTACTCTCACACAGAACCAGAACATGTAGACCATTTGCGTATTATTCTTGGAATTCTTCGAACTCAGGAATTGTATGCGAAATTTTCAAAGTGTGAGTTTTGGCTGAATTCTGTGACATTTCTGGGTCATGTTATTTCGTATGATACGTTCGAGTTGACACTCGTAAAATTAAAGTCAGAAAGACTTGGCCAAGGCCACGACGCCACAAGTTCGTAGTTTTATGGGATTGGCGGTGTTACTGGAGAAGGTTTGTAGAGGGATTTTCATCTATTTTAGCCCCATTGACGAAGCTAACCTAAAATTCAGCTAAATTTCAGTGGAATGATGCTTGTGAGCGTAGCTTCCAAGAGTTGAAAGACAGATTAACCTCAGCTTCTGTCTTAAAACTTCCAGAAGGGTTAGATGGTGATGTGGTATACTGTGATGCTTCCGGTGTTGGGTTAGGATGTGTGTTAATGCAAAGACGGTAAAGTCATTGCTTATGCTTCGAGGCAGCTGCGGAAACATGAAAAGATCTACCCAACTCATGATCTCAAATTGGCTGCAGTTATTCACGCGTTAAAGATGTGGAGACATTACTTGTATGGTGTGCATGTTCATATCTATACAGATCACAAGAGTCTCCAATATATTTTCAAACAGAAGGAGCTGAATCTGCGGCAAAGGCGGTGGGTAGAATTATTGAAAAATTATGATGTGAATATTTTATACCACCCCGGAAAGGCAAATGTAGTAGCTGATGCGCTTCGCCGCCGATCAATAGGCAGCCTATGTGAAATTCCTTCGGAGAAGAAAGAGTTGATTTATGAGCTCCATCAACTAGCTAATCTTAGAGTACGTCTAATTGATTCAGGTGGTGCAGGAGTTAGTGTTAGTGATCCTGGCTTTCGTCCTTGAATATGGAAGTAAAAGAGCGGCAATATGAAGATCCTCAGTTGAGCCATTATAGAGATACATTTCATGGAAAGGAGAAGTCTCCATTTGAAATTTCTATAGATCGGATTCTTAGATACCGAGGCAGGCTATGTGTTTCGAATGTTGCAGAATTATGCCGCCCAATTTTAGAAGAAGCCCACTATTCTAGGTATTCTATTCATTCAGGAACGACAAAGATGTATCATGATCTCAAGAGAGGCGCTATATTGGTGGGATGGCATGAAGAGAGATATAGCAGAATTTGTCGCCCAATGCCCAAATTGCCAGCAAGAAGCCAGGAGGATTATTGCAAGCAATGGAAATTCCTACTTGGAAATGGGAAGTGATCAATATGAATTTTATTGTAGGAATACCTCATTCCCGAGGCAAGTATGATTCCATATGGGTGATCGTGGACAGACTCACGAAAGCAGCTCATTTTCTTTCAGTTAGAACCACATACTCAGCAGAAGATTATGCAAGGTTGTATCTCAAGGAGATTGTGAGGCTTCATGGTGTTCCAATATCCATTATCACAGATAGAGGAGCACAATTTATAGCCAAGTTCTAGAAATCTTTCCAAGAAGGTTTGGGTACTCAAGTCAAGCTCAGCACAGCATTTCATCCGCAGACGGATGGGCAAGCCGAACGTACCATTCAGACCTTGGAGGATATGCTAAGGGCATGTGTTCTAGATTTCGGTGGTAGTTGGGATGACCACTTACCCCTTATTGAGTTTGCGTACAACAATAGCTATCATTCCAGTATTCAGATGGCTCCGTATGAAGCTTTATATGGAAGAAAGTGCAGGTCTCCAATTGGATGGTTTGAAATAGGAGAAGTACAACTAATAGGCCCTGAGTTGATTCAGCAAGCAGTAGAAAAAGTTAAGGTAATCCGAGATTGATTGCTAACAGCCCAAAGTCGCCAACAATTTTATGCGGACAACCGCCGGCGAGATCTAGAATTTCAAGTTGATGATTGGGTATTTTTGAAGGTGTCGCCAATGAAAGGTGTGATGAGATTTGGCAAGAAAGGGAAATTGAGTCCTCGATACATTGGACCCTATAAGATCATCCGCAAGGTGGGTCGAGTAGCTTATGAATTGGATTTGCCTTCAGAACTTGAATTATTCCATCTAGTTTTTCATGTCTCAATGCTCCGCAAGTGTGTTGGAGATCCTACGACGATTGTGCCAATAGATGACGTTCAGGTGACAGAAAAGCTAGTTTATGAAGAAGTGCCCATTGCCATATTAGACCGGCAAGTACGGAGACTTCGAAATAATGAAGTGGCCTCAGTTAAAAGTTTTATGGCGAAATAACAAGCGAGATGAGATGACTTGGGAGGCAGAAGAAAAGATGAAATCCACACATCCGCATTTATTTCAGCTCCCGGAAGAGATCTATGATGAGACATCGAGATTATGAGGTATGAATGTTTTTCTTTTATGCATATGGGTCGTGTGTGGCCAACTTATATTGCTATTGTGTTGTGGCCCTGTGAGGCAATGTTATTATGGGTTTTTGTGACAGGATGGTAGTGCCATATTACAGGGGAGACTCTGGCGAAATTTTTATAGAATTCACGATGACTTAACATTCGAGGACGAATGTTCCAAAAGGGGGGAAGAATGTTACACCTTGGAAATTTCCCGTTAGCATACAGTAAATAGACTAACGAAGGGCATGATGTATACGATGTTTTGATAAGTAAGAAATAGCATTTGATGATCTTAAACGAGATTTCAAAGACATGTAAGCTAAGGAAAGAAAGTTG
This sequence comes from Lycium ferocissimum, assembly GCF_029784015.1. NCBI lineage: Eukaryota > Viridiplantae > Streptophyta > Magnoliopsida > Solanales > Solanaceae > Lycium > Lycium ferocissimum. The sequence continues at coordinate 6,497,090 of NC_081353.1, forward strand.
TTAAGGAAAGCAAGTCATATGTTGTGTGTCGGACAAGATTTACGAGTATCAAGTTAATGATGGCTTAATGATGCTTTGGAGAAGAGTGATAACGTCCCTTAGATTGGTATTGAGGTGTTAAACAAGTGTTAAGAAGGTTCCAAAGGATCGGAGATCAAACGAGTCGACGAGAATGATTTCGGAACAACTGGGCATTATACGGCCCAACATACTGGCCGTATAAATTATACTGCCGTATGTTTGGCCGTATAATCAGCCAAGAGCACCTCACACCGGAACGGATCTACGGCCGACATACGGTCGGTATAAATTATACGGACCGTATGTTGGTCCGTAGATCTTGGTCTTTTACAGATTTAATGTTGATATAAGGGACCCAAGTTCATTTTATTTTCATTTCATTTTCACTCCACAAGTCAAGAACTCTCTAGAATATTCTCTACTCTTCATCCACAAGAACACAAAGGAAATTGATGATCAACTTCATCAAACCAACAAAAATCAAGAGTTAGAAACACATTAAAGTCATCTAAGTCAAGGAATCCCAAGAGAAGTGAATTAGGGTTTTGGTGCAAGAAGAGTATTGCCACTCAAGGATTGTTCCTACACTATCTAAGGTAAGTTTTATGGTATTCTCATGTTGTTTAAGGTCTTGAGAAGTTGAAACACTTGGAATATAGAAGAATATAGAAAATGGGTCATAAATGTGGCAATAGTGTCATTGTTGAGTAGTAGTTGGATTGAATCATGAATATGGATATGTTGTGATTCTAAGTAGGTTATGAATGACATGTAGAACATGGAATAAGCATTGTATGTGAAAGAACGCGATAGTGAACTATGGTCATGATTATGGAGGAGTTGGAGTGAAATTGCTAAATGTGGATAATGCACATGAATGATGATTGTTGTTTATGATATTGTGATTGTTGTTATGAATGTTTGGGAGTTGATATGGAATATGGAGGAAGTCGTATAAACAAAGGAAATGCTGCCCAATTTTGTCTAGCTTTAGTAAGCACGCTCTTGTAATTGATTAGCTAATGTCGATACGAATTCTCTTGAAGGTAGAACGTGTGCATTAAAGGAGAACGAGCAAGCGATAGTTAGTTAAACGACAAAGGTATGTGAGGCTAGTCCTTTCTTTCTAAGGAATGAATCTTATGGCATGATTTTCCTCCTTCTTCATGAATCTCCTATCTTCAAGAAAACTAAGGGTCCTTGTTCATGAATAGCCATATGAGATAAGATTCTAGAGTACGATAATAATGATGATAAGCTTATGTCTAAAGATTCTAGAGTCCATGATATGATGTTCCTATAAAGCTAATGATGCTATCTATAATCCATCGATGTTATCTATCATATACACTCACCTTATATGCTAATTCCTTCAAGGTGAGGCAGAATGCTTATAAATGCTCCATAATGGAATCGGGGGTTCACGACCTTATGTCACCCCGATAAAGTATAGTTGTCCTTGAGTTTCCATGCATGCATTATGACGAGTATATTATGATGAGTATATGGTGATGAGTATATGATGATGATGTTACACCGTGCCTATATGGCCGGGCAGTCACCGCTAAGGCGGGCGATACACACCATGGCCGATGGCGTATGCAGACACCACTAGTGGGCCACACGAGATGGTACCCCGGACGCGGGAGGCCTTGGACGCAAAGCAATGCTAATGATTATCACACCATACCTATATGGTCGAGGGAGCTTATACATTTATGCATACATGATATGATGATGATTGTGAAGTAAGTCAAATGCATTATTTCTTTTATGATTCACAGTCAGTTATAGATTGCTCCTCATTTGATGCCTCCTCATTTCATTGATGTTTCATTATGATTTATGCCTTACATACTCAGTACAATGTTCGTACTGACGTCCGTTTTCTTTGGACGCTGTGCTCATGCCCACAAGTAGACAGGGAGGCGATCCAGACACGCAGGTAATAGCGGATTGAGAGCACTCCATTGCTTTGGAGGTGCCATTGATCTGTTCTTTTGGTATATACATGTTTTGGGCATGACGGGGTCCTGTCCCGTCTATATGTCTAGTACTCTAGTAGAGGCTCGTAGATGCGTAGTTGTGGGTAGTATGGTCTCACAAGTTTCTCATTGAATATATATATCTATATATATATATATATATATATATATATATATATATATTTGGCCAAACCCATCGACAGACATCTGTGGTCATCCAATTCTTTCACTTGAGCACCTAAAGTGACCCTTGTTCCATTTAAACACTTCAGGTGGGTCATTTCTATTCCACTTAAACACTTTTTGCACCGTTATCGGAGCAAAACCAACACCAAAGGGGGAGCCACCTCATTGCACATCCAACCAGCCCAAAAGCCCTAATTTTTAATGGTCAAAACTCCACGAATTTACAAATTACTGAATTTACAATTAAAATGAGTTGTTACAATTTAATTGAGTTGACACAATTTAAATGAGCTGGCACAATTTAATTGGCCACTTAATCCACGTAGGAGACGACTGGTGTTGGTTTTACTCCGATAACGGTGCAAAAAGTGTCTAAGTGGAATAGGAATGGCCCACCTGAAGTGTCTAAATGGAACAAGGGTCACTTTAGGTGCTCAAGTGAAAGAAGTGGACGACCACAGGTGTTTATCGATGGGTTTGGCCATATTATTTTGATATCCAAAGGGCTCATGTATATAAAGTGAATATGTTTCAAATGATAATAGTTTTCCATGATTATGAGCATAAGAATAAGAATGAAAGTAGACGAGTAATAGAATGAGTGGTACTCGGTGGTTAGCCCCGGGTGCCCGTCATGGCCCTAGTCGGGTAGTGACAAAAGTGGTATCAGAGCAGTTCAGTCTTAGGAAGTGTCTACAAGCCGTGTCTAGTAGAGTCTTGTTTATGGTGTGTTGCGCGTCACGTTAATAAACAAGAGGCTACCGGGCATTTAGGAAAAATGACCATCTTTCATCTTATGAGATCGTGCGATAGAGCCGTGTATAAGATTTTATCCTCCCTAATAGTGTGCTATGATTTCAGAAATGCCGCCAAAGGGAAAAGCTAAAGCCGCCTAGAAGGGCAAGACTACGATGAAAAGGCGGGCAGAAAGAGAGCCGCCAATGAATGTAGATGAGGGTGAATCACATAATGAGGCTCCATCTAATGCTTCTTCTACTCCACCTATTACAGAAGAACAAGAAGGGGCTTCAGCTCCAGCTCCTATGCCTCCAGTTCCTCCACCGGCTATTTTAAAGGTCAACAAGTTGTTATAGCCCGTATATTGTACGTTTGGAAATTCCAGAGTCGTCGTGGAAAGTTAAGGGCAAGACCAATTTCAAAAATCAATTTTAACGGACGAGTTGTTATAAATATTATTTATGACTGTTATTAGTATGGAAATGTTGTGAAAGGTTAAGGGCAAAAAGAGAAATTCGCAAAATGAGTCGTGGAAGTAGTGTGGAAGGCTAGGGGTAAAATGGTAATATTAAGAAAAGTCGAGGGGCAAAACGGGAATTTTACGGAAGGGATTCATGAAGGTTTCAAAGGGCCATATTGGCCATGCGAGGAAATAAGGAAAAATTAAGAAAAAGGAGGAAAATTCTAGAAGAGGAAGAAAGGAGGTACGTGACCAAAATTGAGGGACCTATTTATAAATAATGAAAATTTGTGGAAGACTTGTGGATATATATGTATAAAGTCATCTTAATTTATCAAATTTTCTAGAGATTTCAAGAAAGTTGAACACAAGAAAGAAAGAGGAGAAAGAACTTGGCCATTCGGCCTTGGAGAAAAAAAAGGAGAAAAACCGAGAAAAAAAAAAGAAGAAGAAGAAGGGAGTTTTCAACTTGTTCTTCCTAGCCAAGCAATTCAATAAAGGGTTCTTGGTAAGGTGGAGTGATTTGTAGAGCAAGGAAAACACAACTTCATAAGTTGGAAATTCAAGCAAGTTGAGAATCAAAGAAGGAGGTAAGAATTCATTCTTTTTACATGTTATGGATATTTTTGCATGTTGTAGTATACAAAAAGGAGTGAAATTCATGAGAAATATGGAAGTGGAGGGTGGCCGTGCATGTGTATATGTGTGTGTGTAGAGATTTTGTGCTAATTATTTTATTTAGTGTTTGGTTGTTATTGTTGTAAATGTTATGTTGATGATGGAAGTTGCACGATTTTGCAAAGGTTGTGGTTGTGCATGCATGATGTTGGCCGTGTAATTATGGTGCGGTATAGAGGAAAATGAGTCAATTTTATTTAAAAGAATGGAGTGTTGTTGTGTGTGGATTCTATATTGCTAATGAAAAGCTTAATGATCTTAGAGAAATTATGGTAGTTGGAGGCTTGTGGTTGAAGTTTATGTAAATTGAATATTATGTTTTTACATGAATGAAAGACAATGATATTAGTATGGTGTTGTTGGAATATGTATTATAAGGTTATTATTGTTTTCATTGGAGTTGGAAGGTTTTGAAGGAAGTAGTATATTCATTGGGTTATTATAATGTAGCTTGGATTGAATATGGAAATTGTTAGCATGGTTGTTGACTTTATGTTGATAGTTTGGCCGGGTTGCATTCCTGGATTGTTGTTGGTTGAAATTGGCCAAGTTGAACTTGGTGGTATGGTGTATTTACAGGGGAAGTGTTTGCCGAAATTTCGGTAGACAAGTGTCACTTTGAGATTTTACTTCTAGACACTTGAACTAACATTTGGTAAATATGACCAAATTGTAGATTCGGCGAAGTTGAGCTTGAATTTGGAATAGCATAAGGAGCGAAAAGAGGTATGTAAGGCTTCACTTTCTTTCTTTGGCATGTCTTAGACGTAGTAGGCTTGAACACGGGCCTCGGGACAATTCCTTTCCTAGAAATCCGAGATCGAAATTAACCACTATTCACTCAAAGAGGAATTGAATTAGAAATTGCGCAAAATGTTGGAAAAAGTTCCTAGACATCTAAAACTTACACAAATAGGACCCGATTACCCTAAGATCCTCATAAGTGACGCCATAAATTATAATATATGTAAATTTGATACGCCGCCTCATTTGACCCGAGGTGGACCCATTAGTTCCGAATTTTCCTTATCGTGTCTATTTGACTTATTTTGAAGTAGAACCCGATGGAAACTTTGATCCTTATTCCGTCATCAAATGACAAGTTCGTAACTATGCTAACGAGGATATTTTTATGATGACAATGAAGATGCTAAGTATAAGAAAAAACGGCTATGACGCAGGCGAAGAATATGTACTTACCATGAATATGACTATGACATGCTGCTACTATGCTCTATGATCTCTTAACAATGATCTTCGTCGATAGTCTCATCTTTAGAATAATTGTTCCTTTCAAGGTGAGATAAAAGCGACCGATTACTCCATAATGCAATCGGAGGTCACCGAGCCTTACGTCACACGGGGTACATGACTTTCTTTGGGCTCTCCCCGCATGCTCATATAATATGCATACGAATACGGGGACATGGGGGAAGGGACACATGGGAATGGGAAGGGAAACATGTTTTATTGCCACCTGGTCACTGGCTTATCATCCCGACGCGGATGCCCGACGCGGATTCATGGGCGGCCGGGGTATTCGCGCAACGTGGGCGAGCCGACACTGTTCGGTGCATATGATACTACATGACACACTATGTTTTGACATGATATAACACGATGTGATATAAGTTCTATTTATCTACGCCATGAAAAAGGAAATGTTTTTTTTAAAGGAAAGACAAGCATGCATGGCATCCGGCCCGAAAAGTGGCATTCCTATGTACGAGTTACTTCCTTATCCCACTATATGCCCTATGATTTCATAACATGGTTATCCATACTTTATCTTTCCGTTGTATTATTTTTCTCTATGCCTTGCATATTCGGTAATTATTCGTACCGACGTCCCTTCTTGTGACGCTGCGTTTCATGCCGCGCAGTCACAGTGCACGATTTGATCCCCAGGAGTTTCCCCAATAAAGATTTTGGCAAATAGGCTTTCCATTGTTCCGAGCCTGGCCCCTTGGTACTACTTTTTGTATATATTCGCACGGCAGCATTATCTCTCTTATGTATATATGTGTACTATGCTTGTGAGGCTCGTAGACGAGATGCTCGCTAGTCCGTTTTGTACCTTTGATGGTCCTCGTCGGGCCGTATAATGTGCTACAAAGTTTATTGCTGGGATAATTTGTTTAAAGAAGGATGAAAAAAAAAAAAAGGTGTAATCACGGCTTGTAAAAAGGGAAAGTTAGATAAGGGGGCTGGACAAGGGGTTTTCTCGCGGCCCCATTTGGGGTGACACAAGGACAAGCTATTCATTTATTGGGGTTTGTTCCCCCGGCAGACCAGAACGGGTCCACGTGGTGGGGCCCAGTCCGGCCCGTGATTTTTGGTTTGAATCCCCCGATTTTTTAAAACCAGAAGATCCGGTTTTATTGATGAAAGTTGAACGTAAGAATTTTTTTGCCTCCGCCCAAAAGTTAACGTGTACTCGGAGGCGGTTTGGAAAAAGGATAGCATCGAAGAGAAAGCCTCCTATTTGGGGAATTTGGAAAACTTTTTTCGCCATTATTTGCCAGAGGGCCGGAGTTAGGAAGACCTAAATCATAAAAAAACGGTCCCGGGAGCGAGCCTTCAATTTAATTCTTTGAGATAGCCCACCAGGGGGCGGGGGGATCGGTGCAAAATTTGTGAGGGCGGGGCCCTTTGTTCGGATTGTTTGACGCTTGCAAGGGGATGGATTTTCCGATTCAAGCCCAGCCCGGTTTTAAGGAAAAAACATCCCGGGGGTGATCGATATGATGAGGGGGGCGGCCGATCTAGGGGGCCGGGAATCCCGAGGGGGATCAAACGCATCCAGACCCGGCCGTTGACTAGCACCTCCCCGCGGTGGGAGAGATTTTCTCCTTCCCGGCCCCCAGTGGCGAGGGCCCCAGGCCCCGG
>NC_081353.1:6504146-6515937 GCF_029784015.1 Lycium ferocissimum
CTATCAGTCTTGTTTAGTTACTTTTATGGGTTATGATACATGGGTAGACTTGGTGATATTGGATATAGTAGATTTCGACATTACTTTGGGTATGAGTTGGTTGTACCCTTACCATGCGATCTTGACTGTCATGCCCAGACAGTCACTTTAGCTATGCCAGGTATTCCTAGACTTGAGTGGAGGGGTACTCCTTGTCCCGCCCCGAAGAAGATTATTTCCTATCTCCACAAAGAAGTTAGTTGATAAGGGGTGCTTGGCCCATGTTCGTGATACTAGTGTTGATTCTACGCCCCATGAGTCTATGCCTATTGTATGCTAGTTCGCGAAGCTATTCCCTTTTTATTTTCTAGGTATTCCACTCGATCGCGATATTGACTTCTGCATTGACCTAGATCCAGGCACTCACCCTATTTCCATTCTGCCATATATAATGGCACCTGCTGAGTTGAGAGAATTGAAGGAGCAATTACAGGATCTTTTGAGTAAGAGTTTCATTAGATCGAGCATCTCCCCGTGGGGCGCTCCCATGCTATTTAAAGAAGAAAGATGGGACGATGCAGATGTGCATAGATTACCTCCAATTGAACAAGGTCACCATCCGAAATAAGTATTCTATTCCCCGCATTGATGACTTGTTCAACCAGCTTCAGGGTGCTTCTGTGTTTTCAAAGATTGATTTAAGGTGAGGCTATCACCAACTGAAGATTCAGGCCGAGGATATTCTGAAGATGGCCTTTAGGACTCGTTATGGTCATTATAAGTTCCTTATTATGTCTTTTGGGCTTACGAATGCCCCGGAAGCCTTCACGGATTTGATGAATGACATTTTTAAGCCATACTTGGATTCTTTCGTCATAATCTTCATCGATGATATTTGGGTGCATTCAAAGATTAAGGAAGAGCATGAGCGTCATTTGAGAATTGTCCTTGGGTTATTGAAAGAGAAAAAGCTTTATGCCTAGTTTTCTAAGTTTGAGTTTTGGCTTAAGTCAGTGGTATTCTTGGGCCACGTGGTGTCAAAGAACGGGATTATGGTTGATCCCAAGAAGATAAAGGCTGTTAGAGATTGGGTGAGGCCTACTTCATTTACTGAGATTGGTAGCTTTGTGGGTTTGACTAGTTACTACCGTCAGTTTGTGAAAGGGTTTGCTTCTATTGCTTTTCACCTGACTCGATTGACTCAAAATGAGGTTCCTTTCCAGTGGTCTGATGCTTGTGAGGAGAGCTTCCAAAAGCTCAAGACCTTGTTGACTACAGCTCAGATTTTGGCATTACCCGTGTAGGGTAAGGACTTCTCGGTATATTGTGATGCCTCTCGTGTTGATTTGGGAACTGTATTGATGCAAGAGGGCAAGGTCATTACTTATTCTTCTAGATAGTTGAAGATTCATTAGAAGAACTACCCTACTCATGATTTGGAGTTGGCAGCGGTAGTCTTCGCTTTGAAGATTTGGAGGCATTATCTATATTGGGGTCCATTGTGAGGTATTCACCGATCACCATAGTCAACAACATGTGTTCAGTTAGAGGGATCTCAATTCTAGACAACGTAGATGGGTGGAGCTACTTAAGGATTATGGTATCACTATTCTTTACCATCCGGGCAAGCCTAATGTGGTAGCTGATGCATTGAGCCGAAAAGCAGTGAGTATGGGCAGTTTAACTCAGTTGATTGCTTCGGGGAGTCCTTTATCTATGGAGGTTTAGACTCTTCCTAATAGTTTTGTGGGACTCGTAATTTCGGATCCGTTAGGGTTTTAGCATGTGTTGAGGCGAGGTCGTCTCTCTTAGAGCAGATCAGGGCACAGCAATTTGAAGATGCTCAGTTATGTAAGATTCATGATAAGGTGATGAGTTGTGAGGCCAAAGAGGTTGTGCTCGATGATGAGGGGGTCTTGAGGATCAACGGACGTGTCTGCGTTCCTCGTGTGAGTGGTCTGATTCGATTGATATTAGAGGAGGCTCATAACTCCAGGTATTCTATTCATCCTGGTGTGACTAATATGTATTGTGATTTGAGACAACACTCCTCGTGGGGCAAGATAAAGAGACATATTACAGATTTCATTGCTCAGTGTTTGAATGGCCACCAAGTCAATTATGAGCACCATAGACTTGGTGGGGTGCTTCAGAGGATGCCCACTCTCGAGTGGAAGTGGGAGAGGATTGCTATGGATTTTGTTGTGGGTCTTTCGAAAACCTTGGGAAAGTTCGATTTAGTTTGGGTTATTGTTGATCAGTTGACTAAGTTTGCTCATTTCATCCCAGTTCAGGTTACTTATAATTCAAAGAAGTTAGCTAGGATTTACATCCGAGAGATAGTGCAATTGGACGGGGTTTGTATTTCTATTATTTTCGATCTGGGTACTCAGTTCACCTCGCAATTCTGGAAGACCTTTCAGGATGAGTTGGGTACTCAGCTAGATCTTAGCATCGCATTTCATTCTCAGACTGATGGTCAGTCCGAGCGGACTATTCAGGTGCTTGAGGATGTGTTGAGAGCCTGTGTTACCAAGAGAGCCATACCACCGAGAGGGACATACCACTGAGAGGGCCATACCACCGAAAGGGCCATACCGCCAAGAGGGCCATACTGCCGAAAGGGCCATACCGCCAAGAGGGCCATACCTCCAAGAGGGCCATATCGCTAAGAGGGCCATACTGTAGAGATGTAACGACCCGTTTGGTCGTTATTGCACTATCGACCCATTTACCCTCGTTGACCTTTCCCCGAGCCATGTTAGTACGTTTTTTACCAATGGGTATTGGTGGTATGATTCCCGAGAGGATCGGGCCAGATTTATGATGACGTTTTATGAGATATAGCCTTAAAGTGAAAAATGGTTGACCAATAGTTGACTTTTGGGTAAACGGACCTTTTTCAAAAATCTGTCGATTTTGAGAGGTCCGGATGGTTGATTGTGACTTACTGATATGTTTGGTTCAGTTCCCAAGGCACTTGGGAGCATTTTGAGTTATTGGTTGGAAAGTTAGTTTTGGCCATTGGGTGCTGACTAGGTCAAATAGACCTCCATTGGGAATTCCGAGACCGCGAGTGAGTCCGTAGTGTGTTTTTATGCATGGGTACATATCTGTTTTATATCTGGGAGGTCTCGGGTGATTGTCAAATTTCGTGATTGATATAGTGAAAACCCAGGATTATTTTGGTGTCTAGCATCCACTGTATAGGCACCTGATCCGCCATAGCGGACCAGCTACAGCGAGGTCTTGGTACGCTATAGCGAGGTGGTGACGTTTGAAAGTGATCACCCCAGCGGACGGTGATCCACTGTGGCGGATGCGCGATAGCGAGGGTGGGCCACTGTAGCGGATGTTCTACTGCTGCAACGAAATGACGAGGACCAGAACCTACTAAATGCTAAGTGAAACCCTTTTATTTCCCATTCTTTCATGTCTAGTTCCTAAGCACTTTTGAGGCTAATTAAGGAGATTCTTGGCTGATTCCTCTTGAGGGTAAGTTCCCTAAGCTTGAATTCTTTCTTTTACATTCCTTAAGCATGAATCCACGATTAAAAATTTAAAGAACTTAAGAAGGAAGACGGGTTTTGATGCCTATTTCATAAAATGAGTTTTAGTCTTTCTAAATGGGATTTGCTAGTGGATTTGTCTAATCTGATCATGGAATTTGATGATTTAGTAAATAATAGGCTTGAATCTTCCATTTATGTTGATGAAATTGAAGGTTTGAAAGTTAGGGTTTATACCTAAATGGGGGGTTATGACTTGATTAACGAAATTGACTCATTCTTGAGTTATTTTAGCAATTGTTTGTTAGGACTGAACTCCTAGAACGTTGAATTGCATATTTTACTTTCAAAATATTACCCTTGTGGGCTCGTTTCCCCCTTTCTCCATAGTTGAATTTGATTCAAAATACAGGTATAGTAATATGGGTTTTGTTCTTGTTTCTAATGTAGAACTCGATTATGCATAGACTTTGAGTATTTGGAGGTGCTACGAAAGGGCAAGGCAAAGGTGTGATAGTTCGTAGCTCCTGCTCGGCTACCAGTTAGGTTACGGCTTACCTTATGGTTAGATTTCGGTTAGTAAAGCATATGTAGAGTTAGTAAGTGTCGGAGACAGCATGTTACACCTTCGGGTATGAAGTTGGATGGATTACCTAGGTTGCTACTGTTGTTTGATTATGGGCTTGTCGCCTTGTTGTGATCTATTGGCTTGTTGCCACGTGTGTGATATTAGACTTGATACTTAGTCGTCTTATCATGATTGTGAAATTGTTATCCCTCACTTATTGGGTATTATCTTGGATAAAGGAAAGAACTTGACTTGTTACTGATATCGAGAGACGTGCCCATGTGTGGCACGATTGATTTGATATGTTGTCATAATTCATTGATATTATGCAGTGTTGTTATGTCCCGTATCTTTACATTGGGACATTATAAAGCTAAGTGCGGCAAGTTAAAGACAAAGTGTTTTAAGGTTCATGCAAGTGGTTTTCGCCTCCCGATTTCGTTTCTATGCACAAGTTGCTTATGGATTTCGTTTGGTATAAGAACATTATTGGAGAATAAGGATTAATTGGCCAAGATTGGATGACTAAGTGAGATTAAGAACTTAATTACACCATTAGTGGGCCTAAGTGGCCGTGTGGGTCCCACTTGTGGAATGGCAAGTTCTTATTGGCTAAAAACTTAGGTGGGACACATGTCCACATTGTGGACTGCATATATAAGGAGGATTTTTGAGTCATAATTCAATTAAAGGTTCATTTCAACATTACAAAGTTGTAGAAAGTTAGAGATAGAGAGGAGAGTCTCGGCCATATGGCCGAGAATGGCTGCTTAGTTAATCAAAAATTTCAGTTTTCTCCATCAATTCAACCCCTTACCAAGTGCATATGAACGTGTATTAGTTGTTAGAAAGAAGCAAGGAGGTGTAGCATGTCAAAGACATTGAGTTTCGACCAAGATTGAAGAACAAGATTGAAGGTAAGGATGATCATTTTTTCTTCCATGTGTTGTGTGATGGTTTGAATATATAATTTGTGATTTTATTGTTGGATTGTTGTTATGGTTGAAATTGAGTGTGAGCCGTGAGCTTAGTGTGAAGCCATGCTTGGTTTTATTTTGCATGTATTGTGGATGAATTGAATGTATATCAATATATGAAAATGAACAAGAATTGTAGGAAGTTTTCGTATGGTTGTGCATGTTGGTATTGGGCTGTTTTTCTTGAAGTTGAAGTGAGCCGTGTGTTATAAGCTTATATGAAAGAATTCTTAATCTTCTTGTACATGTATTGAAGTGGATTGAAGGTGTTGTGGTGTGGATAAATGAGTGAAAATCATGAAGTTGTAGAGATGGCATTGAAGCGTGTAAGGATGGACATTTTAGGGAGTTTATGGTACATTTTTGTGCCAAGTTTTGATTGTTGTTGTTGTGCACATTGTGGTATATTGTATGTATGTTGAATATGTGAATTAAGGTGTTAATGAAACAAATCATGTTGAGATGTCACAAGCAGTCCAAAATCATGGACCGTCTTAAGATTAGAGGTGAAGTAATGTTGTTGAATGTTGAATGTTATTGTGAACTTGTAGCAAAAGTGAAATGGTATTGTAGTGTCTTTACATTTTGGCCGTGAGTTTGGGACTGATTTGAATGATGTGCAAGCTGTCCAAAGTCCCCTAAAGTCATGTTAAACAAGTGTGGAATAATATAAGAAAGAATGATTACCAATGTTAGCTTGTAGCACTAGTTGGTTTGAATGCAAACGAAACGTCGTCTAAATGTTTGAAAGGGATTGTGAGCGTCAGAATGCGTATTAAAATCCTTTGTAGAATAATTGTAGCTCTTGGTATCTTGATATAGGATAAGTGTTATTGGGCAGCAAGTACAAGTTATTATACGACTAAACGCTAAAGGTACGCAAAGCCTATTCCTTCCTTCTTTTTGGCATGTCCTAGACGTAAGTAAGATATAATCTGAACCTCGGGGTGACTCCACTCTCTAGCTGCTAGTATGACATGTGATTGTTATTCGTCCGTAATGATTGGAAATGTTGATATAATGGAACTATGATCTGGTTATTTATTACATGATGGACTAGTATGTGATGCATAGGAGTTCTTATTCTTAAAAGGAATTGCATAAGTATGCTTGATTTTTATAAAATGTAACATGCTAATGTCCAAGAATTGATTTAGTTACTGTTCATTGAGTCTCAAAAATGTTTTACATATATATGTGGTTGCTTATTACTCTGCTCGTGCTTACCGCTATATCCTTCACGCCGAGTCCGGAGCTGCAGTACGTTCTCGTGCGCCGATCTATTATACTATTCACCCAGTCCCTCGCCAGAGGCCGGACACGTTATATATATATATATATGATGATGATGATGATGTGATGATATGATGATTTGGAGATGGAGGCCGGAGGGCATATATTCCTTATTACCGAGTCCCTTACTAAAGGGCCGGGACACGAATATGTTTACGTTTATGATGTTATGATTATAAATACCGAGTCCCTTATTAAAGGGCCGGGACACGTTATATATGTTATATACGAGAATGATTATGCATTTTGATGATAAAGCATTATATTGACATTGATATGAGAACGATACAAATGAAATATGTTCAAAGGCAAGTTTTATGAAACTCGTTGTTGCATTGAGTCCTATACACCTTGTCTCGAGATATGATTCTATTTACTATGTTTCACGCTTTACATACTCGGTACATATTTCGTGCCGCCCGCTTTCTTCGGGGGGGCGCGTTTCATGCCGCAGCGGCACACACGCTTCGGAGATCCGCCAGCCTAGGATATCTACTCAGCTATCCCAGAGTGCTCCTTTGTTCCGGGGCATAGTTTCGTGGTATAACCTTTTGATATATACATATGTTATCGTTCAGGGTACGGCGGGGCCCTGTCCCGTCATATGATGTCGTTGTCACTCTTAGAGGTCCGTGGTCACAAGTGTGGGTCTATGTATGGTTGTTGTTTTGTTATATGGTTATGACTTGTGTCCGGGGCGTACCCGTTTGTAGTGGCGGACCTAGTCGGCACGTAGCTATATATATGTTTATCATGGCGATTGTGTATGAAGGTAGCCTTCTCGCTTATGTTTTGTTGGGACGTTCCTATATATATATACCGGCCCTTGACCGGCTTTGGTGCGATATTAAGCGCCCATAGGCTGTAACTCTTCGGAGGTAGGCTTGACTTCGACTTGCATATGTTTTGCCCTTATATTTATAACAGCTCGTTCATGCTAGTAGTGTATGACTATAGATAGCAAGTGTATACGAGTGTCCAGCTCGGGCACTAGTCATGGCCTACGGGGTTGGGTCGTGACAAGTGTACTCATTCTCATCTTTCATGATACTCTGATATGAGCTGAGCTTGGTATTGTTGTTGATTATGGCTTGTTTCCTTGTTGTGATCTATTGTCTTGTTTCCACATGTGCTATGCTAGTCGTGATACTTAGTGACTTATTCATGGTTGTGAACCCCTATCTCTTAGTTATTGGTTATTGATTGGTAAAGAGGAAGGAATGGATATTGACCTTGATATTGGGATATGTGTCCATGTGTGGCACGATTGTCATTGATATACTCTTGTTGGCATTGATATCATGCATGCATTCATACTCATATATTTGGATCGGCTTGCGCGCCGCAACACATATATATTCATATATTGGATCGGGTTGCACATTCCACAACATATATATTGGACTGGGTTGCATGTTCTGCAACATATATTGGACCGGGTTGCATGTTCTGCAACATATATTTGATCGGGCTGTACGCCGCAGCAGGTATATGGACTTTGTGGGTCTCCCATGGGTCATGACTATTGAGGCATGGAGGTATTCTAACCAGAGCATGTGTGTATCATTGCATCGCCCGTATATTCCTATTTCATTCACTCATACATCTGATTCTGGTTGTGGTTATTTATTGTATTGTACAGTGCACATGGACATTGAGTTCCTGGTTGATTACTGATTTGAGATCACCGTGTGCCTTATTAATACATACTTGGGGATTGATGGACTCGAGAAGTAGAGACTTTTTCCTAGGCTATGACTTCAGGTTACGGAGTATTGTTGTTCGTTGTACTGGTGTTTGTGGTTGTTCTGAGGAATCGTTGGAAAGAAGAAGGCAGTCATTGGAAAGAAGAAGGCAGACTTGTATTTAGGTGTTTCAGCAGAGGCTATGATTCAGCTATTTGATCTATATGTACTTGAGTTGTTATTCTTGGACTGTGTGGTGTTTATACTTGATTGTGAGCATGTCTATTCTTCTGTCTCTTCCTTTATATTTGTTAGCTAACTATTGTCGGCCTATGATGCCTACTCAGTACGTGTTGTTTGTACTGATGCTACCTTTTTACACTTCTTTTTCGGGGTGTAGAGTGTTTGACAGGTTCTATTTTTGATCCTCGAGAGTGTTTCCCGAGACGGTGTTGTTGGAGACTTAGGGTGAGCTACTGCCAGACCTGCAGCCTGAGTTCTATTTCTCATTATGTCTATCTTTTACTTTCCAGACAGTGTTCCTTATCTTGTTATGAGCCTTGTATGGCAATATTCAGATTTTTGTACTTATTCGAGTTGTATACTTAGAAGCTCTTGTGCTGACTTAGACCAGATGCCTTGGGTACAAGATGTATTCTGCGTTTATTCTCTTTAAAACTGATGTTGAGATTTATTATTATTTACATTGTTCTTCCGCATTAATAGATTGCATGTTAGGTAAGGGAAGGGTTCGCCTACCAAGGTGAAAAATGGTAGGTGCCCGCATGACTAAGCGATTTTGGGTCGTGACACAAGAAGGTCATACCGCCAAGAGGGCCATATTGCTGAGAGGACTATTCGTACAAGTCGCCAAAAGGGCCAAGACGAAAAGAGGCCATTTTATGCCAGCAAAGACCAGAGGAGGTTCAATAAAACAAACAATACCGAGAGGTTCATATTTTCAGAGAGATGTCAGAAACCACGGCGAGTGGTAAAGCAAAGACGCAAGGCCAAGATGGTCATTCAGATTTAAGCGGTACTGAGAGGGTCAACCTGCAAAACTAATAAAGTACAAACCAAAACCATGAATGGTAAAAGCAGAACAAGACCAAGAGGTCAACCACAACTTTACCCCAGCAAATGGAAGAAGGTTAGCAGCCGCCAAGGAGAGGAGCAGACTGATCAGACTAGACCCAGACACATGTAGAGAAAACGTGAAACTTTTTCTTACGCAACCGGTCGAGATAGGGTGCCCATGAGATCGCTCCACCCCGTTCTTAGCCGCACATATTTGTTTTCATTTGTGTGCATTAATTGTTTTCTTTTCAAAATTCCCGCAACCGGTCGGGCACACACCGGAAAAGTCACAAAGGCATTCTCCCATAAGGGATACTCTTTTCCTCTTATCGAGTCGAACTACAAGTGACTTGATTCCTAAGACCAAGGATATGTAGGCGGACTAAATACCAGAGAGTCAGTCATACTCCAACAGACCACTCCGGTTTTCTCAGTTTTGACACTGGAAAAATCAAGATTTATTTAAAATTTCACTTTATAAGTCAAAATTAAGTCGAACTACAAGTGGCCTGAATTCTCATGTAGCCTGAGATATGTAGGGAACCCAGAAAACGGGGTCCGACCATAAAATTGAAAATTTGCATAAAAAAGAGAGGTTTTGAAATTTGGTCGGCCAAAATCAGGGTTTGTCAAATTTTGATGATCGGGGATGGGTTCGACAATGTTTTGCCATTTCAGTTGGTAAAATAACTTCAAATATATATTGTAAGTCATTTAAAAAATATTTTACATATTTTACTATTAATATTTAGGGAAAATGCATAAAAACACCCTCAAACTTGTCCCGAAATACTAGGACACACTTATACTTTGCGAGGGTCCTATGACACCCCCCCCCCCCAAGACTATTTTAAACTGGAATATATACACCCTTAAAATGACATACCCAGATCTTCATAGTGCAGTGTGTTTCACCCGCCTATTTTATTTTATTTTTCACTTTTTTTAATTCTTCCTCCCTTTCTTTCTTTCCCCATTCTTTCTTCTTCCACCATCTCCTTCAAACCCTACCAAACGATTAAATCAACATAACCTCATCTTATTATTTTTCTAACAACACTGACAAGAAAAAGAACAATTACAAACTAATCTCTTAAAAGTTCAACTAAATAGCAGGTCCATCTATCATCTTCTTTCTAAATTTTGGCATGGTTGGGGAGATAAACCATTTCAAGACCTCCTTACAAATCATAAATTTGCACACACTAATGATATATGTAACATCTGAGATGTCAATTCATCTTGATTTTTCCTTTCAATCTCCCATAATTTGATTTTAGTGATAACTGGGTAGCACAACTAGATTAAATTTTGATGATGAATGAAATTTAAGAGCAAACTATCCACTTAGTTATACTTTATATTATATTATTATAATATATAAGATCTTGAGAAATGATGAGGAAGGTGCTCAGAATTGTCTGGTAAGTTGAAGAAATTGAGAGGGTTCCCTTTTTTCTTTTGTATATGTTGTGTGTTTTTTGGGGGGAGATTTTGCAGGTGCTGGAAATGAAAAAGAATATTGCAGGTGAAAATAATGAAAAAAGGAGAAGAGAAAAGTTGCTCGAGGGGCGGCCAACTATGTGTTTGCCATAGCCGAGCTACGAAGGTGAAACAGAGGGGAAAGGGTTAAAGAGAGGAAATATTGATTAAACCAAATTAATTAATATAGTGTTCAATTAAGAATTGACATTTGTACACATCAGTCAATTTTGACTATTTTTTTTTTGCCTCACACACGCCTATAAGAAAGTAAGCACACTTGATGTGCCACATCATCACTCGAGAATATATATATTTCGGTTAAAATAGACGCAGGGGGGGGGGGGGGGGTCATTGAAGTGTGTCAACGATATTTCGGGACAAGTTTGAGGGGGTTTTTATGCCTTTTCCCTAATATTAAAGTATTTGTCAAGATAAATCAAAAAATAACTCAAAACAATTATTCAATTAATTATTTAAATTATCAAGTGTCAAATTGACAAATATTCTAATCCGTTTAATTTCAAGAAATCTGATTAATTAAATGAATAATCGTATTACCTCTCAGTTTCATTTTTTTTGCATAATCATAGTTTGCATTTACAATTTAAAGATTAATCATGATTAATTAGATGTTTAATTGTGGTTATATTTGAAAATTGTTTGTTATGTGATTAATTGCTGTTACAATTGAAATAATCAATTGTTTGCTAATTAAGGTCATAATTGAAATAACCAATTTCACGGTTTAAGCCAATTAAGGCCATATTTGCAATTTAAAGTCCTTTTATGCAATTGGCCGTATCTTTAATTTGATTAATAGGTTAATTAGTGTTAATTTGGTCATATTTGAAATGTTCAATTGATAGACACTTTCAATTTTGGCTATTTTGTTAAAAGAGTCTTTTTTACTATATATATATATATATATATATATATATATATATATATATATATATGTGTGTGTGTGTGTGTGTGTGTGTGTGTGTGTGTATGTGTACATTGTATATATGGGGGGTACATACCCCTTTCCTTTTCTTTTAAATGAGCCAGGCCCAAGCCAAACTCGGACGGACCTGGCCTATTTCTCCCTTCAGTCTACACCATATGCCAAACGACCCCCACTTCTTCGTTTCAACCGAAAGGGTAAAGAAACCATAAGTAGCCGCCTCTCTCTTTCGTCTTTTGCCTAAAAATGGCAAAATCTCAGGCTAACGTTGC
>NC_081353.1:6516037-6531374 GCF_029784015.1 Lycium ferocissimum
ATAAAATAGGTGGAATTGTCCAAGATCAACTAGATTGTCGAAAGCCATGACCCTAGATCTTCTCTCATCCGATAATTCATACAATCTTTGCCGATATTCCCAAATACAAAAACACCCATCACAAATTGTTTACTTTTGAGCTTAGTTTAGTACAATAAACATCTTGATTTTCACTTTCTTGAATAGTTTCATCCGAATTTGAATTAGCTTAACAGTAAAAATCTAAGTCTCTGTGATAAAATGTCTGAACTTAACAGTCCTATATTACTTGTACGACCACGTATACTTGCGTGTGCGTTTGGGAGCAACAAGCAGCAAGCATATTGATGATTTATACACAAAAAACTTAGGATCATCCTTTCTTGTACCCACTAAAAGACGCCACCTCATGCCTTGTCACTTTATCTCTTCTTTTCCTTTATGCCATGTGTAAAAGGTGCTGCCACCTAGCACCTATCCATTAAGTCATTATTTTATATCTTTATTTCCACGATAATAAAAAAATTGGCCAATTACGCACATAATTAATTTAACCGATATCAATTTCTCGATATTGATCACTTCTAACACACTTCATATACTCATTATCATAATCATATAATATGGTACTAGTGGTAGATCCTCTTTTTGCACATACAAAATATTATTTCCAATCACCGTCGTCACGCTTGTTAAGTCCTAAATTATTTCGGGACCTCAAACTTTTATACACCGATCTCTTTATTTGCGTACTTGAATAGGACCAAAATTCCATGCAGTCCGTGTAACTTGTTCAACGTCCCTCAATTTTGACAAAACTTATTTTTTCCGATTCGTTTAACCTCTAGTTCTTATGACACTTCCTTATCACTTCTTAAACGTAGCATTAACTATTTATAACCTCAAAAATAATCTTGTCCTTGAACTTATGTCGATTAGCTTGTGACAAATCCAACGTACAGAAGTACAGGATGTAACACTACTAATTGTAAACTCACATGCTTAGCTTAATCAGGTCTGTTTCATGTCATGCTTGTGCTAGTTTAGACCTTTTTTTTAGTGTTGACATGCTTGATATGCCTTCTTTAATGATTGCTTTAGTTTAACCTAGCGTGACTCAACCTGTATTTATATCAATTGTTTTAGTATTCATGTTGCCCCCTTGATGTTTAGTTTGATCAAATTTTGACCGCACCTCTATATTCACTTGGAATGACCCTATTTCTGACCAGATCTGTTCTAGTCCATACTTATTGTTGCTGACCAAACTAGTCTTGATAGTTATTATTGTCCATTTGTTTGCTATTATTGTATGAGTTTGATTCAAGATGTGAGAATGTGACTAAGTTGAAGTTAAAAAGTGTCACGTTCATCCTTGTAGTCTTAATGGGATTTAAAAAGGTCATTGATATCATGAGGTCATAGTTGTGTGTTTGCTTGAACCCCCTAGGAAAATTTGCCTGATTTTATCAAGTCATGCCCTAAATTTATATATTCATATGGTCCCTTCCTTACTTCTCCCTTTGTTCTTGTGGAAACTGTTGAGCATCAATTAGTGTGACCCCACCTCATAGTGATATTTGCAATGTTGTTATCTGCTTGTAAAAGAACCTCTGTTTGTGTGAAGGGTCTGTGTCCATACTTCTTTGTTTAGGTTTTGAAATGCATGATTAGTGTTTTACCTCCCGTTTAAATGCTGAATCTTACTGAATTCTTCCATGAATATGATTTTGTAAGAGTATATAGGCAGCTTTCTCTTTTTCTAGACAAGCAGTTCAAAATATTAGGTCTAAGAAAAAATGCTAAATGAATGGGTTAAGTATGTGCAAATGCCTCAAACATGAGTCATGTATAGCCTGATATGTGCTTAACCTGCATTTTTTCATATCTAATCCTATCCTTAGCCTTATCTTGAGTTGCCGCTATGTTGATATATACAAAATATACTAAGTTGATATATGCAAAATATACTAAGTATACATGTTCTGTATACACTCTGGTGTATATAAGGGGTGTATACCTCGAATATTATTAAGTTAAACTTATAAATTTGTCTTGTATATTTTGTGGTGAGGGTTTGGGCCCAAATCTTCCTATGTGCATGTCATATTGGTCCTGCTCCTTTATTTTGTCTCCTTTTACTTTGTTGAATCTGGGCCAGTCTTCTATATGATTCTAGCATTGGGCTTTGTTTCTTTTATAGCCTTTATATTTAGTCCTGATTGCTTTAAACTTATGGTTTGCTTGTACTCTCACTTAGTTCGATTCCTTTTTGTAAAAGCATAGCATATACCCTCAAAATACATATGTGGATACATGATTTATATGTGGTTGCATTTCCTACTTAAGCCTTTATTAATTTGGTGAATAAGTTTAGATACCCTCTAACCGGATATTTTCCTTTTCCCCTATTTGTTTTGCATGGGATCACACTCAGTCCACTCGGGCAATTCACGCATGAAACCACTGTTGGGCCAAAGGCCCAACACTTCTCTTCTATCGAGTCCGGATTAGCGAAAATGCATAAAAGGCCCAACCATGGGTGAAAATGGCAACTAGTGGGCTTCGGTGTGGGCTTCGGTAGGCCCACTAGCCTAACTTTCTCCTTTAATTTCATATATATTTGCACGTGTTTGTACTTTGTAATTGTAAATGAATGATTGTACAGTATTGAAATCTAAATGTGTTAGAAACTTAGAAACCCAGGTAGTAGCTAAACATTTCGCGAATGATTTTCAAATTGAACATCGTCTACTTAGAACAAATGCATGCATTTGATAAATGGACTTTGGTAAAGTATTTTAAAACTGAACATGAGTATATATGTATGTGTATGTATATATTTTTTTTAACACAAAAGGAAGAAAAAGTTGTTTTGGGCTTTTGGGCCCCGCAAAAGAAAAACAGGCTGTTTTGGGCCTTTACTTTGGACAAAAATAGAGATGTAATTTCACTAAGACTTGGGATAATTTTGAAATGAAAAGAAACCAAAGCCTCGAAATGAACGAACTATTTTTTTTCTTTCAAAAAGAATCAACTTAAGGAATTTCAAACCATTTTGGAAGTCAAACAGAAAATTTATGCAGATTAAATCAAAGTAATACATGGAACATCAACAAACAACAAGAGCAAAGGAATCACAACTGTGTTCTTACACAACAAACGCAAAGAATAAGGCATAAAAGGGATATAATTCTTCAGAGAAAAGGGAAGCTTACTTGGTTATGCAGATCTATCACTACGAAAGCTGTCAAAATCGGATTGAAGAGGCAAGGATCAACGCAAGGCTCAGTTGGGTCCATCATCAAGAAGAAATCACCTGAAATGGAGAGGATTAGAAGTGGAACAAATACAAGTAACTATCAACAAAGAGTCACAAGTGGATACTTAGCTGGAGGAGAAATTGTTGTCGGATTTAGCACGAATCAACAGATGCTCAACAATTCCAGGTGTAAATCAGAGACAATTTCATCATTTTTACACCGAAATCGAAGAATCTGTTGCATTGAAGAAGGCAAGATAAACCGAGATTCTAGGGAAACAAGAGTAAAGACGGCTACTTTCCATATTGGAAGAGTAGTCAATCAGATTTTTGTTTTTAGCTTCCTTTACTTTTCTTTTTTATTTGTTATTTGGGCTGGACCCATTTTTTCTGAGCCAAACCTTAAGGTAATAAAACAAAATAAGATATATTTAGACCATAATTTGGAGTAAGATGGCTTTGGGAATAGAATATGGTTGACCTAAAATGTGCTAAAATGAACAAAATAAGTAAACTCTTTTTTCTCTTTATTATACTTACAAAAACCTATTCTATATAAGGACTAAATCATAACATTGGATCAAATTATTAGAAACTCTACTTAAGAGAAAATTTTAAGTGTGTTTGATTCGAAGAAGTGATCTTAACCCCCTTATAACATTTTTCCAAAAAAGAAACCAACTCTTTCTCGTAAAAAATATATTGCCAAAAAAGATGCAGTTATGATATTGAAATGACAATTTTTTGCAAGAAATAAAACATTTTAGCACATAATCAAAATTAATCACACATTGAAGCTCGAAGGTCAACCGTATTCTACGGATCCTTAATACTAGGATGCTCAAAACCTTCCTTAGAGGATCACTAGAACCCTTTTAGACAATCATGGTATAGTTAGACGTTGTATGGCCCTCCCCGAACTATATTTTGTTGTATAGTTGTCTATCATAGTTGATAGTCCTAACTGCATTCGTGTTTTGATGATTGTCAAACTATTTCAGAACCAGATAGAGACCTGATCTGTAATCTGCTCTCTGTGCACCTTGCACTGTCGGCAGAGACAGTTGTAAAGCCGAGTGCATTCATGTTTTAATGATTGTCAAACTGTTTCAGAACCAAATAGAGACCTGTCCGCAACTGCTCGTGCACCTTGCACCGTCGGTTTGAGAGATTGTAAAAGTCGAGCCACTTGTCGCACACTAGTACAAAATACCGTGAGTTGGCCCATGCTTTAGGTTAAAATTGAAGAGTGGTCTCTATTCATCCCATATGCTCCCACTATATATACAACATGATGGCAACATATTGAGTAGACTTGAAAAAACTAATCTAAATCATGCAGAATCTACCGACACAAGTTTGTCAAGTGCTCTTAAGAACAAAGTCATCGACAAGCCGAAGAACCTGATCCAGACGCAAGATATTATCTATGTTCTTTAGGTTGTTGTGAGTCTTTGTTTACTTGTGCTTAAACTATATACCTACTCTTCCAAAAAGGGAAGCTTCTTGTAGGTGTTCTAAATTCTCAAGGTTGCTTCCACAAGCTCTTGAATGGTACACTAGGCTAGAGTTAGCTTAATTGTATTAGTTGAATTCTCAAAGGTTTCTTGTTGGAAGAGTGTCTTCACAAGAACTTTGAGTGGTACACTAGGCTAGAGTTAGTCTAGGTGTATTAGTTTTCTTGGCTAGAGTTGGTCAAGTGGAGGTGCTTGCAATCGGTGTATTATAAGGGCAGAGAGACTATGAGAGTTAGTTCCTAGGTTGCAACTATTGTAAGGGTGAGGGATTATGGGAGTTAATTCCTAGTTTGTAATAGGTTGTAATCAAAAGTTGCTCGTGTAGTGGAGTTGAAATCCTACCTGAACCTGCGGGCATGAACGCAGAGACCCTCCCCCCGCCCCCCCGAGCAATAGGGGAGTCAGTACGGAAAATGTACCGAGTATGTAAGGCATAAGAACAACACGTACATAGGAATCATGAAAAATGTCTGAAACATAAAAGCTAAGCTCAATATCTGGAAGTGCCTCTGTGGTGGATGCTATGCATGCTCTCTTCAAAAAAAACATCTTATACATACATATATGTATAATATACTACCCGGCCATATAGGCGCGGTGTTATCATCATCTCATCATCATCCCGCATCCGGGGTAACCTCATAATCTGCCCACTACAGTGGTGTGCACATCTACGTGCCTGCCCGACCGACTATAGCGGCCCGCGGTGTAAGAAAATAGTTGTATATATATATATATATATTGTCACACCCTAATTTTCGATAGGGCATGATGGGCACCCGACCCTTACTTAGGGCCGAGCGAACCCGCTGACTCTCGTAATACTCATAACCATACTGGGCCCGCAAAACCTGACATAAGTACATAATGAAAATTTTTCGGAAACAAACATGCTTTTCATCTTTTTCAAATCAAATAAAGTCTGCAATCGTATGAAATCGTAATATAATGCACAACAATACTTCGCTTATATAGCCGCTTGCCAAACACATCCGTAACATAATGCATAATAATACACCGCCACATAGCCGCTTACAAACCGACGTCTTATACACACGACAATCGTCTACAAAGTCTCTACCATAACTCCGGATACCATAAAAGCACTCGACTCGAACACTCCGAGGGGAAATGGAGCTCGCCAATCCAAATGAACCTCTTTCTACTCATCCGTATATACCGCGCGGCACGAAACGCAGCCCCCGAAGAAAGGGGGTCAGTACGGAATATGTACTGAGCATGTAAAGCATAGCATACCGAAAACGAGGTCATAACCGAAGTAAGGAGTACAGAACGTGAGCATAATAACCAGAATACCAAGGTACTTGCATCTGAAACACAAATCGTACAACAGAGGTACCGAAGACAAATATAATAATCAGAATGCCAAAATGCTTACCGTAACACATCATAACATCATAACTTATCATCTGAGCCGACGTTAACCGACGTGGGATTCGCCAAACCAATGTGAGATTTGCCTAAACCAACAGGGATTTGCCTAAACCAATGTGGGATTTGCCTAAACCAATGTGGAATTTTGCATCATCATTGGGTTTGCCCCACCATTGGGTTTGCCCCACCACTGGGTTTGCCCCCACCATTGGGTTTGCCCCACCACCGGCCCTGATACCAACAGATCACATTCCAAAATCCATACATATAACATATAACGTAGCATATATACACAGTACCCGGCCGAAAGGGGCTCGGTGTACCGGACACATCATAATCCGGAATAAAGCATAGCGCGCACGATAACATAACCGGCCCGGGACTTGGCGACAAACGTAACAACAGAATACACGAGCAGAATCATGAGTAACCAAATACAGTTTAAAACATTTTCAAAGACTTAATAGGTTAATCAAAACGAACCATCATTTATGAGCCAAAACAATAGTCAAATCAGATTTTCTTCCGAATATCACTCGGGAATATATCGAACCGAACTTCAGAAACCATAGTCGCGTATCGAAATCACATACATAAAAATCCTTATTTCAGACTCAGCCGATAAATATATAATCATACTCGGGGGTCAGAAAGGTAGTCATATTGAATTCTTCAAAAGCCATCAGAACTATACAGAAAAAAAGTCGCGGGACCCACGGACGAGCGTCAACCCAATCCGTGTCACACCCCAACTTTCGACAGGGTGTGATGGGCACCCGACCCTTACTTAAGGCCGAGCGAACCCGCTGACTCACGTAATACTCACAACCAAAGGCGGGCCCGCAAAACGTGACATAAGTACATAATGAAATTTTATTTTCCGTAAAAACAAACATGCCTTTCATCTTTGTCAAACCAAACAAAACTAGCCTCATATGAAATCAAACATAACAAATGCGTAACGAAGCGCAATGATACATCGGCTTACATAGTTAAGCATAAAAGCCGACAACTCATACACACGACACCGTCCGCAAAGTCTCTACCATAACTTGTGATACCATAACAAAAGCACTCGACTCGGCGCAACACTCGGAGGGAAATGGAGCTCGCCAATCCGGTGGAACCTCTTTCTACTCATCCGTATATACACACGCGCGTGAAACGCAGCCCCCGCAGAAAGGGGGTCGACGGAATATGTACTGAGTATGCAAAGCAGAAGTACAGAAAACGAAGTCATAACCGAAGTAAGGTGTACGGAACGTGAGCATAATAACCTGAATACCAAAGTACTCACATCTAACATACAAATCATACATAAGGGGTTCAGAAGACAAATAGGATAATCGAATGCCAAATTGCCTCGCTCTCTTTTGAAAAACCTTTTACGTCTCATATATATACGGAAAATCAAACATATCATATGAGCTGACAATTAACCGAATGCCGAGGAACGTACGACCCGATCCATAAATAATACGATAATCATAAACATACCGTAGCGCATCATAACATCATGACCGGTCATATGAGATGCCATTAACCGATGTGGGATTGGCCTAAACCAATGTGGGATTGGCCTAAACCAATGTGGGATTGGCCTAAACCAATGTGGGATTAGCTAAACCAATGTGGAATTTGCCTCATCACCGGGTTTGCCCCACCACGGGTTTGCCCCACGACCGGGTTTGCCCCACCACTGGGTTTGCCCCACCACCGGCCCTGATACCAACAGATCATATTCCAGAATCCATACATATAACATATAACGTAGCACATACACACAGTACCCGGCCGAAAGGGGCTCGGCGTACCGGACACACCATAACACCATAATATATACGCGGCTCCCGACCGAAAAGGGGCTCGGCGAACCGGACACATCATATTCCGGAATATGCATCGATGCATCGACCATCATATCATATCAGACTTCGTATCACATCATGCTTCGAACTACACATCATACTTCAGAGTACACATTTTCAAAGGCTTAATAGGTTTATCGAAACGAACCATCATTTATAAGCCAAAACAGTAGTCAAATCAGATTTTCTTCCGAATATCACTCGGGGACATATCAAACCGAACTTCAGAAATCATAGTCACGTATCAAAATCACATACATAAAAATCCTTATTTCAGACTCAACCGATAAATAAGTAATCATACTCGGGGGTCGGAAAGACGGACATCCGAATTCTTTCAAAAGCCATCGTAACTATACGAGAAGAAAGTCGCGGGACCCACGGACGAGCGTCAACCCAATCCGGGCCCGCCTATGAAAATCATAGTCCTTATACGTTATAGAATCATTTGCTAACATATCAAAGCCATCCGGTTCTGTTTGTGAAAGTTACGTACGTTCGTAGTTACAAAACTCTTTTTTGAAAACAAACTTTTTATACAACATTTGAAAACCAATCATACAAAGACATATAAACCATATAAGGATGCCATCATCAAAAAGCAAATAAGCATCGTAAACATGCTCGGACTTTAAGAACAGAATTACCCCCGAAGCTCATAACATATCATAACTTAGCCATATCTAAGACATGCCAAAAGAAGGAAAGGTAAGCTTTACATACCTCGATCGCTCTCAAAGCTAATCCAAATTTAAGTCTCGGACCTTCCAAGATCTACAATAATGACATTGGGCACCAAACATTAGCCATAGGCACTTAGGAATCCAATTCTAAGCCAACACTTTATTCTACGTAAATTTGGGCAGCATTTCCCCCGTAAATTCAACACCCCGAGAATTCAACTCGGCCAAATATCCAACAACAATACCAACAACCACATCAACAATATCAATAAGCAATTCGAACACATTCTAACATTAGTAACTCCTTTCTACATAATTCGACGACATTCATGCATATTCAATTCAACTTCTTACATTCAAACTAATATCAACGATCGCATATTCAAATACCAATCCAAAACCATTCAAACACGATTCAAGAACATTTCTAACAATCCGCACAATAATCAAACGAGCCAATCCAATACATGCTTCTCACCCGAAACCATTCCAATTCAACAAGAACATTACCAACACCTTTCTTTCTTCCACATTCATAAATTATGTCAACAATCCGCACATTAACAACATTATCCTCACAAATTCAAGAAACTACATTAAAATCACATTATCTTCTCTAACAACTTCAAACGACTCCAACTTCCATTTAAATCATTAAACCATCATTTTCATTATGGAATCCATATCAACAACAACCAAAATATTAAATAAAAATTAGTTCATCACTCCAACATAACCAACACCTACACGGCTTCACTTCAACATACCATATTTCATGAATTTCCACACACACCACAACACATATAAACCATCCGTAACATATGAAAAGAGGATTAAAACTTACCTTCTTCACTTAGTTCTTCAACTTTTTCTTGTTCCCATGCTCCTCTAATTCCAAATGAAATTATATTCGTGACTATGCGTTGCCGGGCTTCGATTAGTTCTTCGTAGCTTGAAATTTCACTCAAAATCCTCAATTTTAGGTGGCATGAGAGGCCCTTTTGATGGCTGAATTTTCTGGAAATATTGGGAACTTTTGTGCTGAAAAAATGAGATTTTTGTCCCTTAAAACGGAATGCTGAAGTCGGTTTTACTGTAGCGACGATCGTAGCGTGCATCGTAGCGGTACCGCGGGAATGCTGTTTCGCGTCGGCAGTTCGTTTGTAACATCTATAATTCTCTACTCCGATGTCCTATCAATGAACGGTTTGTTGCATTACAAACTAGACTCGACGAACTTCATTTTAGGATTTTGAAACACCTTAAAACTCCACATATACTATGAGATATGCGCCTCCAAAGTTGACTAAAATACGTCCCGCGTTTCTCAAATTTTCGTTGAACTTATTTTCTTCAATTTGCTCAATCCCGAAATTTTCCGAAATTCTCCATACATGATATTTATCACTTATTACACTAATAATGGCCATGTTCCGTGTTTCAAAATATTCTTTCCCGATTATGACTTACGAGATCGTAATTCACCCTTTTTCTTCGTTGTTACGTACTCTCCATGGCTTGTGCCTTTCAAAACATCCCATTACTACGATGAGGTACATGTCAAACTCATGCTCTGAAAACGCGGGGTATAACAATCTGGGCCCGCCTATGAAAATTAAAGTCATCATACATTATAAGATCACTTGCAAACATATCAAAGCCATCCGGTTCTGTCTGTGAAAGTTACGGACGTTCGTAGTTACAAAACTCTTTTGAAAACAGAACTTTTTTGTGCAACATTTGTAAACCAATCATACAGAGACATATAAACCATAGCCTGACCACATTAGGATGCCAACATCAAGAAGCAAATAAGCATCGTAACCATGCTCGGATTTTACGAATGGAATTACCCCCGAAGCTCATAACATATCATAACTTAGTCATATCTAAGACATGCCAAGAGAAGGAAAGGTAAGCTTTACATACCTTAGCCGCTTCCTAAGCTAATCCGAACTTACGTCTCGACTTCTCACGATATACAATAATGTCATTAAGTACCAAACATTAGCCTTAAGCACTTAAGAATCCAATCCCAAGCCATCACTTTATTTACGAAATTTGGGCGGCACTTCCCTATAAATTCAACACCCCGAGAATTCAACTCGGCCAATTCTTCAACCACAATACCAACAACCATATAAACAACATCAATAACCAATTCAAAACGCATTCTAACATTAGTAATTCTTTTCCATATAATTCGACAACATTCATGCATATTCAATTCAACTTCATACGTTCAAACTAATATCAACAATCGCATATTCAAATACCAATCCAAAACCATTCAAATACGATTCAAGAACATTTCCAACAATCCGCACAATATTTCAAACAATCCAATTAATGCTCTACTCCACCCGAAACCTCAAATTTCCATAAGAACAACAACAATACATTTTCTTCCTTCCAAATTCATAAACTACACTAAATTCACATTATCTTCAAAACAGCCCATAACGTTCTCTGCTTCAACTTGGATCATTAAATCATCATTTTCACCATAAAATCCATACAACAACAACCAAATTACACCAAATAAAATTTGTTCATTCTTTGCCAAACAACACAACCCATATTCGGCCACAACAACAACTTCAACATTTCATGAGTTTCACTCATTTCTACACACTACAACAACACACAAACATGCTAAATACAATTAATTCACCACTCCTACACAACATCACACATACACACGGCCAACACTTCAACATGCCATATTTCATGAATTTCATCCATTTTCACACTCCACAACATACACAAACACCTATAAAACATGTAGAGAAGATTAAACCTCACCTTTTTCCACTTTGTTCTTCAACTTGGCTAGGGTTGAGATTTGCAAGAACCAAGGATTTGTTTGCTCCAACAACTACTTCATGTTGTTTAGGACCTCCCAATGAGTGGAAAAGCTAGAAGAAAATAATTTTTTTGCTCAAGATTTTTGGTCTTCATTTTTTTTTTCTCTTGGCCGAATACTCCCCCTTTCCTTTCTCCCAATTTTCTTAAAACTTCTAGGAGATGAAAATGATGAAGATGACTTAAGTTTTCATCTTTTGTGTCCATATAAAGTTTACACATGTGGCCCTATGGCCCACACCCACACATGGCCATTTTCATGAAATATAAAGTTTCCAAAATTTCACTTCTAGCCCCAAATTCTCATGAAATGTTCAACTTTTCATAATTCACTTTTAACCCCAAATTTTTTTATTCCAATTTTACCCTTAACACTTCATGCCAATGAAAAGATGAATATGCAACTTATGCACTTTTAACGAAATCGGAAGAAAATATAACCTTGTCCTTAACTTGTTGCAACCAACTTAGAATATTCCAACGTACAAAGTACGGGGTATAACATATAAATGCATGAAAGACTCGGAAAAGGATACTCTGAACTACTCTAAGCAACATAAGATCTTTGGAAGCCATAGATATAAAACATAGGAGGTCAAGGATACGCTAAATCCTATACCATCTAGGAGTAGAGTATTTGGAACTCGCTTGCTTACTCTGTTCATTCATAAGATAAGGATCATGCCAAAAAGAATAGAAGAGACAGCCTTAACATACCTTGAAGCGCATCTAGTCGTCCAACTTCTACTGCACAAACTCGTAAGTCTACAATCAAGATAGCATAGGCCACAATTAGACCCTTTACAACACTTACTATCCAATTCAAGTACGAAAGGAACTTAACGAATTGCGGGTAGCATTTCTTTTGTAAACCTAACAATCCTTCAACTTCCAATTCAATCCAACATCTATAACAATACCAACAACAAAAATATCAATACTTACATATCAAAATATAATCAAATCTTTTCCAAATCATCCCTTAAAACAACCCTTGGACCTAACTTTACCGTTATTCAACTTACCACTTTTATATCTATATTTCCTTTACTTAAATTCACTAAAACTTTTGATAATTAACTTAGACATAAAGGTAGGAATCATATACATACCTTGAAGGGACTAAAATACCAAGAATTAACTTCAACTCCAACTTTCAAGCTTCACAACTTCAATGAAACCCAAAGAACAACCTTCTTCTTTACTAGCTCGGGTTTTACGGGGCTCGGATCTTGCTAGAATTCCTCCAATATGATGGAAAATATTGAGGGTAAATATTTTAGGGCTTTCTCTGATTTGGGGAGTGAAAATAATGAGGATAAAACGTGAGGGCCAAATATATATAGATGGAACTAGAAAGTTCCAGCGATGCGGATCGACGGCTCGTCGACGTGCTCCATCGACCTGCCACCTGAAATTTCAGAGGCGGTGCCGTTCCGATGGCCCACATCGATGGCTCATCGACGTGTCAATGACCCGTCAATGTGGACTGGTTCTGCAGGTTTTTCCTGAGTCAATCCAACTCGCGTCGATTCGATTCGTTTAACTTCTAATCCAGTCATATTACAAGAAACATATACTTATACCTTGGTACATGCCAAGTAATGCACTTAATATCTCAAAACTCGAGTACGGATCTCCATACTAAGGGTATAAACCAACCATAAGCCAGGGACTTTCTTGCGACGAAAACGAGAGGCGTAACAGTTTTTGCTGTAGCAAAAATATCCGGGCACGATTCATTCGATCATGTCATGACCCAACAGGAGGGCCATGACGGATACTCGGAGCTAGCCTACCGAGCACTACCTAGCATGCTTCTTCCAACCTATCTCGATGGGCCATATATTGAACTCCCAATTGACACATCTGGAATTAATATAATTCTCAAGGTAAAACTCATTATAAGACAACGTTCAACTCCACCTCATATACATATGTACACACGAGCCCACAAGGCTACAAAACTGATATACAAAATATGCACTAGTGAGGTCATGAAACATCTACTACTCACACATATCTACGAGCCTCTATCTGGAGTATTGGAAATCACAAGGGACCAGACAGGACCCCGCCATGCCCAATATATACACAAAAGAAGTATACCAATAGACTGCGACTCCGAAGTAACGGAGTGCTCCTGAATCTCCGCTGACAAAGCTCCTAGGGATTAGATCCGTCTCCCTGTCTACCTGCGGGCATAAACGCAGTGCCCACCAAAAAGGAAGGACGTCAGTACGAATAATGTACTGAGTATGTAAGGCACGAACAATAATGTAATAAAGCAATAAGGAAGCATGAGAGAAAGAGATAACCTGTATACCAAACTGCCTCTTAAGGCGATAAGAATTTTTTTTTCATACATACATAACATAATATCATCACTAGCCCGCGTTCGGGGTAATCATCTCATGCCGCCCACTAGTGGTGACTGCCCGGCCAACTAGGCGCGGTGTAACTATCATTATCCATAAGCTGCCCACCGAAATGGTGTCTGCCAGGCCAAATGGGCCAGGTGTAATCATACATTAAAAGAAGCATGCATGAGAGCCTAATTAAAAGCTAAAGCTCTATCAGAGTGACGTAAGGTCGGTAACCTCCGATTATGTTATGGAACATTAATCGTCGCTACATCTCATCTTGAAGGAATAATGATCATAAGGTGAGATCATCAATAATGAATAAAATCAACAAATATGTAACAAACTCATTAGTATCATGAAAACATTGAGAACTTTAAGCTTCAGCCTTTCTAGGATGAAAATCATCATCGTAAGCATCATCACTATCTTGTCTTTCTTTGAGGGAATAACAACATAAGATGAGACCAACTATCATGAATGTAGTCAAGAATTTCATGGTAAGCTCAATCATATCATAAGACTCTTAAGAGTTAAGGATCACTAGAACTTCTAGGAGTAATGGTAACATAGATAGCATATAGGGGATCATAACATAGGATTCATGCCTTTTGAAAGAAAGGGGTAGCCTTACATACCTTTACGACTTCTATTTACTTAACGTTCTCCTCCAATGTCCGCGAAATCTACATTCAAGAGGATTTACACTAAGGTTAAGTCTTGAAAACCTTCTTAAGTTCAAACTAGCATAATTACGAACTAACGAAATTTGGGCAAAGACTTCCCCTATTTATCAACTTCCACCATATTGCAAAACAGCCCCCAAACAACAATAACAACATTCATAATATCATAATCAAGATGTTATATTCAAATTAGTCACAAATTTAACCAAATCCCCTTTTCGAGTTCACCTCGTAGTCACCTTCTTCACTACAATATTTGTAGCTTCTCTACCTTAATTCTTCTCCTTTCTAAGGGGTATTAAGCCTTTACATCAACTCAACCATACAAATAGGGTGAAGAACATACCTTGTATTTGAAGAGCTTCAACTCATACAACTTGTTCCAAGACCAAGTTCACCACTACTCCATGTAGAAGCAAGAACAAACACTTTTTATGAACTAGTTGAGGGTTTTGGAGCTTGATCCTTCCTTGATTTGATTTGGTGTGGTTATGGATGTTGATGGAAGCTTAGAGCGGCTTTAGAGATTTATTTTGGGTGAAAAAATGAAGCCTAGGTCGTGGAAATGGCCATTTACAAGCTTGGGAAAAAAATTCCACCAACTCAAATTTACGAAATTTCGGGCAAAGTACGGGTTAATCGTTCATCACGTACTTCAAAGTACGTGATAATCGTTCATCCCGTACTTTGGAGGCAAAAATTTTAACCTTCGGAAATTT
>NC_081353.1:6531474-6540179 GCF_029784015.1 Lycium ferocissimum
GGGACCCAAGTTCATTAATTCATTTCATTTTCACACCACTTCTCTCAAGAACACTCTAGAACTCTCTCCACTCTTCATCCACAAGAATCCAAGAGAAATTGATGATCAACTTCATCAAACCAACAAAATCAAGTGTATGAAACTCATTAAAGTTCATCCAAGTCAAGAAATCCCATTGGAAGTGAATTAGGGTTTTGGTGCAAGAAGAGTATTTCCACTCAAGGCTTGTTCCTACACTATCTAAGGTAAGTTTTATGGTATTTTCATGTTGTTTAAGGTATTGAGGAGTTGAAACACTTGGATTGTAGAAGAATATAGAAAATGGGTCATGAATGTGGGAATAGTGTCATTTTTTGAGAAGTAGTTTGGATTGAGCCATGATTATTGATATGTTGTGATTTTAAGAAGGTTATGAATGACATTTAGAACATGGGATAAGTATTATATGTGAGAAAACGCAATAGTGAACTATGACCATGATTATGGAGGAATTGAAGTGAAATTGTGAAATGTGAATAATGTAGATAAATGAAGATTGTTGCTTACAATATTGTGAATGATGTTATGGATGTTTGGGAGTTGATATGGAATATGAGGAAAGTTGTATAAACAAAGAAAATGCTGCCAAATTTTCCCTAGCTTTAGTAAGCACGTTCTTATAATCGTTTAGCTATGTTAATACGAATTCTCTTGAAGGTAGAAACGTGGGCATTGAGGGAGAACGAGCAAGTGATAGAATAGCTAAAGGAAAAGGTATGTAAGGCTAGTCCTTTCTTTCTAAGGCATGAATCTTATGGCATGATTTTCCTCCTTCATCAACAATTTCCTACATTCCGGAAAACTAAGAGTCTATGTTCATGAATAGCCATATGAGATAAGAGATACATTATGAGCACGATAATGATGATGATGAGCTTAAGTCTAAAGATTCTAGAGTCCATGATATGATGTTCCTACAAAGCTAATGATGTTATCTATAATCCATTGATGTTTATTATATACACTCACCTTATATGCTAATTCCTTCAAGGTGAGGCAAAATGCTTATAATGCTCCATAATGTAATCGGGGGTTTACGACCTTATGTCCGATAAAGTATGGTGTCCTTGAGTTTCTATGCGTGCATTATGATGAGTACATGATGATGATATTACACCGCGCCTATATGGATGGGCGGTACACCGCTAATGGCGGGCGGATCACCGCTAAGGTGGGCAGCGTATACACCATGTCTAAGATGGCGGGCGGGGCTGGTGGGCGGCGTGAGATGGCCCCCGGACGCGGGGGAGGCACTGACGCGGGCTAATGATTATCACATCGTACCTATATGGTCGGGCAGCTTATACATATATGCATACATGATGTGATGATGATTATGAAGTAAGCCAGCATGCATTATTTCTTTTATAATTGACAGTCAGTTACAGGTTGCTCCTTATTTGATGCTCCTTCATTTCATTGACGTATTACTACTGTTTAATGAATAACCGCAGGATGAGTAATAGAACGAGTGGTGCTCGGTGGTTAGCCTCGGGTACCCGTCATGGCCCTAGTTGGGTCGTGATAGCTCAGAGCCGCGATCCTTTCGGTTAACCTTTGCACCGCCATCACGTTATTAACCACTTCGATGTCTTCAATGGCCTAAATTTTGTCCAGGTTGATTTCAATTCCTCGGTTTGACACCATGAAACCCAAGAACTTACCCGATCTAACTCCAAAGGCACACTTCTCCTGGTTCAACTTCATGTTGTATTTGCGAAGTATGTCGAAGGTTTCCTGCAAATGTTTCAAATGGTCGTCTGTTTCCAGGGAATTAACTAGCATATCATCAATATAAACCTCTATTATTTTACCTATCTGTTCTTCAAACATTTGGTTAACTAGGCGTTGGTAAGTTGCACCAGCGTTTTTTAATCCGAATGGCACTATATTATAGCAATGAGTCCCATATTTGGTTATAAAAGAAGTTTTCTCTTGATCCTCCGGGTCCATCCGAATCTGGTTGTACCCGGAGTAGGCATCGAGAAAACTTAACATCTTCTGTCCGACCGTCGCATCGATCATTTGATCAATGTGAGGCATAGGGAATGAATCCTTCGGGCATGCTTTGTTCAAATCCTTATAATCAACGCACATTCTGAATTTATTACTTTTCTTTGGCACGACCACAACTTTAGCTAACTAGTCCGGGTATTTGACCTCCCGGATGAAATCTATTTTTAAAAGCTTTGTTACCTCTTCTTTGACGAAGGCATGCCTGACTTCGGCTATCGGTCTCCTTTTCTGTTTCACCGGGGAAATTTTTTGATCGAGCCTTAACTTATGCGTCATTACCTCCGGTAGTACACCTGTCATGTCTAAATGGGACCATGCAAAACAATCGGCGTTAGCTTGAAGAAATTCACTTAATTACGCCTGAGCTCCGGGGTTAATCCCGTGCCCAGGTATACCTTTCTGTCCGGCAGATGCATGAACAAGATAATCTATTCCAGTTCTTAGGTTGAGTTGGTTGCGTTTGAGTCATCCCGTAGCACGAACGACCTGGGCACACCGAAATCGTCTTTTTCGAAGTTCAGGCTCGTCTCTCCCTTTTCTTCACTCAAGCTGACCGGGTCTTTATCCTATAATTGCTATTTGGCATCTTTTCCTTTGGTTGGTTCAGCAGCCTTTAGGGATAGTTCCTTTTGAGTGGGGGTGCTTCTTTGACTGTGAACATCTCCCTTGCCGCGGGTTGCTCGCCACAGACTATTTTTATCCCTTTCGAGGTCGGAAACCTCAACATTTGATGTAATGTCATGGGTACCATCCGCATGCTATAAATCCACGGTCTACCAAGCAACACGTTGTATTTCATCTCACCTTCGATGACTTAGAACATCGTTTGTTGAATAGTCCCGGCAATGTTTACCGGTAAATAGATTTCTCCCTTAGTAGTTTCTCTTGCCATGTTGAATCCGCTGAGAACCCGAGCTGCTGGCACAATTTGGTCCAAAAGCCCAAGTCGTTCTACCACTTTCCATCGAATAATATTGGCCGAACTACTTGGAACAATCAAAATACGTTTAACTTGAGATTTAAAAATAAGTATAGAAATTACCAAAGCATCGTTGTGGGTCTGAATGATACCCTCTGCATCCTTATCGTTGAAGGAAATAGATCCTTCGGGTACATAATCCTTGGTTCATTTCTAGCAAACAATCGAGACTTTTGTCCTCTTCATCATCGGACTACGTGGCATTTCCGTTCCACCGACTATCATATTGATCACGTGCTAAGGCTCCATGGGCTCAACCTGTTTGTGATTTTCCCTGCCTTTGTAATTTCCTTTGGCTTGATCACTTAAGAATTCACGAAGGTGACCATTTTTCAATAATTGAGCCACCTCCTCTCTCAGTTGACGACAAACCTCTGTCCTATGTCCACGAGTACCGTGATATTCACACATCATGCTTGGATCTATTTGAGCAGGGTCGGATCTTAGTGGCCTCGGCCATCTTTCATCCTTAATGTGGCCAATGGCTGAGACAAGATCTGTGGAGTCAATATTGAAGTTGTACTCGGATAACCTCGGGTTGTTGTCACGACCCGACTAGGGCCGCGACGGGTACCCGAGGCTGACCACCGAGCACCACTCCTTCTATGTCTTATCCTGTCTTCGATCACATTTCTTACCATTTATAAACATAAAAAAAACGTTTTTCATTTAAAACACATTTACTTATATAACATAGGCCCTTTGGGCTATCAAAATGATAATATACATAAACTTGCATATACATGACGACTATGGGACCATACTACCCACACATACGCATCTACGAGCCTCTACTAGAGTACCAGACACACATGGACGGGACGGGACCCGTCATGCCCAAAATATATACATATATACACAAAATAACATCTCAAAAATAGCACCTCCCGAATAAAAGGAGGGCTTCGCACCTTCTGGATAGCTCACCATGGATCCGTACCGTCTGTTGTCTACCTGTGGGCATGAACACAGCGTCCAAAGAAAAAGGACGTCAGTACGAATATTGTACTGAGTATGTAAGGCATGAGTGAAATGAATATAATAGGGAAATCATAATGGCACGAGACGAGGATATAACCTTTGACTAGATACATTTTATACATATGTTACATATAGCATGTCATATAAGCGCCATGTCGTATAAGCATCATTATATCATACATGCATTTCCATATCATGTATATATATACATCGTCATAGCATACACACATTATCATACCATACACACATCATCATCATTAGTTCACGTCCGGGTACCCATCGTATGCAGCCCACCAGTGGTGACATGTCCGCCCTTTTCTCGTACGCGCGTGGTCGCACGCGCCCCACGGTGGGTGACATGTCCGCCCTTTTCTCGGTGCGGTGGAATCATAGCAGCCCGCCGATTTGAAGAAAGAGGTGGAATAGGGTGGAATAGGGTTTTGAAGAAAGAGGTGTATTATCACCCAATGCTTATTAACTGTCTTATAAGCATATCATGGCCCTATCATAAATTAGTATCATTACATGCATGTATACGTACATAGATCATCACAGCATATAGTGGGGATCATAGGCATCTATAGCCAGGTCGGGGCGACGTAAGGTCGTGGAACCCCGATTACGTTATGGAGTAATCAGGTCATCGTATCTCACCTTGAAGGGACTAGCATTTAAGGTGAGTGTTCACAAGAACGCATCAATGGAATCATCGTTAGAGTCGTTGACTTCATTGGCGTCATTTATCACTCTAGGACTCTTTAGATTTAACTTATCCTCGTCAATTATCGTGCCCGTGCCTTATCTCTCTCTCTCTATCTTACACATGTATAGCTCCTTATAATCGTAGGCTCATTTTCATTACCATCATACCCATAATGTATATCTCTTATCTTTCTCGGTGGCTATTTATGAACGTAGGCTCTTAGTTCTTCGAAATTTAGGAGATTCGTGGAGACGGAGGAAAAGTCATGCCTTGGAAGGAAAGAGACTAATAATCATAAGATTGGTTTACCAAAAAAAGATTGATAGCAAGGAGTCATATGAAGGACATTAACTTTATAGAAATCTTGCGTCTTTAAGAATTTGTAGGATCTCTAGACTCGGCTCATCCTCACATTCATATCCTACTTCTTACTTCATCTCATGCGAGCTCTTTATAATGTAGATTCATCATTCCATATACATACATATGTGTAGAAAGATCATAGAAGGATAGGAGGGTGCATACCATAGAATCATGCCTTAGAAAGAAAGGTCGAGCCTTACATACCTTTGTCGTTTACTATTCGGTTACTCGCTCGTTCTTCTTTAAATGCTCGCGTCTTCACCTTCAAGAGGATTCGTATCAACATTAGTTGGACAATCATGAGAATGTACTTGCTAAAGCTATAGAAAATTGGACAGCGTTTCCTTTGTTTATACTACTTTCCGCCGTATTCTATATCAACCCTCAACATTCATACCAACGATTACAATATCATAACGAGAAGCATAATCCATCCGTGTTATCCATATTTAGAAATTTCATTCTCAATCCTCCATATTCATGACCAAAATTCACTTTCGGGTTCTTTCACAAACAACACCTATTTCATGTTCTAAATGTCATTTATAACGTATTTATAATCCTAACATATTCATTTTCATAATTCATTCCAACCTTCAATTCAACAATGGCACTAGTGTCACATTTATGACCCATTTCACATATCCTTTGTAATTCACGTGTTTCAACTTAATAATACCTTATACATCATGAGAATACCATAAAACATACCTTAGATGATGGAGGAACAAGCCTTGGGTGATAATACACCTCTTTCTTCAAAACCCTATTCCACCCTTTCTTGGATTTCTTGGTTTAGATGACTTCAATGAGGTTTTATTAGCTTGATTCACTTCAAATCTTGTGTTTGATCTTTGATTCTCTTGGTTTTCTTGTGGATGAAATGTGTGGAAGGTTCTAGAGGGTTTGAGAGGTTGAAGACGTTGGTGGAAATGAATAAAATGAAGTGGGATCACATTTATAAACTTGGAACACTTCGGCCGTCGGGAGTTCCACGAATTTCCACGGTCCGTGGAACATGATGTTGTCCGTGGCGGTCGTGGTTCATGACCAGTCGGCTGCCCTCTCTTGCGGGAGTTCCACGGACCCATCCACGGTCCGTGGAATATTATATGGGCCGTGGAAGTGGTCGTGGAAATCATCGCTTCACCAAAGTTGTTCCCGTCGCTTCGTTTGATCTCCAATCCTTATGGAACCTTCTTAGCACTTGTTTATCACTTCATTAGCAATCTACGGAATGTCATAACTCTTCTCCAAGACATCCTTAGGACATCATTAGTTCAATATTACGTTATTTTCCCAACACACTCAACTTATAATCCGCTTTTCTTAACAACCTTCCTTCCTTAACTCGAATGTCTTTCAAATCTTATTTAAGGTTGTCAAAAGCCATTACTTACTCATCGAAACCTCGCATACTTTATGCTCTTCATTAGCCTGTTCACTGTGCATCAACGAAAAAATTTTCGAGGTGTAACATTCTTCCCCCCTTAAAAACATTCGTCCTCGAATGTTAAACACTCGGGAATCCTACGAAAATTCTGCCAGAGTTTCCTCTGTAATGTGGCACTACCACCCTGTCACAGAAACCCATAATAAACATGCCTCACAGGGCTACAACACGATAACATCATAAGTTGGCCACACACGACCCATTTTCATAAAAGAAAAGCATACATACCTGAAAATCTCGCTGCATCATCATAACTCCTTCGGGAGGTTAAAATTAACGCGGGCATTTGGATCTCATGATTTCTTCCGCTTCCCATGTCATCTCTTCTCGATTATCATTTCTTCACACAATCTTTAACTGAGGTTACTTCTTTGTTTTAAGCCTCTATACTTGCCTACTTAATACGTTTTCCATCATAAGCTAACTTTTCAGTCACTTGAACATCACTTACAGGGACTATCCTAGCAAAATCTCCTACACTTGTACGGAGCATCGGGGCATGAAAACTGGATGGACTAACTCCAAGCTAGGGGGTAACTCTAATTCGCAAGTCACTTGGCCTACTTTGTGCACGATCCCATAAGGTCCAATATACCGGGGACTTATCTTCCCCTTCTTGCTAAATCTCTGCCCTTCGTTGGCGACGCATAAGTACTAGCAAGTTACATAATCGTTCTTGAGCGATTCGTGTACATACTCCCATACATATACATGCATCCATATCCGTATTCATATTCGTGTTCGTAGCCGCATTTTCATTCATACTCGCATTCATCTACATATTCACTTTCATAGCATTTCTATATCCATATCATTTTTTTGTACTTGCGTTCGTATCATATACATAGCATTTACTTAGCATACGACGACCACGAGGGTTCGATGTTGTACATAGGCGCATACACATACGAGGTCATGGATATCTTTGGCATCGTTATTGTCGTCATCCATTATATCTATCTATCGCCTCTTCGGATCTATCGTTTAATCTCCATACTCGTGTTCTCTTTACTCGCTTCCCCCCCCCCCCCCCCCTTAGGGGTTTTACCTGTACCGTTTTAAATCCATCGTCTCGCCTTTCAAATCTTTAATTTCATATTTACATACCCCTTACTGTACTACATCTTATCCAGGTCATTTCCCATAATCCATAACTACGATAATTCATGCGTGGAATCTCAACATACTCGCCCTATAGTTTCGTAATCCAGTACCACAACCAGAGCGTAGTAGTCCAACACAGGATGTATTTCCCTTAGCTCGTCTGGTCATTATAAGTCGATGTTTAGATTCACTCCAATTAACAACCCTCATCCCATGGCTGTGTTCACAATAGTAGTATATCTAGTTGCGCCACTTTTGTCGCTTACCTTTTCTCTATACCCAAATTCACTTATAGCATCATCTTTACCTCTTTCCGCCATTTCACATTATTCCTCTTTTTCCCTATAATCAACTCGGGCCGTCACAATCGCATTTTTCTTGAACCCACCGCTTGCTTTTCTTTGTTCTCGGTGTCTAAATCTCGTACATCGCTACCATCTTTTATTGTCTCATACTCCTTTGCCCTCGTTTTGCCCTCAATGTTGAATTTCAAACCAGTCATAATCGTGTCGTATTAGTCGTCGCTAATGGCCTTTCTCTATCGCCTTATTGTTATAGCCCGTATTTCGTGCGCTCGGACATTTCAAAGAAGTCGTGGAATGTGGAAGGTGAGGTCGTTTTCCAAAATTATTTTAATGCGCATGTGGGTTATTAATATTATTTAGGAATATTGTTGATATGGAATATTGAGAAAGGTTGAGGGCGAAAAAGGAAATTCGCAAAGTGGCACTATGGTAATATTGTGGAAGTCAAGGGGCAAAATGGTAATTTTACAAAAGTTCTAGAGAAAGAAAGAAAAGGGGGCAAAGTGTAAATATAAAGGGACTAAAGTTTACAAAAAGAAGACACTTGGTCTTCTTTGACCAAGTAAGGAATTCAAGAAAAAAAAGAAAAGTCAAGAAAAAAAGAAAGAAAATTAGAGGAAGAAGAAAAGTAACATGAGTCCATACTTGAGGGACTAAGATGTAAATATGGAAAGGTGGTGGCATATATATATATAAGGGTGGTCATCTTTTTTTAATAAAATAAAGACTTGGAAAAAAAAAAAAAAGAGAAGGAGAAAGGAG
>NC_081353.1:6540279-6698909 GCF_029784015.1 Lycium ferocissimum
AAATTAATTTTCGCCCCAAAATTTATATTTTTTTTTTTAATTAAAGGCCACCATAAAGGTGGAATTTTATTAATAAAGAAAATATGTACACATCAATCCAAAAGAGATTGATCCAGTAAATACAAAGCAAAGAAAAAAGAAAAGATCAATCCAACAAGATTGATCCGTAGAAAGAGAAAGAAAATCTAAGACTTAGAAATAGACATGACACACCAACTTAGAATCCAAGAGCCTTGGCTTGATAACTTCTATCACACCTCGCAGTCTCACAGAGCTTCAAGTCAACCGAATCATTCTTCTGTGCAACATGAAAGTAGTTGTATAACGTCGTGTATATCACCTTCTCGCATGGAAACTGCATCACTATGATGCTTGATCCATAGCTAGTATACCGCTACTAGATCATGATCATTACAACATTTGTATTAAGGAATGATATGACAAGCACACCGATACCACCCTAATACATATACGTCGCAATAGCTCACAATCATTTAAAAACCGAACTTAGCAATGGTTTATAGTTCTCGTATAAAGCCTTTAATCGTGTGCTTTGTCTTGACGAGTTCTCGATTCTCAAGTTAGAATTCCTATTTTTTCCAAATTCGAATCTTCTTAGCTTGACTTTGGTAATTCTTGAAATTATGAAACCGAATCCGTACCTCGCAAAATCAAAAAACAAAGTTAGTTAAAAAATAGGTCACCTTCGTATATATGTCTACGCTCACTCTTTGATCTTCCATCATCCTTCGATATCATCCATCAACATTGAAATGCACCATGGCATCTTCCATTCAAGATTGATAATCATCTTCACTAATAATCACTTATGATTAATGGAAAGAGTCGCTTTTCCACACAATACAACAGACTATTCTAATAGATCTAAATTTCAAAGAACTATATTTGATCCATCACTCGTAGTTTTCATCGACGTACAAATCTCCATCTTCATATTTTACAAAATGCAGCAAAAAATTGGCCCCGGATTTCTTGTGCCCATCGCATTACACTAGAGAACCGACGCCTCATCCATTTTGTCACACCCCAATCTTGAATACATAGTCCCGAAGCGAACCCGTCCACCTCTACTACGTACTCAAATTTATTTTTTTTTTCAAACCTTTTAAGACAAGTAAACATAAATAGTTTATTGAAATATCCTTTTGTTGTTCTTAAATCAAGTAAAACATGCAATCGTATATA
Organism: Lycium ferocissimum; assembly: GCF_029784015.1. NCBI lineage: Eukaryota > Viridiplantae > Streptophyta > Magnoliopsida > Solanales > Solanaceae > Lycium > Lycium ferocissimum. Next base: position 6,541,486 of record NC_081353.1, read on the forward strand.
ACTCGTATCCTAATACAAACCGACTCCCGAACCCATGACTATCGCAAAGTCTCTATCCGTTTAATACGCTAGCTCGGCGACACCTGCAAGCGGAGCTTCGCTAAAGCATCTTCTCGTCCCGGTCGCTATTCCTCCGGGAGTACCGCGTGTACGAATTCGAAGAAAAGGGGTCAAGACGAGCATTGTACCGAGTATGTAAGACATGAATAGTCCGATAAAGGCATTTTTTCCAAGTTAGATATAACTCGTACTAATGCCTTTCGTGCGGACGCCATGCATGCTTAGTTTCTTTCCGGTACCTCTTATTTACGTATGAAAATCGAACATTTCGGGGAACAAGCGTCCTTACTTATTCACGTACGCCGAGTACCTCGCCTCCCACCAACGTTGTCCCAACATAGTATACATGTCACATAACAGAAGCAAGATTTCCGTGTTCTACACTTACATTTCACACGCCGAGTGCATCGGCTCTCCCACCCCCATCCCCGCAAGTTGTCATAGAGTATATATCACAGATACGTACGCCGCTCTCGCTCTCCCATAAATCCCGCGTCCGGCATCCCGCGTCCGGATGATAAGCCACTCGAATCAGTTTGCCCTCCCCACTTCCATATACATACACATTTACATACTCACATTCATACACATATGTCATAGTAAAACATAGTCATAAATATATTCATGGTAGGTACATGCTCTTGACATACTCGTCATAGACATTTCCTTCCATATCTAGCATCATCGTTGTCATTATAAAATCATATTCGTCGTTTTAGTCGTAAAAACTATCAAAACGTAAAACTTGGATTTTGGAGAAAAATGAATATTTTTGAAAACATTTATAAACTTTTTTAAGAAGAAAAGTCACGCTTTAAAGTCATAATTTCTAACTTTTGAAAATAAGGACGTTGTAGTTACTTTCTCATATCTGGCATCTCTATTGCCATCATAGGAATATCCTTGTTAGCATAGTTACAGTACTCTTTCGATGACGGAATAAGAATCAAAAGTTTCCATTGGATTCTACATTATAATGAGTCAATAGAACAACAAAGAAATCCAGGAACAAAGGGGCCCACCTCGGGTCAAATGAGGCGGCGTATCAAGTTTACGTATATTACAACTTATGACGTCACTTGTAAGGATCTTAGGGTACCGGGTCTTATATATGCGAGTTGTTATATCCCGCACTTTTGTACGTCGGGACGTTTCGAGCTAATTATGAAAAGTTAAGGACAAGACTATTCAGAGACGCAAAGTTGAGAATTTTAACCACGATTTTTATTTTAAAGCATAAGTTGCTTGTTAATTTGTTGGAATGGGATAGTAAGAAAACGTGGGGTCGAAAGTGGAATTATGGAAACGAGTGTTTCATGAAATATGGAGCCAAAGTGAAGACTTGGAGAATTAATTTTCATGAAATTAAAAGCCATGTGACTTGCACATGACTTGTGGACCATGACACTTATATTATAAGATGACTTAGCTAACATTTAGTCATCTTCATAACTCTAGAAAGATGAAGAAATATGGAGAAAAAAAAAGGAGTTGTTCGGTTTGAAGGGGTGGTCGAGATTTGGCCATGGAGGATTCACCACAATAAATTATTTTCTTCCATGTTTTCCACTCCTTGGAAGGTGCTAAACAACATGAAGTAGTTGTTGAATCAAGCAAAGTTCTTATTCTAGCAAATCTTTGCCATAGCCGAATGAAGAAGGAGGAGGAAGAAGGTGAGTTCTAATCTTATTTTTCATATGATATAGATGATTTGTTGATGTTGTAGTACGTATGGAAATGAATGAAAAATCATGGAATATTGAAGTTGAGCTTGTGGCCTGGATAATGTATGTGTGGCCGTGCAAATATGTGTATTGTGTAGGAATGGAGAGAAATTGAATTCAACATGTTTATGTGTTGTTGTGATGTGTAGAAAATGAATGAAAATTATGAGAATATAAGATGTTGTGTGGTAAGGACACTTGGCCGTGCATAGGTATTGTATGATTGGGAATAATGAAATTGTATTTAGCATGTGTAGAGTGCGGAAAATGAATGAAACTCACGAAATGTTACTTGTGGATGATTGTGTGGTTTTTGGGGCAGCCATGGTGAGCTGATGTTATATGGTATTTTGGTCATTGTCGCCATGCGTTACATAAAAATGATGGTTAATGATCCCTAGTTGAAGCAAAATTGGTGCGGGCTGATTTAGGGATTAATATGACGTAATGCGGTTTCTTGAACTTTTAAGAATAATATTGTTAAAGCATGGTTTGTTGATGTAATTTGTGAATTATGAAGGAAGAAAATATGTTGTCGATATCCTTAATGTAGTTGATGGATTTCGGGTAAGTTGACTTGTTGTTTGAGTTGTTTGAACATTTTATAGATTCCTTGGGATGTTCCTAAGACGTATTTGAATGGCCTCGGATTATTGTTTGCATACGTAAGCATTGATGATAGTTTGAATATATGAAGTTGAATTGAACATTTGGAATGTTGTTGAAATATTTGGATAAGAGTTATTGGCATCATGATATATTTTGAATTGAATGGTAATGTTGTTAGAATGTTTGGTTGGTATTGTGTTGATGTAATTGGCCGAGTTTAATTCTCGGGGTGGCGTATTTATAGGGGAAGTGCTGCCGAAATTTCGGTAGCCAAATAGAAACCAAAGATTGGAAATGTCAACTCGCATGAATAGTAACTGGTAAAAGTGACCATTTGCAGATTTTTGACGAAACGGGACCGGAGTTTTGGAGAGCGTAAAAGGCGCAAAAGGTATGTAAAGCTTCGTTTTCCTTCTCTTGGCACGTCCTAGGTAAACTAGGCTTGAATTCGTACTTCAGGGACAACTCTACTCCTTGTAATCCCCGTTTGAAATTGTCCCACTTTCTTTCAGTAGAATTGAATTAGTTAAGTTGTAAGTAGTTAAGGAAGTGCTTAAACGCCTAAAACTTTTGTAAGTAAAATCCGATTACTTCAAGAACTTTCATAAGCAACTCCATAAAGCCTATTGTACATAATTTGTGTCCACCCCCTCGGTTGACCGAGGTGGGCCCCTTATTTCTCGATTTTACTCTTTTGTACCTATGATTTGTCTTCGAGCGGTTTTAAGAAATGTTTTAGCTACTAAACAAAAAATCATTTAAAATATTCCGTTAAGTCCTATGATGTTTTCGATATGTATCACGAATCCGAACGTTCGTTCCGACTTAACTCTCCGCGTGATGTCCGAAAGGTACGCACTATGACTCCGTCCGATTTCATTGATTCGATTTGTCATTTGATATGCCTCATGAGTCTCGGAAATATGCATGTCATTTTTATTGCATTAGTTTCTCACTACTCCACTCGTGGATGCCTCAATGTTTCCCACACCGAGCCGGGCCGGGATATGTTCTCAAGCGTATGTCTCGCATTGTTCGCCGCGCCCGGTGTGAGGGGGGCGGTATATACGTACATGGGTTGTGGTGTATGATGTGCCATGTACGCTTATGCCGATATCTCGTTGATTTTGTTCGATGTGGCCACTTGGTATGTTACGATCTCTGTTTCGGAGATATTCCCTACTCGAAGTATGATGTGTTTTGGCGCGGGACGAAGGGAGCGCCTGCTCGTTCACCGAGTCCCATAGCGGGGCCGGCTTTTGCATATGTTTTTCGTATGCATTACGTATGATTTCGGTACGCATTTTTGATTAGCTATGCGCCTCGTTCGTTTTCCGCACATTCTCGTTCGATTTTAGTTTTGTTTATTACATTTTTCGCTTTTTACATATTCAAGACATTTTCCGTACCGACCCCTTTCTTCGGGGGCCGTTTCGTGCCACGCAGTACGTACGTCCGAGTTGTTGATCATTCGCTTAGGTTATTTGCTCAATTTTCGAAGTGCTCCTTTGTCGGAGCCCATATTTTGGTATAGACTTTTTTGTTACATTTGTACATATTTATTCGGGTACGTGCGGGCCCCGTCCCGTCATATGATTACGTTTTGTTCCGTAGAGGTCCGTAGACATGTGGTGTGGGTTTCGTATATGTTCGTGAGTTTGCGTACGATTATAGCTTATCTATGTGTTGTAACGGCCTTATCGGCCTTCGTGCGCTATATCTGCTTGACCTGATTAAATTATTGTTTCCGTTTACTTTTAATATTTTGCTAATTTAGGGTAAGGTACGTATAAGTGCCCAGCTAGGGTACGAGTCGCGGCCTACGGAGTTGGGTCGTGACAAAAGTGGTATCAGAGCGGTTAGGTCCTCGGAATGTCTACAGACCGTGTCCGCGAGTCCTGTTTATGGTGTGAAGCCGGCCACACTTATAAACAGGGGGCTGCGGGGCATTTAGGAATCAATGACCTTTCTTCTGTCTTAGATCGTGCGATAGAGCCAAGTCATAGGAAATGAAATTCCTCGTACTAACATTTGATTTCAGCAGAAGACGACGCCAACAGAAGGAGGCGATTGATAATATTGGAGGTTACGAGCACGCGCGGTAAGCAACGCACGACAGTATATGTCAAATAAATATAGCGGAGTACGAGGAATGTAGAGCCAAAAATTTTGAAAAGGAAAAGTAAGCAGAAAAGCGTAACAGGTGCAGTCCAAGACGGACATACGAGGTAAAATTCCCTATTTTCATGCTATTGTCGATGCTGGGAGCCCTGTGTGGCTGTGATTTGGTGTGATATGTATATATATGTTGTTGGCCCCGTGAGGCAGTGTTGGTATTTCCTGTGTACAGGTTTTGCGATAGTCAGAGATATAGAGGAAACTCTGCCGAAATTCTCCCAGGAATAAAACGAGAATAAGGTAGGGATTTGTAATATGTCGTGAAAGGTCGTGTTAATGGTAAAGACAGAATACGCCTAAGTTGCAAATATGGTGGACCTAGAAAAAAACATGATATGGTAAAAAGAATTCGAAAAGGGATTGTGACATTGAGAAATGAGTTAAAGGAGGTTGGCAAATCTCGATAGAGTATTATATTAAGGTAACGAATTGATAAGCATGAATAAATTATGACGATTTTATGGCTAGGAGAAATAATAGCATGGTTAGGACAAGAGTACAGGCAAGGTAGTAATTGTGCTACGAGGGTGTTCGAGAGCGGGTAAGGCTCCGGTTTACTCCGGATTGTGTATTGAAGGTCATGCGGCGTGGTGGACGTTGTCCGACTAGCATTAAAGCCTCGTATTCCACCGGAATTCGAAGTTAAGCGTCTTTGGAGTAAGGGAAATTTCGGGATGGGTGACCCGCGGGAAGTTTCGGAAAATTTTACAACTTCGCCAAAGAAGCAAATGGGAAGTCGGAGTAGTCTAAAGGGACTTGCAATATACGAGTAGACGAAGATTTTAAGAGGTCACGTAGAATAAGGCAAATTAGACCGGTAAGGAAGAAGGAGATGTGTCACGATTTTGGAATTGAGGTGAGTTCGGCGTTGTTTGGAAATATTAGGTAAGTGAGACGATAGCGACTACGTGTCCGCGTAGTGTGTGTGTCCCATATATGGTTATATCAACAGATATGTGTATCCCGGCAATTCTCAGGGCGGCATGGAAAAGCTCTTAAGCGGACAGGGTAGCAAAGCTTAAGTGGGAAATAGTATAAGTGGCACAAATGTTATAAGACAGGTTGATGTTGTTTACCACGGGTTAAGTTTGGAAAGTTCGAATGCAATAATAGTTGGAAAGGAAAGAAAGCAAGTAGGTGGAAGGTCAGAGGACCAGAACATCAGAATCAAAATACCGCCGGATTGAAACTGGAAACTTAGGCATAGGGCAAAGTATAATCGGGAATTATACTAAGTACGCCCCTAAAGGGGGGAAGCGAGGGCGAAGGAAGCAATGTAAAATAGAGATAATCGACCCTACGACATCCTGGATAGGGTGCCGGGGGCTACGGTTAAGCTTCTAGCCAATGCGAGTCAATAAGATCCGAGAGCTGGCAATGGAGATAAAAAGTAAGAAAGGAAAGGAAAAGTTCAACTCGGAATGTATTGGATCTCGTTGCATTACTCGTGGGGTAAGCAGGTTGCGTGCCGAAGATGTGATGTGTGTTAAGGTGCTATGGCAGAATAATAGCGGAGAGGTAGGGACTTGAATAGCTGAAGAGAAAGTGGAGAAGGAGGAATAAGTGGTAGCTGAGACTGCAAATTATAGTAATAATGGTAGCCCCCCCCCGAGATGCTTATAAGACCTTGCAAGATAAAATTGAACATTCGAGGACGAATGTTCTAAAGGGGGGAAGGATGTTATATCCCGCACTTTTGTACGTCGGGACGTTTCGAGCTAATTATGAAAAGTTAAGGACAAGACTATTCAGAGACGCAAAGTTGAGAATTTTAACCACGATTTTTATTTTAAAGCATAAGTTGCTTGTTAATTTGTTGGAATGGGATAGTAAGAAAAACGTGGGGTCGAAAGTGGAATTATGGAAACGAGTGTTTCATGAAATATGGAGCCAAAGTGAAGACTTGGAGAATTAATTTTCATGAAATTAAAAGCCATGTGACTTGCACATGACTTGTGGACCATGACACTTATATTATAAGATGACTTAGCTAACATTTAGTCATCTTCATAACTCTAGAAAGATGAAGAAATATGGAGAAAAAAAAGAGGAGCTGTTCGGTTTGAAGGCCGAATTTGGCCATGGAGGATTCACCACAATAAATTATTTTCTTCCATGTTTTCCACTCCTTTGGAAGGTGCTAAACAACATGAAGTAGTTGTTGAATCAAGTAAAGCTCTTGTTCTAGCAAATCTTTGCCATAGCCGAATGAAGAAGGAGGAGGAAGAAGGTGAGTTCTAATCTTATTTTTCATATGATATAGATGATTTGTATGTGTTGTGAAGTATGGAAATGAATGAAAAATCATGGAATATTGAAGTTGAGCTTGTGGCCGAGTATGTATGTGTGGCCGTGCAAATATGTATATTGTGTAGGAATGGAGAGAAATTGAATTCAACATGCTTATGTGTTGTTGTGATGTGTAGAAAATGAATGAAAATTATGAGAATATAAGATGTTGTGTTATGGTGGGTAAGGACACTTGGCCGTGCATAGGTATTGTATGATTGGGAATAATGAAATTGTATTTAGCATGTTGTTGTAGAGTGCGGAAAATGAATGAAACTCACGAAATGTTACTTGTGGATGATGGCCGTGTGTAGACTGTTTTGGGGCAGCCATGGTGAGCTGATGTTATATGGTATTTTGGTCATTGTCGCCATGCGTTACATAATGTAAAAATGATGGTTAATGATCCCTAGTTGAAGCAAAATTGGTGCGGGCTGATTTTAGGGATTAATATGACGTAATGCGGTTTCTTGAACTTTTAAGAATAATATTGTTAAAGCATGGTTTGTTGATGTAATTTGTGAATTATGAAGGAAGAAAATATGTTGTCGATATCCTTAATGTAGTTGATGGATTTCGGGTAAGTTGACTTGTTGTTTGAGTTGTTTGAACATTTTATAGATTCCTTGGGATGTTCCTAAGACGTATTTGAATGGCCTCGGATTATTGTTTGCATACGTAAGCATTGATGATAGTTTGAATATATGAAGTTGAATTGAACATTTGGAATGTTGTTGAAATATTTGGATAAGAGTTATTGGCATCATGATATATTTTGAATTGAATGGTAATGTTGTTAGAATGTTTGGTTGGTATTGTGTTGATGTAATTGGCCGAGTTTAATTCTCGGGGTGGCGTATTTATAGGGGGAAGTCCGCCGAAATTTCGGTAGCCAAATAGAAACCAAAGATTGGAAATGTCAACTCGCATGAATAGTAAGCGGTAAAAGTGACCATTTGCGGATTTTTGACGAAACGGGACCGGAGTTTTGGAGAGCGTAAAGGCGCAAAAAGGTATGTAAAGCTTCGTTTTCCTTCTCTTGGCACGTCCTAGGTAAACTAGGCTTGAATTCGTACTTCAGGGACAACTCTACTCCTTGTAATCCCCGTTTGAAATTGTCCCACTTTCTTTCAGTAGAATTGAATTAGTTAAGTTGTAAGTAGTTAAGGAAGTGCTTAAACGCCTAAAACTTTTGTAAGTAAAATCCGATTACTTCAAGAACTTTCATAAGCAACTCCATAAAGCCTATTGTACATAATTTGTGTCCACCCCCTCGGTTGACCCGAGGTGGGCCCCTTATTTCTGATTTTACTCTTTTGTACCTATGATTTGTCTTCGAGCGGCTTTAAGAAATGTTTTAGCTACTAAACAAAAATCATTTAAAATATTCCGTTAAGTCCTATGATGTGTTCTGATATGTATCACGAATCCGAACGTTCTGTTCCGACTTAACTCTCCGCGATGTCCGAAAGGTACGCACTATGACTCCGTCCGATTTCATTGATTCGATTTGTCATTTGATATGCCTCATCGAGTCTCTGGAAATATGCATGTCATTTTTATTGCATTAGTTTCTCACTACTCCACTCGTGGATGCCTCAATGTTTCCCACACCGAGCCCGGGCTGGGATATGTTCTCAAGCGTATGTCTCCGCATTGTTCGCCGCGCCCCGTGTGAGGGGGGGCGTGTATATACGTACATGGGTTGTGGTGTATGATGTGCCATGTACGCTTATTTGATATCCGTTGATTTTGTTACGATGTGGCCACTTGGTATGTTCGATCCTGTTTCGGAGATATTCCCTACTCCGAAGTATGATGTGTTTTGGCGCGGGACGAAGGGAGCGCCTCGCTCTCGTTCACCGAGTCCCATAGCGGGGCCGGCTTTTGCATATGTTTTTTCGTATGCATTACGTATGATTTCGGCACGCATTTTTGATTAGCTATGCGCCTCGTTCGTTTTCCGCACATTCTTTCGATTTTAGTTTTGTTTATTACATTTTCTCGCTTTACATATTCAGTACATTTTCCCGCATCGACCCCCCCTCTTCGGGGGGCTGCGTTTCGTGCCACGCGGTACGTACGTCCGAGTTGTTGATCCGTCGCTTAGGTTATTTGCTCGGTCACTCGAAGTGCTCCTTTGTCCGGAGCCCATATTTTGGTATAGACTTTTCTGTTACATTTGTACATATTTATTCTGGGTACGGCGGGGCCCTGTCCCGTCATATGATTACGTTTTGTTCCGTAGAGGTCTGTAGACATGTGGTGTGGGTTCTGTATATGTTCGTGAGTTTGCGTACGATTATAGCTTATCTATGTGTTGTAACGGCCTTATCGGCCTTCGTGCGCTATATCTGCTTGACCTGATTAAATTATTGTTTCCGTTTACTTTTAATATTTTGCTAATTTAGGGTAAGGTACGTATAAGTGCCCAGCTAGGGTACGAGTCGCGGCCTACGGAGTTGGGTCGTGACACGAGTTCTAGAGGTCTAGGAAGTTTTTCTCACATTTTGCACAATTTCTATTTCAATTTTACTGAATGAATAGTAACTATTTTCAATCTAAGATTTCTGGGAAAGGAATTGTTCCCGAGGCCCGTGCTCAAGCCTACTATGTCTAGGACATGCCAAAGAAAGAAAGTGAAGTCTTACATACCTTTTTCTGCTCCTTCTGCTACTCCAAATCCGAGTTGCAAATCCGCCAAAATCTACAATTTGGTCATGTTTACCAAATGTTAACTTGAGCATCTAAGAGTAAATTCTCAAAGTAACACTCGTCTACCAAAATTTCGGCAAACATTTTCCCGTAAAATGCGCCATCCCCGAGATTCTAACTCGGCTAATTTTAATCAACAACAATCCGGGAATGTAACCCGGCCACATTATCAACAACAATACCAACGATTATATTCAATTCAACAAAAACAATAGCGACTTAATTCCTTCTTTCAACTTCAATCACCGCAACTCAACTTACGATCTTCCAAACAAATATTTCACTCCTAAGCTCATGCATTAAGTTTATTCTACACATTATCAATCTCATTCTTACAATTATGAGAAACCACACCAAAGTCACACTAACTTCTTCAATAATTCTCCAATGATTCCAAATTCACTTCGAAATCATCCCACCTTCATTCTCACCATATAATCCACAACTACGATAATCAAAATACTAAATAAAATTAATTCATCATTTTTACACAAACAACACTCCATTCGGCCACAACCAAGCATGCATATATTTCATGAATTTTTCATGCCTTATTATCCATATCTATACATTCCAACAACAACCAACATACTACACATATTTAATCCATTCTTTCCACATAACATTACATATACACTACCAACCATGCACTCCACACGGCTACAACACAATTTTTACAATTCATGGATTTCATTCATTCCTTTATAGTACAACATATACCAATCACCCATAATCACAACAACAATCAAAATACTAAATAGAAATTTATTCATCACATCCTACCATCACCACCATACGGCCAACACACACACAACACACCCTATTAACATGATTTCCATTCATTTCTATATACCATAACATACATAAACCTTCTAAAACATATAAGGGAGTCTAGTTCTTACCTTATTCCCTTCAAGTTTCCTCTTGGTTGATGTCATGAACTTTCCCAAATACATGATTTTCATATTCCAACAATTCTTCCATGTTGTAGAGGGCCTCCAAATGAGCTAGAATATTAGGAGGAAATAATTTTTCCTTATCAATTTCCCATGGCTAGATTTTTCTAGCCATGGCCGAACCTCCCTAAGTCTCCTCTCTTCATCTTTTTTTTTTTTTTTGTTCTCTCTTTCTCTTCAATTAAAATGATGACTTCCTATATATATACTTGTCTTCCACCAATTTCCCTTATTTATGCTTTAGCCCCTCAATTATGGCCTTATATCCTCCTTCTCCCTTTCTAGATTTTTCTTCTTTTCTCTTGATTTTTCTTTCCTTCTCTTGAATTTTTCTTGGAGCAAAAGATGACACATTTTTCTCTCTTATTATTTTTTTTTTCTTTTCAAAATTCGGCCAACATGGCCCCTTTAATGAAGCTTCTTGAATTCTTGTAAAATGACCATTTTGCCCCTCGCCTTTTTAAATATTTCCATGAACCATTTTTTTGTGAATTTTCCTTTTTCGCCCTCAACCTTTCTCAATATTCCATACCAACAATATTCACAATTAATATTCACAACCCACTTGTTTATTAAAATAATTTTTGAAACATAGCCTCGTCCTTACTTCTTACCATTATCTCGCAACACCCGAACGTACGAAGTACGGGCTATAACATCCTTCCCCCCTTTAGAACATTCGTCCTCGAATGTTCAACTAATCGTACGGAGTCTCATAACCACCTCGGGGGAGCTCCCTTTTATAGCCACTTTCCATCCTTCATATTAGCTCTTGAGCTATCCAATACCGTTCTTTTTGTCATACTGTTTCTCTTTATATACGTCCATTTCCTGGCGTCGCACTACTCAAAGTTCGTGCAAACTTCTCATATTACCTTAAATATTATCCAGACTTCTATCCATTTGGTGTCGGTTTTTCCCGACCTTACAATTCGCTTCAAGAAGGGGGGGGGGGGTCTCATTTGTAGCTCAAGCGTCCATATCACACATACTACCATATCAACTGTTTCCATCTCATCCTTGCGTTCCTCTCACCCGCTTCCCCCCTTTTTGGGGTGTACCTGTACCATTATCCGTTTATACTCCGTCTCATATCCTCATACCCAATCTTAATCTATAATGGACTAACAATAGCTTACTTAGCAACACTTGTACCATTTACTCTTGCTGTCGCTCGAACTTCGGTGCCCTTACTCGACTAATGCCTTTTGTATCATAACTTCGGTTGCTGGTATTCACATGTCCACCGATACAATCATATCTGAGATATCCTACACTTTCATATATGCATATTTAATTACTATTAACTAGCCCACAAAATACGTCCAGACGCTGTTCAAGCCTATCCTAATTCTAGGGCTGTGATGCGCCTCCGTCCCTTTACCGAAGTAGTGTCTCGTCTCACGCATCCTCTTATAGTCTCCAACCATTCCGTATGCTCTGATTTCCTTAGATCACTCTTAGCTTCTCATTTGTCCCTTATACCTCACTTTGTAAAACTTTTGGTTCGCTTCCCAGGGGGTCACCCATCCTGGATTTGCTCCCACCTGAGCACGCTTAACCCCGAAACTTTGGTGGAATTCAGTGCCTTAACACTGATAGAATCGCGTCCACTTTCTCATATGACCGGTTTCACATGATCTGAAGCCAGTTGAAGCCTTACGCCTTCCGAAACGTTTTCGTACTACGTCCTTTCTTCTACAATGACCGTTTTGCCCTTTTCTCTTCTCGATATTCACTTTCCGCCGGTGTATATTTATTTTCCTATCCGGCTCCCAAACTTCACATAACGGAACAAATATATCCATCCAGTCCCACCTCCGTTGACTTTCATGTCATCCCTCGCCTTTTTCCGCCGATACTGGATGTCTGCGGAATCCCACGATTAGTATAAGGGATCTTATTTCCTATGACTTGGCTCTATCGCACGATCTTATGACAAAAAGAAGGTCAACCATTCCTAAATGCCCCGTAGCCTCCTGTTTATAAATGTGGCCGGCTTCACACCCATAAACAGGACTCTACCTGGACACGACTTTGCGTACAACCCTTGGACCGACCCGCTCTGATACCACTTTGTCACACCCCAATCTTGATCAGGGTGTGATGGGCACCCGACCCCGTAACCGGAGCCGAGCGAACCCGCTGACTCCTACTACGTACTCATTTTTTTTTTTTTTCAAAACCTTTAAGACAAGTAAACATAAATAGTTTATTGAAATATCCTTTTGTTGTTGTTAAATCAAGTAAAACATGCAACTGTATATAACTCGTATCCTAATACAAACTGACTCCCGAACCCATGACTCTGTCTGCAAAGTCTCTATCTGTACTCGGAAATCCTGGCACCTGCACTCTAACTCGGCGACACTCCAGAACAAGTGGAGCTTGCCAACCTCGCTAAAGCATCTTCTGTCCTGGCTGCTATTCCTCTGGGAGTACCTGCGCGGCATGAACGCAGCCCCCGAAGAAAAGGGGTCAGTACGAGCATTGTACTGAGTATGTAAGACATGAATAGTAACCTGATAAAGGCATATGCAGTATGAGTAATAACGGTACAAACACATGGAGCTTATCTGGGTTAGATATAACCTGTACGAGTGAGTGCCTTTCAGGCGGATGCCATGCATGCTTAGTTTCTTTCCAGAAAACGGTACCTCTTATTTACGTATACAGAAAACAGAACATTTCGGAGAACAGTGTCCTTTACTTACATTCACAGACGCCGAGTACCTCGGCTCTCCCACCCCCTCCCCAACAGTGTCCCAACATAGTATACATGTCACATATACAGAGAACAGAGCATTTCAGAAGACGGTGTTCTTCACTTACATTCACAGACGCCGAGTGCATCGGCTCTCCCACCCCCCATCCCCAACAGTGTCCCAACATAGAATATATATCACAGATACAGACGCCGTTTCCGGCTCTCCCATAAATCCCGCGTCCGGGCATCCCGCGTCCGGATGATAAGCCACCGAATCGGTGGACACACGCTTGCCCTCCCCACTTCCCCATATACATACACATTTACATACTCACATTCATACACATATGTCATAGTAAAACATAGTCATAAATATATTCATGGTAGGTACATGCTCTTGACATACTCGTCATAGACATTTCCTTCCATATCTAGCATCATCGTTGTCATTATAAAATCATATTCGTCGTTTTAGTCGTAAAAACTATCAAAACGTAAAACTTGGATTTTGGAGAAAAATGAATATTTTTGAAAACATTTATAAACTTTTTAAGAAGAAAAGTCACGCTTTAAAGTCATAATTTCTAACTTTTGAAAATAAGGACGTTGTAGTTACTTTCTCATATCTGGCATCTCTATTGCCATCATAGGAATATCCTTGTTAGCATAGTTACAGTACTTGTCTTTCGATGACGGAATAAGAATCAAAAGTTTCCATTGGATTCTACATTATAATGAGTCAATAGAACAACAAAGAAAATCCGGGAACAAAGGGGCCCACCTCGGGTCAAATGAGGCGGCGTATCAAGTTTACGTATATTACAACTTATGACGTCACTTGTAAGGATCTTAGGGTAACCGGGTCTTATATATGCGAGTTCTAGAGGTCTAGGAAGTTTTTCTCACATTTTGCACAATTTCTATTTCAATTTCCGAATGAATAGTAACTATTTTCAATCTAAGATTTCTGGGAAAGGAATTGTTCCCGAGGCCCGTGCTCAAGCCTACTATGTCTAGGACATGCCAAAGAAAGAAAGTGAAGTCTTACATACCTTTTTCTGCTCCTTCTGCTACTCCAAATCCGAGTTGCAAATCCGCCAAAATCTACAATTTGGTCATGTTTACCAAATGTTAACTTGAGCATCTAAGAGTAAATTCTCAAAGTAACACTCGTCTACCAAAATTTCGGCAGCATTTCCCCAGTAAATGCGCCATCCCCGAGATTCTAACTCGGCTAATTTTAATCAACAACAATCCGGGAATGTAACCCGGCCACATTATCAACAACAATACCAACAATTATATTCAATTCAACAAGAACAATAGCGACTTAATTCCTTCTTTCAACTTCAATCACCGCAACTCAACTTACGATCTTCCAAACAAATATTTCACTCCTAAGCTCATGCATTAAGTTTATTCTACACATTATCAATCTCATTCTTACAATTATGAGAAACCACACCAAAGTCACACTAACTTCTTCAATAATTCTCCAATGATTCCAAATTCACTTCAAAATCATCCCACCTTCATTCTCACCATATAATCCACAACTACGATAATCAAAATACTAAATAAAATTAATTCATCATTTTTACACAAACAACACTCCATTCGGCCACAACCAAGCATGCATATATTTCATGAATTTTTCATGCCTTATTATCCATATCTATACATTCCAACAACAACCAACATACTACACATATTTAATCCATTCTTTCCACATAACATTACATATACACGGCCAACCATGCACTCCACACGGCTACAACACAATTTTTACAATTCATGGATTTCATTCATTCCTTTATAGTACAACATATACCAATCACCCATAATCACAACAACAATCAAAATACTAAATAGAAATTTATTCATCACATCCTACCATCACCACCATACGGCCAACACACACACAACACACCCTATTCACATGATTTCCATTCATTTCTATATACCATAACATACATAAACCTTCTAAAACATATAAGGGAGTCTAGTTCTTACCTTATTCCCTTCAAGTTTCCTCTTGGTTGATGTCATGAACTTTCCCAAATACATGATTTTCATATTCCAACAATTCTTCCATGTTGTAGAGGGCCTCCAAATGAGCTAGAATATTAGGAGGAAATAATTTTTCCTTATCAATTTCCCATGGCTAGATTTTTCTAGCCATGGCCGAACCTCCCTAAGTCTCCTCTCTTCATCTTTTTTTTTTTTTGTTCTCTCTTTCTCTTCAATTAAAATGATGACTTCCTATATATATACTTGTCTTCCACCAATTTCCCTTATTTATGCTTTAGCCCCTCAATTATGGCCTTATATCCTCCTTCTCCCTTTCTAGATTTTTCTTCTTTTCTCTTGATTTTTCTTTCCTTTTCTTGAATTTTTCTTGGAGCAAAAGATGACACATTTTTCTCTCTTATTATTTTTTTTTTCTTTCAAAATTCGGCCAACATGGCCCCTTTAATGAAGCTTCTTGAATTCTTGTAAAATGACCATTTTGCCCCTCGCCTTTTTAAATATTTCCATGAACCATTTTTTTGTGAATTTTCCTTTTTCGCCCTCAACCTTTCTCAATATTCCATACCAACAATATTCACAATTAATATTCACAACCCACTTGTTTATTAAAATAATTTTTGAAACATAGCCTCGTCCTTACTTCTTACCATTATCTCGCAACACCCGAACGTACGAAGTACGGGCTATAACACATTTAATAATTCTGCATGTAATAATTGGCTTATATCCTTCAAAGAATTAAACAATCTGATGCCATCTAGTTGGAATATTTAGCCCAGGAAACTGAACTTTACATAGCATATAAATGTTCAAATTTATTTCATATATCACTCTATTCAGATTCATATTGCCATCATGTAGCCTATTGTTTCTCCACTTCCATATTTGCCACACAATGAAAGCGAGAAGCGCTTTGTATATTCTCTTCAGTTTGAAATGGCATTTTGCTTCCCATCAACTCCTTATGGCATGTTTTACCAGAATACAATTCATGCTCAATCCAACCCCTGCATTAAAGATTCTCCATACCTGAGTAGCCAAATCTCCACACAAAAACAGATGATTGATGGTCTCAGTCTGAGCAGAATGACAGCAACAGCATTTTGAAACTATAGGAATGCCAATACTTGCCACCACTTCATCAATTGGCACTTTAAACTTCCACAATCTCCACAAGAAAAATGAAATTTTAAAAGGCACACCTTTAATCCACATATTCGAAATGGCACTTTCGTTACATTAGCTTTTTGTCTCAAATGTACTCCCATGCACTACTTATCGTAAACCTTCCGTACTTGTCATCATCCACCAAGGTCCTGTCCCATTCATTTGATGCATATTTAATATCAATTTCCTCTCGTTATGTCGCACTATATCTTCAGAAAACAATTTGCACGAGTTTGTTAATATCCCATCTTCCATTTGAGATAAGCTCGAAACATCTTCTCGCATGATCATTGATTTGCCAGGACTGGGGAACTACATAGCTGAGAGCTCCTAACTTAGTCCAATTATCAAACCAGATATTTGAACTTCCAATCTTTGGCTCCCACTAGATTTCCTGCTCAACACTTTCCCTTACTTCCAACATCATCTTCCAGACTTGTGACCCTCCCTTCCATTGAACCACCTGAGGAATTTGCTTTTTACAGTATTTGTTCCACATGAAATTGGCCCAAAGTGAACTAGTGGTTCTAAACTTCCACCAAAGTTTAGCACATAAAGCCTTGGACATGTCATAAATAGACCTGAAACCCAAACCTCCTTCATGTTTAGGAAGGCACATGTTAAGCCAAGATGACCAGTGTCTGCATCTTCCTTCCTCCTTATTATTCCAAAAGAACCTTGCAAAGATCTTGTGTAATTTTTTTATAACACATTTAGGAGGCCTAATGGCAGATAGAACATGAATTGGGATACTTTTAAGGACACTGGTAATCAACACTGATTTTCCCCCATAAGACAGTAACTTTCCTTTCCAGGTTTGTAACTTGTCTTTTACCTTCTTCAGCAATTGACTATAATCCACTTTCCTTTTCCTGGCATGAGTAATTGGTACTCCAAGATATGTAAAAGGAAATTGCCCTCTCTCAAATCCTGTTACTGCTGCAACCTGCTGACTTAACTCATTTGAAACTTTGCTGAACATATAAAAAGAACTTTTCCTCTTGTTTATCAGTTGTCCAGATATTTTCTCATATTCTTGAAGAGTATCCATGATCATCTGTAATGAGTAGTTGTCTTCTGCAGAAAAGATGATTATATCATCTGTATGCCAGATGATTCAGCTCAGCACTCCACTTTGGCATCCCATAACCAACAAAACCAGGCTGATCAAACAAAAAGTTTAATGCTCTTGACAGAACTTCGCAGCCTATAATGAAAAAAGAGCGAGGAGAGAGTGGATCCCCCCCGTTGACACCCCTTGTAGAATGAAAGAAACCATGTGCCGACCATTTAGAAGTACGAATACCAATTATTTGCCAACAGCCTCCATATAAGATCACTGAAAGCCTCAGAAAATCCCATCTTCTTCATCACCTTACATAGATATAACCATGAGACCCTGTCATATGCTTTTGTCATATCCAAATTAATCACAGCATTTGCTGGTTTTCCTCTTTTCCTTATATCAGTTACAATTTCTTGTGTCAACAATACATTCTCAATTATATTCCTGCCCTTGACAAAGCCTGATTGATTTGGAGAAATCACCCTTGTAAGTAGCTTGTCCAATCTATCATGAACTACTCTTGATATTAACTTATTGATAAAGTTGCTAAGACTTATAGGCCTCATATTAGAAAAAGATTCAACAACATTCTTCTTTGGCAACAAAACTAGATTAGTGTAAGTGATTGACTTGGGAAGAGTCTGTCCTTCAAAGAAAGCTTTAACAACACTAAATACATCAGCCTTGATCACCTCCCAACACTTTTGATAAAAGATCCCAGAAAAGCCATCAGGGCCACAGGCACTATCCCCATTTAATTCAAACACTGCCTTCTGCACTTCCTCCATAGTAGGTTGTTCAGCAAGTAGCATATTATCCTCCTCTCTAATCAGTTCAGGAATATGATTAAGAATTGGAGAGTCTTCACTAACCTCCTCCTGAGTAAATTGCTTATGAAAGAAATTAACAGCTTCAAAGAACAACTCTATCAAGCATCCTCTAGCCAATTTCCGAAGCATCCGAATCCTCTTAATGCGGATTCTTTTCCTTCTCCCTTTTACCGGACTATGGAAATATCTTGTATTTTTATCACCGAGAAACTTGATCCATCCCACTTTTGCCTCGAATTCTTCCTCATAGTGAAGATACAGTTTAAGTTCTGCTTGGGCCCTTTGCATGACCATTCTATTTTCTTCAGATGGGCTCTCCTCAAACAAGTGCTCTTTAATCTTAACTATATCCTCTCTGATGACCAGCTATTTAAAAATGTCCCCAAAAGTAGACTTACTCCATGAACTTAAAGCAACTTTCAGTTTCTTCATCTTGAGTTTAAAGGAAAGAAAAACATCATCAAATAAGTCTGCTTCCCATTGCTGCCTAATAAAATCAAGAAAGGTATCATGCTCTACCCAGAATTTGAGAAATCTGAATGGTTTGATAAAATTCTCCACTTGATCTCCACAAGATATAAGTAATGGTGCATGATCAGAACCAGTCCTTGACAAATGTTCCACTTGAAGCTGCCCAAACCAACTCTGGAATATATCATTATGCACAACTCTATCCAATCTCTTAAAAATACAGTCATTAGCAGTCCTACCATTCCACCAAGTGAAAGGACTCCCTTTGAAAGGCATCTCATGCAACTCACAAGAATTCAGACAAAAGGCAAAATCTTCATATTCTTATGGCAAAACTGGTAAACCTCCTATTTTCTCTTCTTCATTCAATATAACATTGAAATCTCCACCAATCAGCCAAGGAGATGTCATGTTACTAGCCAAGAAGTATAAACTATCCCATGCGCAATCTCTCCACTTCTGAACATTTAGCATAGACCATTGTAACCACCATATCTCTATTCCATTCATGAGACTTCAGCTTTACAGTAATGGATTGTTCGGTATCCAAAAGTACCTCCACCTCTACATTATGTTGAACAAAAAACCAAATTTTACCATTATAGTTGAAATTAGCATAAGGCATTCCAAGTCTTCTTCTATATTTCTGAATCTGTCTCTGATGCTGAAAAGGTTCCATCAGAGCCACCAAAAAGAACTTGTGATGCCTATTTAACATTTGTACTCTATGAAATGCTTGTTGTGACTTCACTGATCTTATGTTCCAAAATAAGGATTTGACAATCATTTAACGTATTTCTTAGAGCTATTCCTTGTTGAGTACCTTAGTGTTTGTGGAACATCGAATTTAGCTTTTTCTTCCTTTTCTTGGCCCTTTGCTTTGTGATTTTGGAGATAAACACATACGTGCATATACATTTGAAGATTCATATCAATAGCAGCACCATCAGCATCTTCTGTCTTATTTTTAACCAAAGCCAACTTTTCTTTTTCATCCCGTAGATTATGAGAAACTACATCATGCAAAGCTCTATTAGGTGACATCCTTATAACAACTTTTAGAGGCTGAGCATCCTTCACATCAGGAATAATAGCCAAAGCTAAATTCCTTTCTTCTGCATCTGCACCTTTTTCAGGATAATAACCAACCAACTACAAGTTACTACTAGAATTGTCTACTTCCTCATTAGAAATCTCTTCAGTCTCCCTATCTGCATCAACCTGTATGCTCATATCACCATCACTGTCATCATTCATGCTTACATTTGTTAATAAACCTTGAGAAACCTGTTCCTTATCCAAAGAAGATTCCATTTTGCTATCATTCTCGAGCGTGTTATCAGAATCACCACTCTTGTTATCAGGAATCATCTCTGATCCCATGACAACCTCCTCTTCTTTATCCAGGACCTTATCTTGCTCTATTTTCTTTTGATCACCTTGAGTTGAATCAACCTGATCATCCATAACTTTCAAAGTATCAGTTACACTTTTTGGCTTAGCCTCTAGATCATCAGATTACATGTCTTTTCTTTGCACCAACACCTGAAGAGAATTGACTATATCTTCATGCCCTTCAACACTGATAAGCTCCACTTCTGCACTTTTATGATAGTTATTTGAGACCATTTGACTTTGTGAATCCTCCAACTTGTTCTGCACTTTAACATTTGATTTCTTTTCTGAGTCCTCTTTCATTAATAAATTTTGATTCTGATCACCAATCCTTTTTTGCTCTTCAGAGATAATTAACACCTGCTCCTGGTCTTCATCTGCATTGTTATTTACCACTTCTACCTCAAGATCATCTCCATGATTCTGGTTTTGTAACACCTCAAACTTGTTTTGAATCATCACCTTTGTATGTTTAATCTCAATTGGGGTGATCTGTGACACCTTTGACTGTAAGTTATCCTGTTTGGCAGTCGAGAAATCCCTATTATCTTTAACAACATTCCAATTCCCAGGATCATCAAGTAGTTTCCCACTGGCCAATCTCCTAGCATTAAATCTCCTCCTATTCCGAAAAAATGATTCCTTTGCTTGATGTGCATCAACCGATTTACCAGTTGTTACCCCATCATGTTTCACCTCATCAATCACAATAGCCTTCCTTCGTTAACGAGACTCATTTTCCACTTTCTCGGAGCTCATTCACTACGGGTTCATCTTCCTTCTCCTTGTCCTCCTAAAATATTGCTAGTTACGGATGAAGTCTCCTGTATTCAGCCTCATTATGCCCTTGTAACTTGCATGCTTTACAATATTTTGGAAGATAATCATACTGTATCTTCACTTTTTCAACTCTAACCTCCTTAGAATCATCATCTTTAATTTCCATATTAACAAAATCAGGTAGATCTGCCAGTAAGTCCATAAGCACTTTGACTCTTGTACAACTTGGCCTTGTGCGATTAACAGTGGCAAGATCCAGGTGAAGAGGTATACCAACAGCAGATGCAAGTGAAAATAATGCCTCCTTGACAAAGAAAGTAGGCAGCAAGTATGGAAAGGAGATCCAAGAAATAACCTTTGATGTTTCTTGATCAACTTTAAACTTAGAATCATATATCAAAGGTCTCATTTGGTATGAGTACCCATCTCTAGATTGTAAGTAATACACACCTTTTGAACAAAGATTAACAAAGTCCTCCTTTGTCGAAAGTCTAATAAGCACATGTCTATCACGAAACAAGCCTATGGTGCACTTCCCTTTCATCCCACATTGAACAGGGATGATAGATCTTAGTTCCTCCAATGATGGTCATCCATATGAAAACTTTCCAATGACAGCATGCTTCAAATCTTCCAATTTCTCCATCTGATCCACCTCCCTCTCAGTTCATTGCAATACATGAACACCATTGCGATATTCCACCTTTTTAACAGAGATTTTCGACGTACCATTTTGCATGAGATTAGGGTTTTGTGGCTGAAGTATATGTCTATAATCCATCTTAGATGTTGTAGGTTCATTATGGGAGTCTTTCATGGTTATAGTAGGTGTAAGGGTAGATGACGAGGTCTGGGCAGCCACCAGAGATGACTGACCAATGGCCACGACGGCCATCTTCTTGCCGGCGGTAAAGGTTTAGAATTTAGGGTTTTGCATGGAACTAGGGTTTACGCTGAGAGCTTTTTTCTCTTGCTTTGATTACGTTTCCTTTGCTTGTAATTTTGCATTTTTAGAAAGAACCAAATCCAAAACCATGTATCCAAAATTTATATTACTGTGGGCCCCATTTGTTTTTCCATTTCAGACGTACGATATTAGTTCCTGCAGTTAAGAACCTAACACATTTTTGGCTTCATCAACAATTGTTACTTGAGTTTTTTTCTTACTTACCACTGATTAGGGCTGAGCGTTCAGTCGGTTCGGTTCGATTTCACAAATTTGGTTCGGTTTTCCGGTTTTTGGTTTGTAAAAAATGAGAACCGAAACCGAACTGAAATAACTTTGGTTCAATTCGGTTTTTGCAATTTCGGTTCGGTTTTTTCGGTTTAGATATGGATGACATAGTTAAGCATCAAGCCGATACTTCATCATTCCAGAAAATCCTAATAGAGCTCGGTGTGAGACAGTAGAAGTGTTGACTGTATAATAATCACTTCATCAACCAAATACAAATTAATGCAGTGGCAGAACTTTTCCCCACATTTCACTTAAGTCCACTATTACAAGTATTTCTTATTTATCAGCCAACATCTTCTCTACAATCCAAGAGATATGACAGAGGGAATGGAGATTATAAGTAGTTCCTACTTGTCAAACTTTGTTGTATCACATCTTCCTACCACTAACCAAGAAGAGTTTTTAATTCACAATTTGCAATGTTGATATTACTAAGATAACACCCATTGTCACAAGAAAATATGCTAATGGGTGTTCTAAGATACATTGTTGAGGAAATTTATTAAAAATCTACAAGGAATTGTACAAAGAATACATAATAGATGTTTCAAGAAAAAAGTGACTAGTTAAAATTCGGTTTTTCGGTTTAACCGAATTAAATTTTGCATAAACCGAACCGAATTGTTGAAATCTTATAAATTTAAACCAAACCGGACCGAATAAACCGATAAACCAAAACCGAAATTAACTTCGATTCGATTCGGTCGGTTTTTTCGGTTTGAACCATATTATGCCCAGCCCTACCACTGATAGCTAATCATGCACACGTTTACTTGTTTAGCTAAATTCAATAGATAATCTTAATTAAATTATTCTAACAATAATTCTTGCCATATACTCTATTCTTTTATCTATTTGCAAAGTAAAAAGACAAAACTAATAAAATCATATGTAAATGTGAGTTTTTGTATTGTTTTTCATTCTACAATGCAGATGATACGTACCTCAAAGGAAAAAAAAATATTTGAAATTTGTGATCATAAATATAATACAACAACAGTATATCGAGTGTAATTCCACAAGTGGGATTATAATTACAAAACAACATATGTGGTTGCAGGCTTTTCAAACTTGTGCTATTGAATATGTGATAAATTTTTCACAATAAAACTTGTTGTCAAGAGTAAAACAAAAAATTAAGTTAAGTTACTTCTGAATTTGCAAGAGATAATTTCCTCAAACAAACTTAAAAAATTGGATCAAATAAGTTGAAACAAGACACGCACTCTAACATAAATTGTAGGGCCCGAACTAGCAACATTTTTTATGTTTATGTATAAAGTTTTTGCAGCTTTAGCTAATGCAAACTAAGACATTGGGCCCGTGCCAACATCCCGCTAGTCTCTTCACAAGTCACAAATTACATACAATGGAAAGACATGTCAGCACTCACCACATTGGGAAGTGATCGACTGTGCCATCCTTATATTCGGTTGATATGTTAACCAACAACACGTGGCAGAGGCATCATTCTCGAACACCACAGAGATCGGACTTGAATTCTAGAAAAAGCACAAAGCAGCCATTAATTAATTAATATTCTTCCAATTTCACTTTCTTAATAAAACATGATTATTATTACTACTTAGAAAGAATATCACGCTCCTCCAAAAAGAAGAAGAAAAAATAATAATAAGACAAAAGAAAAGGTTAAGAGATGGACTCCTCCAAAAAGAATTACCTTTCTCCGAAGATTATCCCTCCCCTAAACTTAGAAAATAATAATAATAAGACAAAAGAAAAGGTTAAGAGATGGACAAAATAATACTACTTATATAGGTGCAGTGTCTTCTTCAACAATCACAGCAGGTCCTAAGAAAATGAAATCGATTTTTAAGACATTTTATTAGCATATTTTTAACAAATCCATTTTTCCATATTTAAAAAAAAATCATTTTTTAATTTTTTTTTTTAAAAGGGTTTTAAAAACCACAGATCACTGTTTAAAAAAAATCAAATTTTCAAATTCTTTTTCTATAATTGCATCTAAAGATAGAGTTATTCCAGAAGTTTCAGTGAAACGAGGACTCTTCTAGCGGTTGCTTTTACTTTGATTGGATATTTTTTCTCTCATCGTTGGATGATCGGATAGTAAGAGAAAGGTAAATGAAGGTATAAATCGTTAGATAAACTGTTTATATTGAATGTTCACGAATTCCTTACACTTTTCTTTTTATGCTTATATACTACTCTGTATCAATTACACTTTTCTTTTTATGCTTATATACTACTCTGTATCAATTTATGTGCCACGTCAAACAGTTTAATGTTGATGGGAATTCGGAAAAGAGATTTTTAAGTATTTTGAAATAAAATTTATATATTTGGAAATTACATGAAAAGAAAAACTATGTCACAATAATTGATAATTTAAAATATTTAAAAGATATATGAAAAAGTTATGGTCAAAAGAAGGCTTGTTTGAATCTCGAAATTCGAAAGATGCCACGTGAGTTGTGATGGAGGGAGTACTGTACTTTTTTTTTTTTTTTCTTGTGTAAGTTGAATATGATTATAGTGTGTTCTGATGTTTAGAATTATATAAGCATGCTTGAGCTTTGGTGATGAGAAATCTAGCATGATGCCTACTTACAGTAGAGTTTGAATATCGACAGTAATTGATGTACTTATTAGTACTTTGTTTTTGTTTAAACACAAGATTTTAGGATTTCTGGGGGATTTTATCCTGTTTGGACGTTGAGAAAGAGGATATGGAATGCTGCTTAATTTAATTAGTAGTTATATTTAAGCTGTTTATCTCTGCCCTATCAGTCATAGTACATATTTGGTTCGAGCAGGTTGGATGAGAAATCCCATAGGAGTACAGGAGTTATCCTTGGACTAGTTCTATTCCATGTTTGGCGTAGTGGTGGGGGTGGTGGTAGTAGTAGTAGTAGAAAGATGTTGTTAGTGAAATTCTAAGCAGAATAATATTTTGTCTAACACAATAAAAACCAAATACTAACAGAAAACAAGAAGAATAGTAACAATTTGGTGTATGATATATGTTTAGCCTTAGGCGCACGTCACGAGTTCGAACCCTGGCCTGGACAAAAGGATGGTATTTATGTGGAGAAGGGTAGAGGGGCGGGCCCATTATCCCAGTTTGAAAAAGGTTATCGAAAATATATGTTTGGCCTTTAGGAAAGATTTAGCCTAGAAAGATGGTTTCATTCCTGCTTGGTAATCAGTGTTAAGGCGATAGTAGTGCAAATTCTCTTTTTGGGATCATTAATCCCACTAACCAGTTTAAAATAGTCTCCTATTTCAGAAAAAGTGACTGACCTCAAGAATACTTTTCTCCATCCAAGCATAGGATGAAGGTTGGAGTCTTTCAGATACCTCCTCATTACATCACAGACAGTGAACGAAATAAGCACTTGGTATCTTAAATGTAATTCTGATGTTTGTTTTTATCAGAGAAATTGTAATTTTGATTTCTTAACCTTTTACTAAATTTATGCCAAACTTGCTTTTTCAGTTGCTATTGGTATGTACCTCTCTGTACTTCATTAGATGTGATTCCCCTGTCCTTTAGTCTTTTGGAATGATTTATTCTCTGGAGTTAAAAATGATTTATCTCTTTTATTGTAATATAAAACAGCTTCTTAATAAAGGTAGCAAGCCCTTACCATTGCTTTGGATTACCATTATGTGACACTGAGTGATTTTGGTTCTCTTTAACAGCTCAGTTGTGGTATGTGGGGACACTTGGGTGCTTCATCCTCAATATATAAGCGCATGACATCCAGGGATTCCATGAATTCTGATGTCGAAGCCGATTCAGGTGTGTCCACTCTCTTGTTACTAGCACTGCGTCTTATCTTGTGCACTAATTTTAGAAATCTATTAGAAGAGGATTATTCAACTAGGTAATATTTTGTTCCTTGGATCTGCCGGGTGCGTTTTTCAAGAAACAGTACTGTAATTTTAATAGTATATCTGTATATATGCTATTCTGGCTGCATTTCCTTTGCACAACCAATTAAAATGGAAAGGAAAAAAAAAAAAAAAAAGCAGAGCTAAAAGGATCTCTTATGATTTTTCTTTCTCATTATGATTCTTTTTCTAATGTTGTTTTGAATTCTTGCATTTCAACTTAGATCTTCTTCAGAATGGTGTAGAGCAAGAGATGACAAATCCTTCTTGGAAATATTCGTGTCCACATGTACTTGTGGCAACAATAGTTGCATTTCTGTTTGGCTATCATCTTGGGTCAGTTCTGGAAATTATACTCTTTTCTCTACAATGTTCTTTCTATAATCTTGAGTATTTTCTTTGGTTAGTTCTGGCGATTATTCTCAGAGATTTTCTCGTTGATTTAAGAGAAATTTGTCTTGTTCCTGTCTCCTCTGCAGGGTGGTGAATGAACCACTTGAAAGCATTTCAGTTGATCTTGGCTTCAGCGGGGATACATTGGCCGAAGGTACCTAACATTCTATTCTTTTGGAACATCTGTCATTTTTCTTGGAATTACAAGTTTAACATTTTCCTCTGAATGAAGGTCTGGTGGTGAGTACTCTTCTGGGTGCTGCCTTTGCTGGATCCCTGATTAGTGGTTGGATTGCTGATGGAGTTGGCCGTCGTCGAGCCTTTCAGTTGTGCTCATTGCCTATGCTTATGGGTGCTTCATTATGGTAAAGTCCAAATTTACTCCAATGCTTATATCCATGGTTTGGGTGGACTAAAGGTTCTTTCTGTAGTAACGAGTTTGTTGTGTTTCTTAATACAATCTCTTTTGTGTTCTACTTGTAATTTAGAAAGATGGCTGAATTGCTTACTAGGTTTTAGGAGAAATTGCCATGTTCGTTTTGGCATTAAGCTGTAGAGGTCTTACAGGCTCTTCGTCTAAGGAAGGCTGTTGCTGATAATGTTCCCGATAAAGATTCATTAGAAAGTCAGTGCACTGAAGAGTTTATGAAAAGAAAGAGGTCCATGATTTAGGCAAGGTCTGTGTAAAAGTTACTTGGGTATCTTCTTAAGAAGGAATCTGCAGGAACTCTAGTTCTGAGAGATTTTTCTCTGAAAGGACTGCCCGACAACAACAACAACAACAACAAGCCCAGTAGAATCCCACCATGTGGGGTTTGGGGAGGGTAGAGTGTACGCAAACCTAACCCCCACCTTGAAAGGTAGGGCGGCTGTTTCCGAAAGACCCTCGGCTCAAGAGAGGAAAACAAGAGGAAAACACGACAAAAGGTCAGATAGGGCCAAGCATATCAAAAACAATATGAAAACGAGGAATAACAAAAGCGAGAAAGTCATGGTAGAAAGGAGCATTAACTACCATAGATAAATAAGATAATCAAAGTACAAAGGCCCAACAAATATAAGCAGAAATCAAATGGCAATAAACGAATGAGCAAAACTACAACTACTATGGTGAAAGGATAAGCAACCTAGCCTTCTATCCTAGTCTGAGTCCTCCACAACCTCCTATCTAAGGTCACGTCCTCGGTAAGCTGAAACTGTGCCATATCCTGAAAGGACTGCCCAAATGATTAGAAAAGGAAAAAAAAAATACATCACAACATTAACTTTTCAAAAGAGTGCCGTTGGGAAGAAACTATATCTCCATTTGATGAATATAAAAAGATAAAGAGATGTCCCAAAAAGACCCGTGGCCATGGTTGGGTCTATTGTAATAGTGCAATTTCTGGCCATTTTTCTTTTGTTCATCAAGTTTCATGAGTAAGTTTCTCGCTGTCAATCTGGGTAACTGAAGTTCTAATTGCATATTTCTTTTTGATTGAACACTCGCCTCAACTCTTCATTTTGCAGTCAGGTCTTCTGGGTTACGACAAATGTCTAGTTCTTCTAACCTTCTTGCACCCGAAGCCAGTATTGCTTGCATGTGGTAGACACTAAAGCTTATAGTAGTGACTTCAGAAACATGTACATAGCCCATTGAGGATAATACTTGGAAAAGGGTTTATTCCTCTTACATAAGAAATTTTGCTTTGTAGTTTGTTCAGTTATGTGCATTTACCTTCTGGTGTCTTAGTGTATATTGTCAATCAGATGGTATGCTTACGCTAGGTAGTGATCATTATGAAGTACTCTGTGGAAGCCTTTGTAGTTCACTTGAAAGAAGCTGGTGGAGGTGTTGGTTGAATGTATGAACTTTTTTTTTTTTGGGGCGAAATTGAATAACTTAATGTTGCTTTTTGACATCTCAAGTGAACTCATGTTCTTTCTTCTCCCCTGCCCTCAAATCAAATCATCTTGCTTTCTTTCTCTCCTCTTTAAATTATTTTTCCTCTTCGCAACACACAGTATGCTTTTTCAGGTAATTAAAAATTACGTCATATAATACTATATACATAGTTTAGTGCTGGTTTGCTTACGAGGGAGAGTTCTTTTCGACTGGATACCGTGCATTTGTGAAATTAGAACTTTTAATAACGCTCTGGAAGACTTAAATCACTTAGAGTTACTCCAGCACCCTTTGCTTGGGAATTGAATTTTCTTCTCTTTTTCTGTTGGTCATTTTCCTTCTGTTTGAAAATGCTTTTATGTAAGTTTCTGAGTCCTGGTGATCTTGACTTAGGATTTCGAAAAGATGCTTTGCTAGTCCCACTAATAGTTACAGATTTGCTCTGGTACTGACACATGCATTTTCCAGTGCTACAGCCAAAACTCAAGCAAGCATGCTTACAGGAAGATTTTTAGTGGGATTAGGATTGGGCGTGGGTCCTCCTGTTGCTTCTCTTTACGTAGCAGAGGTAAAGCTACTATCAGCTTTAGGGTATGATGCTTTTAGTTATTTCATACCTTCTCAAATTCTGTTAAAACTCTTGATATTAATGCAGGTTTCTCCTGCTCATGTGAGGGGTACTTGTGGGAGTTTAATTCAAATAGCAACATGTCTTGGGCTGATGGCAGCTCTTGTTATAGGGATCCCCGTCAAGAATATAGTGGGTTGGTAAGACAAATAGTATATCTTGTGGGAAAACTTCTGTAAGTGACTTGTTTTTAGTAGGAATGAAGTTGTATCTGAGCTCATTATGTGTTCTAATACGTACAGGTGGCGTGCATGCTTTTGGGTGTCTACTATTCCGGCTGCAATACTTGCAATTGCTATGATGTTTTGTGCTGAATCTCCTCATTGGCTATACAAGGTATTCTAATTTATGCGTCTCTTGCACTTTTAAGATGATTACTCTCTACGTGCAACCTCTGACTCATTTCTAGGTTGCGATAGTTGCTAGGGTCTCTAAGCTAATCCATATGTAGATGTATAAATCTAATAAGTGAATTCCTTTGGCGCTGAAAATTCTGCTGGCTGTCCCATATCTTCTCAAGTCCCATTTCATTTGCTTTCTTATAATTATGCTACCTTGCTCATAAATGGTTGCATCACAACTTGCCTTTTTACCTTTTTGCTCCTCTCCATTGCTCTTTTCGTAAGGTTTAAGCTAATTTATATTCTAGATGTACAAATTCAACAAGTGAACTCACCTGTATGGTCATATGTCACTCCCCGAACCATGGCCTGGGCGAAACACGGCACTCGGTGCCTTACTACATGTGCCGAGCGAACCACATGGCTTGCTGAATCATTACGAGGCATATCATAAGCGGAATATATCGTAAATGCATGATGAGCCTTTATAAAACATAACAAGTCATAATACTTAATAGAAATACTTGTTTAAACATGAGTGCGGAAATAACATGAATGAGCGAAAGATGGCTATACGACTCTGAATATCGACATGACATAACGACTAGTCTAGTCTATGAAACTCTATCATGAGTCCGAAATGAAATCATACTTGCCGGGAAGCCCCGCCGTACCTTTAATGCATAACTACTATAGGGTAAATGACTGACTAAACCCCGAAGGAGATGGGGCTCACCAATAGGTTGATACAAGCAAATCCTACTGAGCTGATGCGTCGTCCTGTAAATCCGTACCTGCATCGTGAAATGCAGGCCTCCGACAATAAAAGGGGACGTCAGCACATTGAATGTACTGGTATGTAAAACAACTGAATGAAATAACATGTGACGTGGAAATAACATCATAAAACCGAAACCGAAACCGAAGCTCGGTCACGCACACGAATATATATGGATATAATACGAGTAAAACATTATTAGTAGGGAGAGTATAAATATAATTGACAATATGGTTCTAGTACTTGCACTTACCAAAGAAAGCTCCCATACCTTGCTAGGGGATATGAGATATAAATATAACATGAAAGGATCCAATCATTATTAAGGAATCGTCCTAAACATAAAGGAGCGATCCTCATCCTCACGGTGGCTAACATAGTTTCAGTCGTCGCAAGGTTTCTAATCCGCGCAACTCCTTAAAACATGAACATGGAAAATAAGTGGCACTTGAGCCCATGGTTTTCATAAATCATAACTTGCATGTACATGGATATCACCTCATAGTATTCTTGCATGAAAACGTGTAAAGCATATCGAGTATTTTCTTGAAAATAAACATAATAAATTATAACTTGTATGTAAGAACCCCATGGAATGCAAAGTATGGGTTTTCATGGATTATGGACAGATTGTCAATAATCATAATGAAATATCAAGAACTCAATAATGGATTAATAATACTTCAATACTTAGTATAGCATGGTACATGGACATAGGGTTATCAGAAACATGGTTAAAAACCTTAGTTTTGTATAAATTCACACTTTATGGAAGATATGTTCCCACACGTAGATAGTAACCCTACATACCTGGTAATGCTCCAAACTTGTATTAACAATCTGATTTTGAAAGAAGAGTTTCAAGGTTTAAGTCTTGAGTCCTTTAAATGGGTTTTCTTGAAAACCCTATGTTAAGAGCAATGATTTCATTGTTAGATTATGGCACCACATGTTAGAATTCACTTGGAATGGTTGGAATAGACTTAAATTGGTGTATTCTAATGGCAGGGAGAGAAGAACTTCGTACTAGGGCTTGAAGAATGTGAAAAACTGATTTTTAGAAGCTAAGTGTTGTATTTATATAAGTCCTGGCTCATCCCCAGGCCTTGATTTGCGAGAATTTAGACGCGCCAGGCCATCTGGGGGTGCCACAAACCAGTAAAGTGAGGCCAAGGCGAGGATTTTGGCGAGCCTGACTTTCTCTCAAGAAACGGCCATAACTTCTTGTAGAGATGTCCAGTTAACCTCCCTAATATACCGTTGGAAAGGTATTTCAAAGGGCTACAACTTTCATGTTTTAAGTTTCCTCAAATTCTTAACAGATTTTCACTGAATTGGGCTGGAAGGCAGACCTACCGAAAACTTAGCCGATTCTATCGAATCTGAGCACCCCTCTATTAGCCATTTTGAGACGATCATATCTCCTTGATCCGGACTCCAATTGGCCTAATCCTTATATGCATGGAAAGGTATTTCTATGTACTACAACTTTCATTAAGGAACCTTTTTCAAATTCCCAACGAATCAAGGTGTTATGGTTTCCCGAAGTAGGCCCCTCAGCCACTTTCTCAAAACGTTCAAACCTTCAAATTTCCTCTGAAACTCTAACAATACGAGTCTAACCTTTATTCTAAGATATGGGATGTAATGGACTTGATTAGTTTTCAAGAACACTTTCTACACCTTCCATCTTGGTTCCATTATAATATCATCTTACGAGTCAAACCTTAGCCCGAAGGTACGAGGTGTTACAATATCTCTCCCTTGGGATCATTCGTCGTCGAATGATAGATCATGATTGGAAGTTAGGCTGGACATGGCATGAATACATAAACGTGATGAAACATGACTTGAAACATAAGAGCTTGACATGATTACGTGGGAACATGGTCATGGATCATGAGAACTGAATACGTGATTACATCGAAACATGTACATGGGAACATGAAACTGAGTAGTACCTACATGAACGAGAATCGTGAAACATTTGTCGTCGATTTATGAATGGTGGTTAAGAATTACTACTAACTCTGGAATTTACAAAAATTATGGCAGGACTTCCTTCGTAATTCGGACTTCCATGACATTTCTCAAACGCCTGCCAGCTAACTAAAGTACCAACATACCAACACAACCTAACAGGGTATCTTAATACGCATGGTGTGTTATATCGTAATTACTGAATCTTGAATGTGGCTAACATGAATACTAAGCTGGCCTAAACACATGGATATTGGCTGAATGATTACATGATTACTATACATTGGGCTTGGAAGAGAATTCGTAGGCACGAATGACATGAGTACTGGAAAATAGGCACGAACATGACATGATTACCTGGGCGTGAGGAGCATGACGTGGGACATAAATACATGAAGACTGGCTGACATGAATACATAAGTGCTAAACTGTAATGAGATACGAATACGTGTAAACATAGGTATCATAACATGGGATCTGAATGTCTGAAACATGATTGTTACAACATGAGGGTTGAATACTGAGCGCGGGTGGGATCTGAACACTTAGAGACTTGATCATAGACGTTCGTATGTAACCACGGTAGACATATGAGATAAGAGTACGACTTAAGCCTTGAATAAAATCGCAAATTGGTGCAAATGAGTTCGACATGAGTCATAAAATAGAAATAGGATCCCACATATAGTGTGAAACTTGAGCATGGCATATCATGAGTATGTCAAATCTGAGTAGAGTACTCCCAAAAATAAGCACCATAGGGTGTGAAAGAAACTCTTGTTCGCTCTGAAACGTAGATGTGAATACCTTAGATTATCTTACTTTTTGTTCATCAATCCCCTTATCGTGAGCGGATCATAAAGGATCGTAGAGGAAAGGAATTCGTGGGTACAAATTATGTGAAATGCTTCATTTTAGAGTATAGGCGGGACATAGGTACATTGAACATGAAGGACGTAACTTAGAGCATGCGTACATGGAAACGTGATTAATATGACATGAAACGTAATTACGCGAATAGCATGACATGGGGAATAGGGACATAAGCAACATGTCATTTACATGAACACTTCGTTCGTCAAGGACCTAAGACATGGGTGGAAAGTCACCTTGATCATAAATAGTACATATGTACTTAGTGAAAGAAAGGGCATCCTTTGTGACAAGTGACGAGATGGTTTAAAACATTAGCCAGAGGAACATAAGCACAAAACATATAAAATCGTGAGTCGGACATCCATCTTGACTTACTTCCCCAGGCCTTGCTTCGCGAGAATTTAGACGTGCCAGGCCATCTGGGGGTGCCACAAACCAGTAAAGTGAGGCCAAGGCGAGGATTTTGGCGAGCCTGACTTTCTCTCAAGAAACGGCCATAACTTTTTTTAGAGATATCCGGTTGACCTCCATAATATACCGTTGGAAAGGTATTTCAAAGGGCTACAACTTTTATGTCTTAAATTTTCTCAAATTCTTAACAGATTTTTCACTGAATTGGGCTAGAAGGCAGACCTACCGAAAACTTAGCCGATTCTATCGAATCTGAGTACCTCTCTATTAGCCATTTTGAGACGATCATATCTCCTTGATCCGGACTCCGATTGGCCTGATCTCTATATGCATGGAAAGACATTTCTATGTACTACAACTTTCATTAAGGAACCTTTTCCAAATTCCCAACGAATCAAGGTGTTATGGTTTCCCGAAGTAGGCCCCTCAGCCACTTTCGTAAAACGTTCAAACCTTCAAATTTCCTCTGAAACTCTAACGATTCGAGTCTTAACCTTTATTCTAAGATACGGGATGTAATAGACTTGATTAGTTTTCAAGAACACTTTCTACATCCCATCTTGGTTCCATTATATTATCATCTTACGAGTCAAACCTTAGCCCGAAGGCACGAGGTGTTACATCATACTTAAAGTTGTCTCTATTTCCTACCAACCCCTATCCCCAAATAGATAAAGCAGGTGCGAGGGAAGGGAACAGAAGAATAAAACTATTCTACAGAGAGAGCTCAAATATTTATTAGATGAAACCATTATTGGTTTTGGAATATTGTTTTTGAATCCCAGGTACAAGGCTACGTAGCTTACTTGCAACTTGCATGTATAAATTTCTACTCTGTAGGTCAATGAATGCAGTAACTTATTGAGATG
This sequence comes from Lycium ferocissimum, assembly GCF_029784015.1. NCBI lineage: Eukaryota > Viridiplantae > Streptophyta > Magnoliopsida > Solanales > Solanaceae > Lycium > Lycium ferocissimum. Next base: position 6,575,741 of record NC_081353.1, read on the forward strand.
GTTTTGGAATATAGGTTTTCCATTTAGATCTATTTTACCCTGGGATTTTTCACAGCAGTTTTCTCCCAGAGACTGACTGATTCACTAATATACCATACGAAAAGGGATGATACCTCCCAGTATAACAAGGCTCAACTGGCTTTATCATGCTAGTTAATTAAGTTAGTTGCTTAATTTTCTGCTGTCTGCAGCAAGGAAGACTTGCCGACGCTGAAGTCCAGTTTGAGAGGCTTCTAGGAAGCTCACACGTTAAGAGTGCAATGGTGGAGCTTTCAAAGTCGGATAGAGGGGATGAGAGTGAAAGCGTTAAGATCTCCGAATTGCTCTATGGTCGGCATTCTAGAGGTAAAGAAAATGAATTTCTGGTTTAGTTCTACAGTTTGCTTATTTACAATCCTGGAGTTGGTAGTTATTCTTGCATTAGTGAAGTTTTGGCATCTCTAATACTGCCACAGTAGAATCTTCTTCATTTATTTAGTCCATTTTTAATTTTCCAAGTCCATTGTCATTTACCTATTCCTTTTGCAGTTGTTTTTATTGGGGCAACCCTATTTGCTTTACAACAGCTATCAGGAATAAATGCTGTGTTTTATTTCTCTTCAACTGTATTTAGACATGCGGGAGTATCCTCGAACCTGGCAAATGTTTTTGTTGGGATTGCAAACTTGACAGGTACAGACTAGTGAACATCCTCTTCTATCATCCCCTGTATACTTAAGTTTCTCCAATTTGGTCTAATGGTTTCATTTTCGAAGTCTGCAGCTAACTTTCTGCTCCTCTCCGTGTTTTTCCAGGGTCAGTTGTGGCCTTGCTTCTGATGGACAAATTAGGAAGGAAAGTCCTCCTTCATTGGAGTTTCTTTGGAATGGTAACATACCTTACTGAAGACTTTGAGAAGAGAGATTTTATCAATTCTCAAGTGTTTCTATACAACCAATTACAGAGGTATTTATACACAAAACGGAAGCCTAACTAGGAAATATACAATTAAGGAATCAAGATAAAATCTCTTTAATAATGGAAACTAAACCAGATAAGAATCTGTTTAATTATGATTTAGAATCTGATCATATCAGAATTAGATCAGAATCTGATCCAATCTTAATAGAATCAGATTTGTCAACACTCCCCCTCAAGTTGGTGCATAGATATCACACATGCTCAACTTGCAAACTAAGTTGTGAAAAGTTCAACTGCTAAGCCCTTCAGTGAAAACATCAGCTAGAGCTAGCTGCTTGCTGGATGTCACATGGAACAGGCTCAAGGTATAATCAGTCAACTTTTCCTTGATGAAGTGTCGATCAATTTCAATGTGTTTTGTCCGATCATGTTGTACTGGATTATGGGCTATACTGATGGCTCCCTTGTTGTCACAGTACAAGGATAATTTATTATCTCCAGACATTTTCAGTTCTTCTAGTAGCTTTCGTAGCCATAGAAGTTCACAGAAACCCTGAGCCATAGCTCTATACTCTGCTTCAGCACTTGATCTAGCAACTACACTTTGCTTCTTGCTTCTCTAAGTGACTAAGTTCCCCCCCCCCACAAGTGTGCAATAACCAGTAGACCTCCTATCATCTAGAGATCCAGCCCAATCAGTATCTGTAAAAGCTTCTATATGGAGGTGACCATGTTTGGTGAAAAGAAGACCTTTTCCAAGAGCAGATTTCAAATATCGCAGAATGCATTAGACAGCCTGCATGTGAGACTCACGAGGATCTTGCATGAACTGGCTTACCATGCTAACTGCATATGCTAAGTCAAGTCTAGTGTGTGAAAGATAAATGAGTCTTCCAACCAATCTCTAACATCTTTGTTTATCAACCGACTCTCCTATCCCTGCTTGTAGCTGGTGGTTACTCTCAATTGGTGATCCTCCTGGTTTACAACCCAACATACCAGTTTCTTCCAAGAGATCTAGAATATATTTCCTCAGAAATGAAGATTCCTTTTCCTGATCTAGCCACTTCAATTCCTAAGAAATATTGCAGCTTCCCTAGGTCCTTGATATCAAACTCATGAGCCAAAAGCTTCTTTAGCCGACCCATCTCTTCTTTGTCATCACCTGTCATCACTATATCATCAACATAAACTATTAAAAGAGTGATCTTACCGGGTCTTATAAAGAGAGTATGATCAGCATTGCTTTGTTGATAACCAAAAGAAAACATGGCTTTGCTGAATCTGTCGAACCATGCTCTGGGAGACTGTTTTAGCCCGTATAAAGATTTCTTCAATTTACGCACCTTTCCTTGACTTGTTTCATTGTCAAATCCAGGAGGAATCTCCATATACACTTCTTCTTCCAAGTCACCGTGTAAGAATGCATTTTTTACATCAAACTGCTGCAATTCCTAGTCAAGGTTGATTGCACAAGATAACAAGATTCTGATTGTGTTCATCTTGGCAACAGGAGCAAATGTCTCTTGGTAGTCCACTCCATATGTTTGAGTGAACCCCTTAGCTACCAATCTGGCCTTGAACCTCTCAATCGAACCATTGGCTTTATGTTTCATAGTGAACACCCACTTGCAGCCGACCAACTGTTTATCTGGTGGAGGAACAACTAATTCCCAAGTCTTATTTTTTGCTAGAGCCTTCATTTCTTCAAACATCGCTTCTTTCCACTTGGGATCCTTGAAAGCTTCCCTCCAATCCTGTGGAATAGACATAGAGGAAATGACAAGGCAAAGGCTCTATAGGAAGGGGACAAGGAATCATAGGACATAAAGTTAGAAATAGGATGTTTGGTACAGGATCTGACCCCTTTTCTTTGAGCAATATGTCTATCTAAAGCAGCAGAAGAATCAGAAATTAAAGATGACTTACCATAAGAGGAGGACCCTTGGCAGGGAGTAGGTTGCATGATGGCTTCTTGGCTCCTGTTTCTCCTTGAATATCTCATCAAATCAGGTTTGTCCAGACGTCCAATAGTCTCTTTGTGATCAGTAGTCTCCCCCGAGCAGTACTTCTTACAGTTTCCTCCTAAACACTCTCTAATGGAACTCTCACCTGGAGTAATGTCATCAAGAGATCCAAAATTAGGTATCACCTCTTCTCTTTCATTACTCTACCCCTGAGGAGGTGATTGGGTTCCATTGAAGTAAGGTTCAGATTCTCTAAAAGTAACATCCATACTTACAAAATACTTCCTTGATGGAAGATAGTAACACCGATAACCTTTATGTGTTGGAGAATACCCAACAAACACACATTTAAAGGCCCTCGGATCTAGTTTTCCTGCATTCCTACTCTGAACAAAACAAACACACCCAAACACCTTTGGAGGAATAGTATAGACACTATTCCCTCGTAAAATCTCTGAAGGACTCTTAAAATTGAGTGCTTTGAGAGGCATTCTATTGAGAAGATAAGCAGCTGCTAAGTAAGGTTTTGGGAGATTCATAGTGAACATGAGGGATCTAGCAACTTCCAACAAATGTCTATTTTTTCGTTCACTCCATTTTGTTTACTAGTGTAAGGACAACTAGTTTGGTGGATGATCCCGTTAGACTCCAAATAAGTACCAAATCGACTATCCATGTATTCGATGCAATTATCAGTTCTCAAATTTTTTATCTTAGTTTCAAACTGAGTGCAAACCATCTTATGAAAAGATTGAAAGCAAGAAAATACATCACTTTTTGCTTTTATCAGGTAAACCCAAGTCATTCATCGACTACCGGACACAAAGGCTGTCTGAGTAGGCCCCCAAACATCAGAATGGATAGTCATAAAAGGAATTGTGCTTTTATTATTACTATTACTTGACGGATAAGAGTTTTTAGTATGTTTGGCATACTCACAAGCGTCACAAAACAAAGAATCAACCTGAATCCTAGAAAACAAACTAGGATATAATTTTTCTAAGATACAAAAGGATGGATGCCCCAACCGCCTATGCTACCGTATAATTTCTTGATTGACATTCTTATTTTCTCCAAAAAAAAGCCTTGACATAGAACATCACCTTGATTCCTCTCCAACATATATAAGCCATCATGCACTCTATCATTGCCAATCCTCTTCCCTGTTTGAAGATCCTGAAAGACAATAATCAGGAAAAAACTCAATTTTGCAGTTTAAAGCTTTGGTGGTGGCGCTGACTGATAAAAGGTTAACTGGAAACTGAGGGACATGAAGTACAGAAGATAACTTAATATTTGGAGCACAAAAAAAAGAACATGTCCCGGTTATTGGGGAAAGAGAACCATCGGCTATCTAACATTGTCTGTTTTTAGACATGGAGTGTAGTTAAGAAGTTCTTTTGAGGAGCCTGTCATGTGTCTATTCGCACCAGAATCAATAATCCATGAATTAAGATGAGCAGTAAAAGCAGTACCTGACTTCACCAAATTACATGTTGCACCGGAGGAAGAGTCAAGTTGCGACAAAAAGGACTTGAGATGCTTGAGTTCACTAGGAGAGAAAATTCACCAGAGGTTGTCTCCTTAGATGACTCTACTGTCTCTGACAAATTTGTTTGAGCTCTCATTGAGTTGACTCGTTTTCCTCCACGACCTCTAGAGTCGACCATGTAACTTCCAGCAAGTTTCCTTGGTATGGTGTGGCTTCCCACAATAATCTCAAGGTAAGTGATCTTTATCATAATTGGTAGCCTTTATGTGCTCACGAGAGTCACTAGCGTTCAATCCAGACTTCTCAATTGGTGTTGTGTAATCACTAGCCGTCAACCCAGACTTCTCTACTTATGTTGTGTAGAGCATAGCACTCCTCCTGCTTTCTTCCTGCTAGACATAGGAATAGGCTTCCTCAAGAGAAGGAAAAGGGGTTTTACCAAGTACTTGAACCCTTATCTGGTCAAATTCGTGGTTCAAACCGGCCAAGAAATCGTAGATCCGGGCAAGAAATCGTAGATCCACTCCTTTTCAACCAGTGTTTGGAACTTTACTGCATCCGTAGTACAATCTGCTTGGAAGTCTTGATAATAATCTAGCTCTTGCCACAAACCACTCAATTCAGAAAAATAATGAGAAATTGACATCTCACCTTGCTTTGTGCCATGGACTTTGTTACGGATCTCAAAGATCTGAGCATCATTCGCCATGCGTGAGTAGGTGAGCTTAGTTGCATTCCAGATTTTTTCAGCAGTGTCTAGCAATAGATATTGTCAGGTAATCTGGGGTTGCATAGAGTTGATAAGCCATGACATGACAAGCGAATTCTCTGAGTCCCACTGGTTGTATGTGGGATCAGAGGAAGCTTGTTTTTTCTTATCCCCATTAATGTACCCTGCAACTTTCTAGCTTTGATAAATAATAAACTGGATCTAGACCAAGCAAGGTAAGTGCCACTACCATCAAGTTTCACAGGGTTAATCCGTAGTTGTGAATTAGTTTCTGACATGGTGGCAAGAAAAAAGCTAGAACAGTAGAAAACAAAAGGAAAATCAGAGAAAAACTTTACTGCGGCTCAACAGTGCGGGAGAGAGGAAACTCTATCTCCTAAAAAGGCACGAGCTCTGATACCATGAAGACTTCGAGAAGAGAGATTTTATTAGTTCTCAAGTGTGTCTATACAACCAATTACAGAGGTGTTTATACACAAAAACTGAAGCCTAACTAGGAAATATACAATTAACGAAACAAGAATATATAATAATGGAAACTAAGCCAGATAAGAATCTGTCTAATTATGATTTAGAATCTGATCATATCAAAAACATATCAGAATCAAATCAGAATCTGATCCAATCTTAATAGAATCAGATTTGTCAAAACTTACTTATTGTATACCTGCTTGACTGAGATCATTAATACTTGGAAAGCAACTTCTTACCTAAAAAATGCAGTAAGCTCAAGGAAAATATGCATTGAGATGAATCTTCCAATTTCTGAGTTCTTTGCGGCAGGTGCAGTTGATTGTTTGTTGGAAGGATATAAAGATGGCGAAAATGAGCTAATGTGGCGCAATCCTAGAATTCTAACTAGTGACCAATTATTGTATTTTCTAGTAATAGGGTACTCCGGGGTGCTACTTTTGTTAATACATTCAGTTACTTGAGCAGAAGAAAAAGAGAACCTATGTGGCTCAATATATGAATTGATTTTCTGGACCATAGTTCGGCACTGCTTGAATTATTGTTATTCTATTTAGTTCTCCCCCTTTTTCTTGTTCACAGATGCCTTATATTGGCAAATTTGGTGATAAAGACATCTCTTTTTTGTTTCTTTACCCTATTTGAGATAGTTGGATATTTATATCTGAAATTTGGCATGTTTGGGGCGTTGAATAAATCAGGCTTTAGCCATGGCCCTTCAAGTGTTTGCTTCAAGTGGAGTTGCATCAAATTATGGAGCTTTTTACTTCTCTGTTGGTGGCATGCTGCTGTGAGTAGTCCCTTGACTTAAAATCGTTTTGTTCAGGTTAATGTCCAGTGCTAGAATATGTAAGAGTATCTACGGTGAAATCGGTACTTTGTTAGAACATTTCTTATTAGCACCTACATCTTGCAGTTCCAAAAGATAAACTCAATACATCAACTTCTAAGAGTAGAGTACATGTGAACTAAAAACACGGTTGCGCCCTTAGTTGTTTGAATCTTGATAATCTTGTGTCATGTTTTCACCTGGATGCACAAGTTTGTACCCTTCACTCCTTACTAAGGACACAACGGATAAGAAAGATATATTGTTAGGATTTAAAATCCCAAATCCGACTTTTGTGAACATTCCCAGAAAGATTGGAGGTCACACTGGACCACTTAAATACCAATCTCCTTAGAGAACCTACTTACGCCGTGATTTAAGCGAAGAATAAATAACACACACAGATTTATAAATGTTCACCTCAACGTGAGAGCTACGTCCACGCGCGTGCATCTTATTAAAGAAGAAATATTACAAGTGTTTACAACACTCAACCTCACAACCCCAATCCCAATGACACTCAAGAATTTTACCACACAAAATTCTCTCATTTCTCTTAGATTTTTCTCTCTTTGGGATGTGTTGTCTTCTTCAATTTGGCGTGTTTAGCAAAGCAGAAATATATTGAACCTATTGATGTCATTGGTGACTTGACAATTTGCCAAATACAAGGAAGATGTTTTCTTCCTTAGTGTTTTCTTCCTCAAAAACATACGGGAAGTGTTTTCTTCCCTAAAATAAGTGGATGGACTCCAACAGGGGTCTCCCACTTGAAGACTAATTTTAATTTGTCTTCACACTTTGATCGCGCACAGCCTCTTTCCTAGTTTCATACTTCGTAAAGTTCACAGATGCCTTTCAACATCACCACCGTTGTCGCATTAACATTTTCCGGATATTAAAGATCGTCGACAACTCCCATCGTACGCGCAATGTTGTTTGTCTCTCTCTCTCTCTCTTTGAAGATAACTTTCTCACATATTCTTCTCTGTGTGTGTGTGTGTGTATCTCGACAGGAGTCCATCTCATCTTTCACGCGCTCCCACTTAGTCGATTCATTTGGCATGACAGCATTGGGGCGTGTCGGAAAGTCCCCTCAAATCGACTATTTCCGATTCCTTGTATCAAGACAACATTCCCTCGGATGATCTTCCGATTTTGTTCATCCCAAAATCGATAACCAACTGTCACCATAGCCAATGTGCTAAAGTAACTCGATTTTGGATCAAGCTTGCTTCTGTTTGAACACTTTCGAAACGAAAGATTTACCTTCTCGCCACCCGTACTTCTTTCCAAGTGGAGCATGGCCCCGAGTGTATTCTCATACTCCGAGCACGCTCGTTATGGCTCATTCTTTTCATCATCTTGATTCCATTATCGGCACAATACCGTTTGAAATCACCATCAATGTATTCTCCGCCGTTGTCGACCTCAAACACTTTCGAGGTTTGTTTCATTCTCGACCATGGCTTTCCATCTTTTGAATACACTAAACACATCGGCGGTTGAATCATCAACGAAGGTCACGTGTACAGATCCTCCAAGAGTAGGAACAAGCAGTAGGTCCCCACACGTCCGTGTGCACTAATTGGCCTTTTCGACCTTCAACTCCCCGCCCGCATTTGAGAAGCTTACTCGCTTTTGTTTTCCGAGAACGCAACTCTTAATGTCCATTTGTAGAATATTCCGTCGATATGTCCCCACTCGACAATGCCACAAATCCGTCTTCTTTGTGTTATGCAGAGTGCCAATCTTCTTTCCTTACCAACTACCATAGCACCTTTTCGCCACCTTCCAAGACCCATTACCAAAATAGATTATGTTCGACCTACCGAGAATTTGAACATCTAACTTTGTAATCTTCCACGAGGATCCATTTGACATCTTCAAATTAGCTCTCCATCGGCTAAATAAACTTGCCGCAGCTTTGTCATTATAAAAGATAACCGATAGCAACAACGCAGCCAAGATTCCAGCCCCCTCTTCACAGCTTTTTCTCGTTGACTCGGTTTTCCGCGGGGCCCACTCACGTGTTCGTCCCGGTCCGGATCGACCCTCGCCATTCTCGACTTCGATCCTGTAAGACTCGTCGACGCTCTCCGGTACCGTCCTCGCGCACCTCTCGCGCAAGGATACGATCCCTAACATCGTTGTCTAAACTAACACGGTAGGATGCCAACCAGCTTGCACTTCATCATCGAAATCAATTTTTACCGATGACAATTGATTTACAATGGTATTGAATTCATCTGAATACGAGCATTTTCCATCATCTTTAGATGAAATAGTTTCTTCACGAGAAATACCTTATTATTTGCCGAAGGTTTCTCATACATACGACAATACCTTCATCATATCCGCGGTGGTCTTTTCCTTTGCCACGTTGCGAGCAACGTTCTTTTGCACACCGAATGACTCGAACTTGTCCGTCGAGAGATCCCAATTTGCTTCATCTCCCTCGGTTTTGGACTCGCAGGTTCATGAACTGCCATATAAATAATCTTCAATTTCCGTACCATCTTCGCCTCCCATCGTTTCTAAATCACAACACAACCCGTTGCTCGATACCGCTTGTTAGGTTTTAAAATCCCAAATCCGACTTTTGTAAGCGAGATTCGGTGAAAGATCGAGGGTCACAACTGGAGAACCTACTTACGCCGTGATGTAAGCGAAGAATAAATACACACACAGATTTATAGTGGTTCACCCTCAATGTGAGAGCTACGTCCACGCTTCGTGCATCTTATTAAAGAAGAAATATTACAAGTGTTTACAACACTCAACCTCACAACCCCAATCCCAATGACACTCAAGAATTTTACCACACAAAATTCTCTCAAAGACCTTCTCTTACTTAGGCCTTTCACCAAGAGTATTTTCTTAGATTTTTCTCTCTTTGGGATGTGTTGTCTTTCAATTTGGTGTTTAGCAAATGAGAAAGCTTCCCTATTTATAGGTGTGAGATGAACCTATTGATGTCATTGGTGACTCAAGCAAGCACTTGACAATTTGCCAAATACAAGGAAGATGTTTTTTCCTTAAAACAAGGGAAGTGTTTTTTCCTCAAAACATGGGAAGTGTTTTCTTCCCTAAAATAAGGGATGGACCCAACATATATTACCTGTAGGCTTTACTTACAACATTACTTGTAGGCTTCTTTTCATTTTCTTCACCTGGGGGTGCTTTTTGGTTTTTCCTTTTTTTTTTTTTTTTTTTAAAGAAGGGCAAGTAAGTTGTTTAGTCTCTCTCTCTCTCTCTGTCTCTGTGTGTGTGTGTGTGTGTCAAATTCAGTAATGACAGCATCTATTAAAATACTGAATATGATGCATTTGAGACTTCCTTATGCAGGTTTGTCTTGACATTTGCTGTTGGAGCTGGTCCAGTTCCTGGTCTCCTCCTCCCAGAAATATTTCCCAGTCGGATTAGGGCTAAAGCTATGGCATTTTGTATGTCAGTTCACTGGGTAATTAGTCTTGTCAAATTCTCCATTTTTCTATTTACAACCGGAATCAGACCTCTGTTCAGATGATAGATTATGCCATTGTTCAATTTATATTGCTGAGTTAGGGAAATGAGGAGTGGAAAAAAAAAATGAGAGCACACAAATCTCTACAACTGCTTTTCTTAATTGTCTCTGCTGCTTTCTTTAGGTGGTTAACTTTTTTGTTGGACTGATGTTCTTGCGTTTGCTCGACCAACTTGGGCCACAACTATTATACTCCATATTTGGCACCTTCTGTGTGATGGCCGTGGTATTTGTGAAGAGGAATGTGATGGAAACAAAGGGGAAGTCACTTCAAGAAATTGAGATCGCGCTTCTTCCACAAGAATAAAGTAAGTTTTTGGAAACTAAATAAGCTTTTAGATGCTGTCGGAGCGACAATTGATCAAGTACCAGATAGTTCATTCGTGTTTGGCTGAATGCATATGCGGGCACTTAAAGTTGTCTAATTTTTCTATTTAGAGCTGAACTAAAGGTACGACCCATTGACCACATAAACTCTTCCAAAAGTGTACCACTTACACATTTTGCTGATATGGCAAAGTGTGTGTTTTACACTCCCTTTGTGCACGTTTAGTATCTCTTTTTTTTTTCTTTCCTTTTTTTTTTTTTTCCTCTGGTCTTTCTTGATAGATTACCTTGCCGGAAAAATTTCACGGCCCACAGCCAGTTCCATCACTGGCGCCAGACTCGCTTCTCACTTCTCCACCAGAACATACCCAAAAAAGCTCAGATATGTTTTTCCACCATAATCTGCTGCAGTTTTTTTGTAACTTTGATAATAGAGACCCCTGTTTAAACTGGTCGTTGGATGATATACAAGAATGAACTTCGGCAATTAAAATCTAAACGGTGCTTCAAAAGAAAACCATAACTCAAGAACTCAATTTCAACTTAAATAGTTGACCAAAAATCTTGAGAAGACAGCTCAAACCTGACTCAGACCTTTCAATTGAAAATGAGATATTGAATTGAAACCATTATGTCTACTAAACTTTATATTTATAAAAAAAAACAAAAAGAGGAGTAGTTTTTTAATCGAACTTATTAAGATCCTTCCTGTTGGTTGTGCATTGCAGCTATCGAGTTAATCTAGAGGGTCAAGTTCCTAGAGGAAAAGATATAGAGTAATCATCCTCCTCATGGATTCAAGTCTTCATGCAACTGTTTCTGGCAGTAGTAGCTTTACCCAGGAGGCGGGATGGTCTGCAAATAGAGTTAAATAGGGTATAGTTTGCGCTTTGTTCTCTTTGCAGCTCCTAATATTGTGCAGCAAAAATTATTACAGTAAGGACTCTCGCTGATATGGCGTCCCTGGCGCCTATATGATATAACAATAATGTTGTTACAGTAAGGATTTGGTGTACCTACGAGAAATGAGAATTTACTTTTGTGTGTTTTTAATTGCTGGAATTTCATATGTGAGATTTAGTGTTTGTTAAACCAAGAAGGCTAAAGGTTGTATATATATAATCTTCATCTTTTACTTGGCAAATATAAATGTCTGAAATACAAAGTATTGGAGAATGATTCTTGTAATATATTGAAGTGATTCAGCTGTCCATATACAGACAAAGAATGTCTTAATTAAGGTAACTAGATATCCTGATTTCTAGAAATATGCTATAGTAATCTATCAAATCTATGCTATACAAGGAAAGCGTTAATTGCAGCCTAGTAAATAGAGATTCTATAACACTCCCCTCAAGTTGGAATATAGATAATTTATCATGCCGAGCTTGTTACAAAGGTAATCAACTCGAGTTTCAATAAATGTCTTTATCAACAAATCAGCTAGTTGTTCTTTTGTCTTCACGTAGCCAGTGGAAATTAAGTTCTGCTAAGTCTTCTCACGAATAAAATAACAGTCAACCTCAATATGTTTGGTTCTTTCATGATATACCGGATAGCAGCTTGATTACCACACCAAAATTTTGCTGGAATAGGATGCTTTAACCCAATTTCAATCATGTGTCCACATGATCTCACATGTGGATCGTGACACCGCTCTGTACTCAGATTCTGCACTGAACCGAGACACAACATTTTTCTTCTTGCTTCTCAATGACACCAAGTTTCCACCAACAAAGACACAATAACCGGTAGTAGTTCTTCTACCAATTTTGGATCGGCCCAATCTACATCTGCAAAACACTCAATGCGAGAATGTCCATAATTGCTATATAAAATGCCGAGTCCAGGTGCTCTTTTTAAGTGACATAGAATCTATTCCAAAGCTACCCAATGTTTTAACTGTAGGTGCAGACATGAATTGGTTACGACACTTATTGCAAAAAATATCTGGACGAGTCACAGTGAGATAGTTTAATTTTCCAACTAACCTTATGTACCTCTCTGGATCATCGATGGGATCACCACCATCTTTCGTAAGATGTACATTAGGAACCATCAGGGTACTACAAGGCTTGACTGCCAACTTTCCAGTTTCTGCAAGTAGGTGAAGGATATACTCTCTCTGAGACAAAAAGATTCCCTTCTTACTTCTAAGTACGTCTACACCTAAGAAGTATTTAAGCTGACCCAAGTCTTTCGTGTGAAACCTAGAATGCAAGAAAGACTTGAGAGAAGAGATCCCTACATAGTCAGCTCCTGTAATGACTATGTCATCGACATATATAAGGCCAGCTACTGAGTGCCTGTAGAACACCGAGTGATCACAATTGCTTTTTTCAGCCCGAACTCCTGGATTACCGCACTAAACTTGCCAAACCAAGCACGAGGACTCTGCTTCTATCCATACTTTGCTTCAGTCCATATAATGATTTCTTCATATGACAGGCTTTCCCATACTCCCCTTGAGCAACAAAACCAGGTGGTTGCTCCATATGCACCTCCTCATGGAGATCACCATGAAGAATGCATTTTTGATATCTAACTGATGTAAATGCCAATTCTGAAAGGTAGCTAAAGAGATAAACGAGCGGACAGAGGTAAGCTTGGCTACTAGGGGAGAAGGTATCAGAATAATCAACTCCATAAGTTTGAGCATAGTCTTTAGCCACAATTCTTGCCTTTAGAGCCGTCAGGGATTAACTTTAACTGCAAAGACCCACTTGTATCCTACTACTTTCTTTTTCTTGGGTAAAAAATCCACCAAATCCCACTTGTGCTTTTCCTCTAAGGCATGTATTTCATCAAGCATTCCATCAGACTATCCAGGGTGATTTAAAGCCTCTTTCACTGTTTTGGGTATAGTGATGGAGTCTAGAGAAGCAATCAAAAATCTAGACGTGGAGGATAAACGGTCATATGAAACAAAATTAGCAATGGAATATGTGGCTTTGCAAGTACGTGTACCTTTTACGAAGAGCAATAGGGAGGTCAAGGTTTTCTGATTGATCAGGCGAAGGAGAATTTGACAGTTGAACTGGTGCAGGACTAGTATCATTGGCCTCCCCCCTCATCGAATAGACTGGAACAATTGGCGGTCTTGCTGGCACAGATGGAGTAGGTGCTGAAGCTCAATAGAAGAACTTAGAGATGTAGGAACAACATCCGATTGTTCTATCAAAACACGGGTGACCTAATAAACTAACCACTCATCTTCCTCCTCCTGACTTGTAGAAACGGGAGGTGCATAGAAAAATGGGGTAGTCTTTGAGAATACTACATCGGTTGAAACCAGATATTTCCCAAGTTCAGTAGAATAACACTGATACCCCTTCTGAAGGCGAGAATAACTCAGGAAAACACACTTCAAAGCCTTGGGATCCAACTTAGCAACAGATGGTTGAACATCTCAAACATAGCATGTGCTTCCAAATACCTTAGGTTCCATCGGAAATAATGACTTGTTTGGAAAAATAACACTCTAAGGCTCGTCACCAACAAGCACAGTAGATGGCATGCGATTAATCAGAAAACAAGCGGTAGAGACTGCATCAGCCCAAAATTGTTTAGGAACCTTCATTTGGAACAAAAGTGCTCAAGTTGTCTCAAATAGATGCCTATTCTACCTTTCAGCAACTCCGTTCTGAGATGGTATATCAAAACATGAAGACTGACGGAGCATACCGTGTTGTCTCATGTAGGAATGCAACAATTCTGACATGTATTCTTTAGCATTATCACTCCTTAGAATACGTACTGAGGTATTGAATTGAGCTTTGACTTCGGCATAGAAGGCAGAAATGTGAGTAAACACTTCATACGACTCTTCATAAATATATCCAAGTCATCCGAGAGAAATCGTCCACAAAAGTGGCAAAATACTTATGCCCAGTTTTGGAAACCACTGGACATGCCCCCCAAACATCAGAATGAATTAATTCAAAAGCTGACTCAGCTCGATTATTAATCCTCGGACCTAATGAGATGCGATGGTGTTTGCAAATTGACATGACTCACAATTCAATGAAGAAATATTCTGAAACTGAGGACAAAGCTTCTTCAACAAAGGTAGAGAAGTGTTGCAGGCTATGCGTCCACGAAACACAATATATGGAGGGACCTGGTTGTGTACCAGTTTCCTTATACAGTGCAGTAAGAGAGTCAACACAAGATTTTACCGTGGTAAACTCCTTGCTCAAGGGATTAAAAATCACGACCTATCCCAGTAGTATTTCAACTCCACTTCACGAGCAACTTCAGGTTACAATTCTATCGTAAGCTAGGAACTAACTCCCATAATCCCTCATCCTTACAATAACGCTTATGTAATCTAGGAACTAACCCCGTAGCCCCTCCTCACTTGCATTGCTTCGATAGCAAGTACCTCCACTTGACTAACTCTAGCCAAGGACAACTAATACACCTAGACAGCAAGCACCTCCACTTGACTAACTCTAGCCAAGGACAACTAATACACCTAGACTAACTCTAGCCTAGTGTACCACTCAAAAGCTTGCGCAAAAACACTTCCAGCAAGTACACTTTGAGACTTTTCAAACCACCTACAAACAGCTTCTTAACACAGAAGAGTAGGTTTACAATTTAAGCACAAATGATCAAAGATTCACAACAACTTAAATCACATAGACTAAATTTTGTATCTGGATCAGGTTCTTTAACTTGTAGGTGACTCTGTTCTTGAGAGATCTTGAGAACTTTTGTCGCAGCTTTGCACGATTTTAGAATAGGTTTTCAAGTCTGCTCGCATATGTTGCCATCATGTTGTATACTCAGTATGTTGCTATCATGTTGTATATATAGTAGGAGCATGCGGGATGGATAGAGACCACTTATTCACTTTGACCTAAAGCATAGGCCAACTCACAGTTGTACTTGTGTGCAGCAAGTGGCTCGGCTTTATAGTTGTCCTCGCCGACAAAGGCAAGGTGCAAGAGACAGACATTACGGACTGTGTCTCCCCGTCTCGGTGTCGAAACGATTTGACAATCATCAAAACACGAATGCACTTGGGACTATCAATTTCCCCTTTTTTGATAACGACAAGCTCATAGATGATGTTCCCTCTGAGAACCAGTTTCCCACTTGTTCCCCCTGCGAAGCAAACCATCATTGTCGAAGCACCTGCAATATGTTAGCAACATAATGTCGCTTATGTGTGAACCAAAAGAACAGCTTTTGAAACAGTTTGACAATTATCAAAACACGAGTGCACTTGGAACTATCAAGAAGGATGTCCCAATTGACAATATGCTTCAAATGGAGACACGACACTGGAGCAGGCAACAGATTGAGGTTCCTTCATCAAGGATATAGAGATCATCAGATACATGTCCCTTAATAATAACCTGATTTGTCGTAAGATCACGAAACAAACAATAATCAGGAAAGAACGAGATATAATAATTAAGGTCTCTAGTAAGTTTACTGACATAATTCAAATTAAAGGCTAACTTTGGTGGAATTAGTACAGATGACAGGGTAATAGAGGAGGTTGGTTTAACAGTCCCATATTCATCACTGTTACAGGTTGATCCATCAACTACAGTAACTGGAGATGGTGTTTTGTATGATCGAAAGCTAGAAAAATTAGTAGGATTACCTGTCACGAAATTTGTGGTACCCGAATCAATTACCCTTTTATTTGATGAGGTCATAAGACATGATTTTCGAATTCATCAAGGGTAGTAATTGAATTGATTCCTTAAGTGATTCTCGATACCGGGAGAATTTTGCAAATCCATCCGCTGAAACCATTCTTATATTATTAGAAGATAGACTTGCCATTATAAGTGATTTCAGCAGCAAGGAGGACTAGCAGATACCAACCAAAATAGACTTCAAAATCAGTAGAAAAGCAACCAGCGAATCAGATATATAGCAAGTCAACTTGGTTGACCCAACAAAAAAAAATCGCACTGATTCCAATAATAGAAACCCCACAGATTCCAATACAGTTACTTGTGAGAATATCTCCAACCATATAACCCAATAGACAATGTTCAAAAGGGCAGATTTCAAGAATTAGCAGACAACTCACCCAGCAAAATAATTGTTTAAACCAGAATCAAATACCATATTCCTAACAGAGCAGTGATGAGAAAGAACAAAGAAACCAGCCACAAAACAACAATAATTTGATATCGAGCAGAAGTTAGCAATCGCAGAAGCACCAAACAAATGCCAGATCTAATTTCGCAGAAGCTACAAGGAAAAATCAAACCTGGAAGTGACGAACAGCTCTCTAAACTGTGTTTCAACACCAGACAAAAGTTCAGGTATGCAATGACGAGTCGTATTTTTTTTTTTTTTAACTTACATCATGAAACGAACTTTCGCCCGACTATAAAATAATTTCATATGGTAAAGTTGATAATCCAACTGGCTTAGAAGCATCTCTGTCCAATAGGTCAACTGATGAAGTTCTCCTTGTTAAAAAGTTATTCTGTTATGATCCAACCGCTAGAGCTACCGCAATGGAATTGCTACATGACAAGTATCTGAATGAAGAACCTTTTCCAGTCCCGTTGTCTGAGTTGAGAGTTCCTTCTAAACACAGTGCTCAAGATGAGGATTCGCCTAATGAATGGGGTGACTATAGGGATATCAGCTCGGACTCTGACTTTGATGAATTTGGCCCCATGAAAGTTTCAACCACAGATAGTGGTTTCTCAATTCAGTTTTCTTGAGCTGTAGAGTACACTTCATCTGGCATTTGTTTTTCATTGTGAAGTTCATGCATAACTATAAGCTGCAACCTCTGCTAGTTGATGTACTCTTTATTTGTTTGAGGAGATTTTTAAGGTTTTGTAATAGTGCATTCAGAGCAGAAAGATTTTGTTGGATCTTGCTATGAAAATGTTGAGTGCCATAGCAAGTCGTCTTTTGTATTTTTTTTCATTGTCTTTTTGTAATATTAGTGTTCAGATGTTAGACGTTGGAGAGACCTGTCAAGGTTCCCATAGTCGAATACTTGAATAGAAGATTTTACAATTGTTTGTTTAAATAGAAGGTTCCTTTAGTCACGTTTGCATAATTGTTACATGAGATGAATTTTTTTGTTGAACAGTTCAACGCGAGAGCCCATTCCAATAAATGGGGTTGTCAGATTTTCTTCAACAAAAATGGTGAAAATGCGTACATAGTGTAGCGCCTTCAGTGTATTAGTTTAATGTCTTGCGCCTTCAGCATAATAATTTAATGTCTAAACATTGTCGGTTCATTATCATTATTGAAGACGCATCATCGAAGATCTGCACAACCAGGCCAGACTTCTTCAGACAAGTTCCCCAAAACACAGAAAATCCTGCCCAATTGATCAATGTCGGAATTTCCAGGAAAAAGCGGCTCCAAACTCAAAAACTCTACAAAACTGCAACCTAGTGACCAAAAATCAATCTTTGGCCCATAACTTGTGGACCCATAGAGTAACTCACTTGCCCTATACCACCGAGTTCCACCACAGGATGTAAGGGGAGCAAAACCATCAGTTTCACCCTCTTCAATATCATAGGAATATGAGCCTTTTAAGGGATCCCCAATATCACTCGTGGTACAAGTAGCTAAGCAAGAAATGTCTCCGTCTTGAACATTACTATCTCTATCAATATCATCCAAGGATCTGGATCTCAGCTCATCCGACTCTCTAAGGAGTTCTTGATCCAGATCTCCTTGCTTCCTAATGGGGTTCAATTGAGATGGATAACCCTCATCCGGAGTGCTCTGTTCATAAGGCTGTTGATTATTATCAACAGATACAGATCCTGGAGCAAGTAGTATCTTGGCCTGTGGGGAAGTAGAAAAGGCAAAATCATACGTTCAGAAATAAATAGAAAAACAACTCTGAGTGAAATTAGAAAATTTGAACATAGCCAAATATCAAAGTCCACATCGGATGATCGGAATGAGCCTAGGACACATCTATTGAAACACTATGCAAGATGAGCTCAAAAGCATCAACTCAGTAGTCAATAAAACAGATTGGGATTTCTTTCAGGGGTTCAAATAGGGTTTGACCACCCTCTATATGTGTCAATTTCAAAACCAACAACAACATACCCAGTATATTCTCACAAGTGGGGTCTGGGGAGGGTAGAGTGTACACAGACCTTACCCCTACCTCGAGGAGATAGAGAGGCTGTTTCCGAAAGACCCTCGGCTCAAAACCAACCTGATTAGATATTGTGGAAAATGGAGAGAGATTAAGGTAAAGAGAAGATTGAGGACTTTACTTGAGAAATATCAATCCCTCTACCAGTTTTGTTGTAAGAGGAACAACGGATAGCACAAACAATTAAAGCAAGCAGATGGCAGCTTTAAATGGGTCCGGCACTCTTTAATGTGCGGAAATCTCACCAGTGATTATAATTTTTATTTTAAATTTTTTTGCTCAAAGAGGGACGAAGAGGTTTTCTGTTTCCTCTAAACTCACTGGGGAACTGAAAGCTTTGAAAAGGAGATCCTGAAGGGATGTCCAGAAGTTTGTGCAGCAAAAGTCAATAAAATCTCAGATAGAACTATTTTTCCTTATATACATCTCATGGAGTAGAACCCCTGCTGTCTAAGCTTCTGAGCATTATTTGTGTGATCTATTAGTCCATAATTCATAAATATGTAAAATCTTTACTATTCACTATACTCTTGCATGTTGAAAACCACATAAATACAACAACAATGTTACCCAGTGAGATCCCACAATGTGGGGTCTGGAAGAAAAAACCACGTACTGCACCATTAGACAAAATGAATAAAGTATGAGACAAACCAACTGTTAAAGCACAAAGGATTGTATCTAGTACCAGAACCAGATAACCAAAACTCATACTTCACTCATTTTTTCGAATGAACTATCCAAATATTCTTGAAAAAATCATTTATTATAATCAATTAAAGGTGACTGAAGATTGATACGGACCAGCATAGTACACTTTTTGCATCATACTCAGTGAGTTCTTATCATTGTCAGTTCCATCCAATTGATATGTTAGCCAAGTTTACCATAACCATCTCGCATTACTTTCGCAGTAAGGTTTTCGTACACAAGAAACAAATTAGTTTCTTTTATGTGCTCTGTCAAGTCAAGAATTAGAACAAAAGAAAGAATGTAGATGGCCGAGTTGGTTGAGCAGGGGATCTCCCAAATGGGGGTCAGATTCGAAACCCCCTGCATGCTTTCTCAGTTGATCTCGTCGCATGGAGCTTGCCTAGTGCACTCTCCTAAGTGGTTTGCGGGCTATTACACTAGAGCAATATGCGCACCCAAAGGGTAGCGGCTGTGGGCTACCTTGTCATAAAAAAGAAAACTTATAACCTCTACACTTATCAAGAAACCCACAA
Source organism: Lycium ferocissimum (assembly GCF_029784015.1). Classification (NCBI taxonomy): domain Eukaryota; kingdom Viridiplantae; phylum Streptophyta; class Magnoliopsida; order Solanales; family Solanaceae; genus Lycium; species Lycium ferocissimum. Next base: position 6,595,337 of record NC_081353.1, read on the forward strand.
AATAACAAGGACGGGACCCGCAAAAATTAGATTGCTAGGGCATAGGAAGCTGAAAATGGACATTAGTTACTGCCAATAAAGTTCAAATAAACCAAGGAGGATTGTGGTGGAGTGGCAAGTACTCCTCCATCCTTAACTAGAGGTCTCGAGTTCGCTTTTGTTAGGGAGCGTTTTACCCCAACTGTGGAACTTTCCGGCGCAAATTCAGATTACCAGGCAGCGAGTGGAAAACAAAAAAAAAAATTCATGTTCAAATAAGCCACAAGACAAACCATGTTACAACATGTCAAAATAGAGAGATGTGGTATTGCATAATTTTGATAAAGGAAAAGATATGCTTCAAGGAGAATTGTGATGTCTTTTTACTTAAGGCTGAATTTGACTCTACATCATATCCTTGGAGCATATTCCAGGAAGACTGTAATTCGCCTTGAAGCACAACCAAATATTATATGCAAAAAGTATAACCAAACATAACTCTAACTTCAAAAATCTAAATAAAGTGAAAAATATTTTATTTATACGGCCAAAAGCCTACTAAGTCACCTTGAAGCACAAGAACAAGAAGAACATATCTAGTGTAATCCCACAAGTGGGCTCTGGGGATAGCAGAGTGTACGTACACCTTAACCATAAACAAAGTTCTTCACACAATACAATCATGATACAGTGAAGTAATAATTTGTAAAATCATATAAAAACTAGAAAGGAGATGAAGATGAAAGGAAAACCTGTCCAAAATCAGCCAATTTGAGAACCCCATCACTTGATATCAACAAATTGTGAGCTTTCAAATCCCTGTCAACAATAGAATTCCTATGACAAGCATCAACCCCATAAAGTATCTGAACCATCCATCTCTTAATCTCTCCAACGCTCAACCTATTATTCCTCTTCCCTTATTTCACAACAGACACCAAATCAGTTTCCAAATACTCCAAAACAAGCACAGCATCTTCATCCTCTCTCCAGAAATACTCATACAAAAGAACAATATTTGGACAGTGTTGTAGTGTTTGTAATGCCTTAATTTCACGGAATGCAGATTGGTAATCGTGGACTTCTTTGAGAGCGACGATTGTGGAGTCGACACGTCGGCAAGCTTTGTAGATATCGGAGTAAGCGCCAAAGCCAATTCTTTCGAAGATTTTGTATTTGGTTGTGATTTCTTTACGGGTATGGATGCTCCAGCTCTTTGATAGTGGTGGAGAATCCATGTTGTTGAGTGATGGAAGGGAAAGCTCTGACTGAAAGATAGGGTATGTCATAGTTACAGATATTTCACGTGCCCTCAAACAAACCAAAAATAAAAACAAATTTAATAGTATGATAAATGGACATATTTAGCGCACAGAGTCTTCATTGCTTCTACTATTATACAATTTCGGAATAACTTGTTTCCAACTAACTGGCCTGTTAAATTATCTGTTTTAGTATTGTAACTTGTAAGAATAAATAACGGGGCAAGAAAAATGAATTGTGTACCTTTCAATTGCAGCGGAAATTGTTGAACTCCCCACCAAAACAACTGCTTAAAGTCGACTTCGTCTCTCTTGGAAATGTAGTTTTGTTCTTGAACAAAATATCTTTTTGTCTATAGCTTCCTTTTTCGGAGATGGACGAATTTACTCTCTGTTTTTCTAATCTCAGAGAAAGTAATGTTGTATCCCTTATAAAGAGAAAACAGTTATCGGAAGTTTTCTCCCATTACCTAGCCATAAACAGAGTTGTACGGGAGTTGTGTGGGAGTTATTCTTTTAGATAACTTCTTAGTGACTTCCATGGGTCCGTCCACATGGGCAACCCAAGCCCAATATCCAACATCTTTCACTTCGCACATGGTGGAATAGACCCAAACCAGTACCATGCTAATAACACATAATTCAAACAGAAAAATAGTTCGTGCGACATGCGAGTATTAAGAGCTAATACCTATTAAGGTTTTACAAGAGCTCCATGTAGGAATCTAATTACATGGAAAGAGTTCACTACTATCATGAGGATCTTATTACTCGCAGTACCCAGACTGAAAGTTCCAAGGGGGAGGGGGGTGTGAATTTTAAATTTTCTTTTTCTAGTCGACTGTCTGAGATCAGTAGTCGCCTGTAACTTTAGAGAATGCAGAAAGTAACGTGCAGAAAATAAATGGCACAGAATATTTTATACTGGTTCGGATCCAATATGATCCTAGTCCAGTCCCATTGGGTTGCAAGGTTGTTCTCTGTAGCTCTTTGTAAGTGTTTTTGGTACAAGGGTTGTTTGAATGGAGCTTCTACGTCTACAATCGAACTCTTGTTATCTTTTTGATACAATGCTTCATCAACTATAATATTTCTCTCGTCTCTTTTTTATTTACACAGTAAATCACTCAGAAATACAATGCTTATGAAAAGTAGAGCAAAAAATTTGAGAAGTTTAGACGAAAGTATATCTTTCATCATTCTAGAAGAGCCTTTAAATAATTGGTGGAGTATGACCGTTTGGCTCTTGATGGCAACCCAAGAGAATTGATCCTTGGAAAAGGAAATGACAATCCTATTTCCAGGAATAAAGTAAGAGCTTTAATTGTGTGTTTGACCTTCCTTGATCTTCAATATTCACTCCATATTTGTTTTCTTGTGAGATGTTGATTTGCGCTAGCAGATTTGAAAATCTTCAGTACTTGCTTGCTTTAGTTAAGTCCTTGGTACTTGCTTCCTTAGTTACTTCATCAATCAAACCCTTGGTACTTGCATTCTTGTTTACGCAGATCTTTAATTTGACTACATTTATTGATTGACACGTATCGATATCTTCTTTCCTTTCACGTCTAGATTACTTTGAGATGGTGTTGTATTCCTTTTCTTTGATATGCTGATGAGTTGCTTTGATGTAACTCTTCTCTTCCTATCAGTGAACTGACCCTTGATGATTTGGGCTGAGCTGCTTGAGTATTTTCACAACTTTGTAGGTTGTGTGCATCCAATGGGCTGGGCTGAAGCGCTTGAGTATTTTCATGCACAATAAGACTTGTCATCATTAAAATTCTAGCACTAACAATCTCCCCCTTTTTGATGATGACAATTTAATACTCAACTGTGGTCAACTTTCCTGTTTATGTAGTCAGCTTGATGCTCTCCCTGAATAGTTGACTGGAGTTTTGAGTTAACTCCCTCTGATTCTATTCTCCCATTTGGCATCAATAAAAAAGAAAATGAACAGAGACAAATAGAGATCGGCAGATAATGCTAATATTATGCATAACACGGTAGATAGAAATAACATGCATAGAGCTGAATTAGATCAGCAAATAAGTACCAAAACAAAAACAGTCAGCAAACTTATGTCCAGACAGCACATTGTTTAGACATAACAAAACATCAAAACACCACATGTAGACTACTGCTGCGGGCGAGGACGCAGAAAGTACACCAAATTATTCACAATGGCATCATTCTTGGCTTCCAAGGTTTCAGACATTTTGGTGGGAAATTCACCCACACTTGTCTGAAGTTTGAGAGACAGTTTCACCGCTTCCTTGATCACTTAATCCAGCTTAACCCTGAGACGAGCAACATCGGCACCAGTTTCCTTCGTGGACTCTCTTTCCTTTTCCATGTGGAATAGAGTTGACGCCATTAAGTATTTGATAGACTCAATTTTGGCATCCATGTCATCTAGTTTGGAGAGAACAGCCAAAGGACATTTAGGAGTTGTAGGTGGAGATGAGCGAGAGGCAAAGGGTTTAGATTTTGTAGGAGAAACAGGATGAACTTCTTCAGGGACATCCTTGGATATCCAACTGTCACCAGAGAGAACATAACTTATACCACCAAAGGCTCTGGAATTCTAGCATTGTTAGATAGGAGTGTTGGGATAGTTAGCCAGATTGATGTTATTGGTTTCAAGAAGACGGATGATGAGCATACCATAAGGAAGACTAGTGGGGTTAGAGGCACACTTAATCATGTAATTAATAACAATGGAGGACAGTTTGAGCTTTTTTTTGGTAAGAAAGTAGTAAGAAATGATGGCATCTTGTTGAGTGACATTTGAAAAGGAGCCCGCACGAGGAACAATGTTTGTAGACCCTATGTGAGCAAGAACACGGGCTTCAAATGTGATATCAAAGGGGCCTATTTGAGCAGGGACAGTGGAGAAGTCAGAGAGAGTTTGTTTCATATGAGACTTGAAGAGATTCAGGCCATGAGTTTTTAGAAAGGTTAGAAAAGCCTAAGCAGTGGCACACAAGAATGGAGTAAAAAAACATCACAGTCTAACACGATTCAAGTTCCAAGAACGAGAGTTTCAAGTTCATTTGGCTTAGAGGATATGAAGTTTGCATAGAACATGCGAACAGGGGTTTCATAGACTCTAGTAGGGTTTATAGAAATTCTCCCAACCTTAAAACTAAAAAAGATGTTTTACCTTGCAAGATTGAGATTGCATAAGATTAAGATCTACAATGCGACCAACAACAATGGATTTGTCCTTGAGAGAAACAAAAAAATCACGATTAGGGGTATTGTAGAAATTTTTCCTAAGGTCAAGGAGATTTTCAGGGGCAGGCTTGATTTTCTTGAGAGAGTCGGAACATGCATCAGGATCAATAGGTCATTCTTCAAGATTTCTAATTGGAATCGAGTCTATTGCATCAGAAGATGAAGAGTGAGCAGACTGTTCAGAGTCCACTTGAACAGGGGAGGAAGATTTGCATTTACCTTTGAAGTGCTATGATAAGTGGAAAGGTTAGAGGTTTTCTGAGTTTTAGTCATGGTGCGCAAGTTTGATGAAAGAGAAGAGAAAAAGTGAGAGAAGAAATAGAATGAAAGTGGGTAGATATGGATGGGGAAGAGGAGCAGTCTAAGTGATTGGGAAGGGAAATGGCGAAGTGCAAAGGTGGGATGAAAGGGATGTGAACTGACACAAGAAATAATGATGACTCCTCGTGTGTTTAAAAAGTAAATCCAACAGTCTTTCTAGTTAATGCAAGTAAACAACAGTGAAACACATAAAGAAATAAAAGCATTTTCATGTAACGAAATTTTTTTACTTTGATAATGGGTTTTCGATATGCCCAATAGATTTTCTCAAGAAACAAAATCGTTCTTCTAAAATTAGTTTGTAAAAATGTCAACAAGTTGATTATCAGTACTTACAAAATAAATTTCAATATTTCCCTTAGTGACATGATCTCTAATGAAGTGATGTTTATTGTCAATATGCTTAGTTCTAGAATGATGCACAAGATTTTTAGAAAGACATATGGCACTTGAATTATCACAGAGAATTTGAACAGGTTTAAAAGACAATTCATAATCACTTAGTTGATGATTTATCCAAATCAATTTAGCACAACATTGTCCAATAGCAATGTATTCAGCTTCTGTTGTTGATATAGAGACATATCCCAGTTTTTAGCTATTCCAAGAAATTAAGGGTTTTTCTATAAATTGATATGTTCCACAAGTACTATTTCTGTCATTTTTATCACTTGCAAAATTAGCATCTGAAAAACCTTCAAGTTTAAAATTGTCAATACTTGGATAGCATAAACCATAGGTAGATGTTCCAACAGGATATCTGACAATTCTTTTAACAGATGTAAGATGAGATTCCTTCGGAGCAGACTAAAATCTTGCACACCTACAAACACTAAACATAATATCTGGTCGACTAGTAGTTAGGTAAAGCAATGATCCAATCATACCACGATACCCAGTTTCATCTAAATGTTTTCCTTCGTCATCTTTGTTGAGAATGTTGGTGAACCCAAACAGACGTACCTGCTGCTTATGCTTTCTACCATATGGGTTCAGTTTCATATTATTATCAAACTCCATATATGGAATTTGGTCTAGCTTTACAAGTTTCTATTTTTACGATCAAAATCTAATTATAGTAGAGTACCTACTTGCTTAATAAAGAGAAGTTGGGGGACATAGTAAACCTCCTACCGTAAGAGCGATTCCCTGGGACCGGAAGGGGAAAGATTGAATCTTGAAAGTTCGAGCCCTCGGCTAGCAAGATTGGGAGGGTTAGTGTCATCTTAAGGAGGAATACCCAACTTCTGGGGTCAGCTTCGATCACGAGGAAAGAAGAGCTTGGTACTTATGCAGGGTCGGGTTAAATGAGTTCCGTGGCTTCCTTATGAAAACATCAATTTTTATTTGGGTATAGACGGTATATCTTTATTCTTCGTGATATTGACCACATTTTTTATCCCTATTTGCATTTTAGTGACTCATTGGAGTCCTTAAAGCTTTAGCGTCCATTGTACCAAACTTTTGAATTAGTTCCTTTGTATACTTGGTTTGTCTAATGAAAATTCCTATCTCAGATTGAATAATTTTTAGCCCCAAGAAGAAGGTTAACTCACCTAGCATACTCATTTCAAATTCGCTTTTAATAAGATAAGAAATTCCTTGCACAAAGAGGGATTAGAGCTTCCAAATATAATATCATCAACATAAATCTGAACGATGAGATTTCCCAAAGAGGATCTTTTTATGAAAAGAGTAGTATTAATTTTTCCTCTAGAGAGACCATGGTTAACTAGAAATGAGCTCAAACGGTCATATCATGATCTAGGATCTTGCTTAAGATCGTATAAGGCTTTAGTCAATTTGAAAACATGATACGAAAGTTATGGATTTTCAAACCCTGGTGGTTGTTTGACATAGACTTCTTCTTCAATAAAACCATTTAGAAAAGCACTTTCAACATCCATTTGGAAATTTTAAATCTTTTGAAAGATGCATATGCAAGTAAAATGCAAATTGACTGTGACCGTGCTATAAGAGAAAAAGTTTCATCATAATCGATTCCTTCTTGTTGTGAGTACCCTTGAGCTACCAGTCTTGCTTTGTTTTGAACTACTTCTCCAGCTCCATTTAGTTTATTTCTAAACATCCATTTTGTTCTAATGATTGAAGCCTTTTCAGGTCTAGGAACTAAATTTTCTTACTTTATTCTTCCCAAGTTGATCCAGTTCTTCTTACATAGCTTTGACCCAATAGTTGGCCTTTAGTGCTTCATCGCCTTTCTTTGGCTCAAATTGTGAGATGAGAGTCAGATTTGCATTGATTTTGCTGGATGCCCTAGTCTTCATTCCTTCATTAATGTCTCCAATGAAAAACTTCTTTAGATAATGTGGTCACTTCTCCATTCATTTGGAACTGATTCAACTAGCGTGTTTGTTGACTCTTCCATTTCAATAGTTGACTTGGTGTCATTTCTTTTTCCAATCGAATAAATGTCAATAGTAGGTGGCATTTGGTTGTCTTCTTCATCTGCAATTTTACCTTTCTCGACCAAGCGATTAGTATCATCAAATATTACATGAATAAACTCTACAATTGATAATGTACGTTTATTAAAAACTCTATAATGTATACTAGTATTAGAATATACAAGAAAAATTACCTTCAGCACTTCGTGGGTCAAACTTACCTATATTATCTTTGTCGTTGTTCTGAACAAAACACTTACATCCAAATAGGTGGAAGTAGCTAATATTTGGTTTCTTACCATTCCATAGCTCATAGGGGGTCTTCTTTAGAATAGGTCTGATTAAGCACCTATTCAAAACATGGCATGTTTTACTTACAGCTTCTGCCCAAAAGTGGTGTGGTAAGTCATGTTCCACAATCATGGTTCTAGCCATCTCTTGCAGAGTTCTATTTTTCCATTTAACTACACCATTTTGCTGAGGAGATCTTGATGAAGAGAAATTATGAGTATATCATTGTTCATTACAGAATTCTTCAAATGCTTTGTTTTCAAATTCTCATCCATGATCACTTCTAATAGAAGTGATGTCGTAACCCTTTTCACGTTGTATTTTTTCACAAAAGAACTTAAATTCTTTAAAGTATCATCTTTATGAGCAAGACATTATTATCCATAAAACGTGAGAAGTCTTCTACTATAACAAATGCATACCTTTATCCACCAATGCCTGCAGTTCTAGTGGGCCAACGAGATCCATATGAAGAAGCTGCAAGGGTTTAGATGTAGATACAATATCCTTTGAATTAAAAGAGTTTCTAGTTTGCTTACCTATTTTGCATGCGTCACAAATGTGGTCCTTTAAATAGTTTAGGCAATCCTAATACCAGTTCATGCTTCGCAAGTTTCTCAATTAAACGCATACTTGCACGACCAAGTTTCTTATGCCACATCCATGGATCTTCTCCCATTGAAGCTAGACATAGATGTCCTACTCAAATTTTAATAGAGTCCGGTACATATACATTTTTTTATCCTGCTTTCAGGAAGAATTGCTTTGCCAGTTGAATCTTCTAAAACACAACCTGTTTTTCTGAATCTTACCTCAAGGTCGGAGTCATATAGTTGATTTATGCTCAGAAGATTGTACTTGAGTCCCTTCAGTGGAGAAACATTAGTAATATCACATGAATTATTGAAGGCAATAGTTCCTATATATACTCGTTATTGTTCCTGTGGAGTTGTCTCCAAATGTTACTAGTCCTCCATCAAAGTCATCGACTGAATTGAACAAACTTTTGTCGTCACTCATATGACTTGAACACACACTATCTAAATATCATTTTCCTTTAGATTTCTCCTTGTAGTGTTCCTGCAAAAAAGATGTAACGACCCGTTTGGTCGTTATAGTATTTTGACCCATTTAACCTTATTGACCTTCTTCCCGAGTCCTATTAGTATGACCTATGACTTAGTGAAGCCATTGGTTTGGGTCCCAAGGCATTCGGGGATGTTTTTGAGTCTCGAGTGAAGACTTAATTTCATAGTGTTGGGGTTGACTTGGTCAATACCAAGTTAAAATGATCTATTTTGGGAATTTTGAGGTTACGGTTGCGTCTGTAGAGTTGTTTACAATCAAAATGCATATATGGTTTGTGTTCGGGAGGTTCCGGACGAGTTTCGGGGGCTAAAACGAAGTTTTAAAAAAAATCAGAAAATTGGGCACCCGCTATAGCGAAGGGTGCACCGCTGCAGCGGGTGCACTGGGCAGTAGGTCCGTTTTTAATGTCTTTTTTTCAAGTTTTTCCCATCCTAAACCCAAAAACACTTCCTTAGAATGTGAGAGGCTATTTTCCTAGGGCTAGGGTGGAGTTCCTCCTTAAAGGTAAGTGCAAACCCTTACGTGATTCATTATCTTTCCTTCCTCAAATCCCATGACAAGCTTAAGCTCCATTAATGGTGGGTGAAAGATTAGTACCCAAGAATTGATGAAACCTTCAATAGTTGGAGGGTTGGGAGATAACAATGGAAAAGCATTCACAAGCACTTTGGGGTAAGATTCTAACCTAGTATTCATTATTTATTTGTCGATTATCATCATCTCATGGTCATCCTACACACTATTTGTGAAGAACTAATAGGTTAAGAACCCTAGGGCTAAAAATAGAAAAGATGAATTTGGATATCTTGTGATGAATAGAATTCCATGAAATTAAGATTGAAGGTTAATGTCGCGACCCAAACCGGAGGGCCGCGACTGACACCCAAGACCCTACTTGGCTGAGTGCCATACTACCATTTTATCCATGAGTCACAACTTCTTGTGAACCTTTAATTTATGAAATGACGCTTTCGTCAAGTAAAACATGAATTTTTTTTTAATAAAACTCTTTTATCAAATCAGGGACTTCTCCCTTATCGTTAATTCAAAGAAAACCTTTAGTCACAAAAAGATCTTTAAAAACAAAGCATATGAACACATCGGCCTACATGGCTGCTTTACACAACTGCCGACATCTCGACGCACTATCCACAGGAGACTGTCTGTAAAAGTCTTTAACATAATCGAGATACCATAACATGAGCTAGGACAAGGCCCTAGCATACCCATAATGCATCTGACTCAAGGACATACATAGGCACTCTGATTCGGCAACACTCCGAGCAGAAATGGAACTCACCAATCCAGCTGATAGCCTGGGAACATCTTATAGCAAACGTCCTCTACTCATCTGTATACACCTACGCGGAGCGCTCCCAGGCAAAAGGCACGTCAGTACGGACAATGTAGTGAGTATGTAAGGCATAAGAGTAACATATACATAAGAATCATGGAAGGAATCTGAAACTCATAAGCCAACTGACTGTCTGAATGCTTCTGTATAACTGAAAGTGCCTCTGCGGTTTATGACATGCATGCTCTCTTTAAAAATCATATGTGTCTATATATAAAGTAAACTGCCCGACCATATAGGTACGGTGTTATCATCATATCTCGCATCCGGGATGATATCATAAGGCGCCCACTAGTGGTGTGTACGCACGGCCATATAGGCGCGGTGTTATACGCTCGGCCGTATATATATATATATATATATATATATATATATATATATATATATATATATATATATAATGCATGAAAGATTCCTGAAAGGGATACTCCGGATTACTCTAGATAACAAGAGTTCTCTAGAAACCATAGATATAAAACATAGGAAATCAAGGATACAATGAATCCTGTACCATCTAAGAGTAGAGTCTTTGGAACTCGCTCGCTTACTGTGTTCGTTTAGATAATAGGGATCATGCCAAAAGAATAAAAGGGACAGCCTTAACATACCTGGAAGCTCGCTTCTCGACTTTCCAACCTACCTCCTGTCTTGAAATCTACATATAAAACCATTCACACTATTGTTAGGCTCACCATCAAACGCTCGTCTTAAGCCTTCAATCTAAATCCATTTAAAATCTGCCGAAATTTGGGCAGCATCTCCCCTGTTTATATGCCTAGCCCGAAATCACAATACCACAACCAACAACAACAACAACAAAACTACGATTTTCAGAAAAATTGGGCAGCACTTTCCTATATCTTTCGCTTCCCCTCCAATTTAAATCAACACCAAAACAACAAGAACAATATCAACAATATAATATCCAAGTTATTCCATCAATTTTTAGCCATAAATTATCACAAGAACACAACCCCAAAACAGTCCACAATATACGCAACATCATCAATCAAAACAACAACATCATATAGTAATATAAACAAATAGAAATCTCTCCAAAATTCCAATCAAAACAGCCCTCAAGGCAACCATATCAACCAACTAATCTATGCCTTCATAACATAATTCCCTTCACTTTAAACTAGGGAATTCTTCCATGAATAACTTCATTAACAAGAGTAGAGTATATTACATACCTTATTGCCTAGAAAAATCAACTAAAATCCTAGCTCCAAGCTTCAATAATCAACCACGCATCAAGCACCAAATACTATAATCCTTTCCTAACTAGTTTCCAATTCCTAGGATGAAATCTTGATTTGATTTGGAGTAATTCAACTTGGAAGGTTTAGAGAGCTTGTAGGAGGCTTTGGGAGAGTTTAGAGGGAGTCTAGGGGTGAGAGAGGGGTAGAAAATGGTTGGAAAAAAATTCAGATTTCCCGTTTTTAATTTTCTGATTTTTACTGTTCATCCGGTACTGTTCATCCAGTGGAATTATTTTAGGGACTCAATTTTTTCATCATTTTTCACGGATTGTCTCATTCCCGAGCTTACATTAACCAACTTACGATATGAACGACGCAAAAAAAATTCGAGGTGTAACAGTTAAATAGATGATGGGTAACATAATTATGCACTAAATTTTTCGTTTTACCCTCATGAACCAGGATTCACATGGGAGGGGTGTTTTGGACATTTTTCTAAAAGTCTAGCAATATGGGTCTCGTTTAGACTCGTAGAGTACTATTTTGACTATATTGTATGTGAATTTTTTAATAAAATTACAGTTTTACCTTTGTGGCTTGGGTTTGGCTATTTTGGGTCCATTTTTGGGTTTTGGGTAAAACTATGGCAATATGGGTATCCTTAGATTCGTATTCCAACATAAAATTCATATTTGATAGACATTAATCATTTTGAGGTTCTCCAAAGAGGAAGGCAAGGCTAAGGTTTGGCGATTCGAGATTGTTGCTCAGCATTCCAGGTAGGTTACGGCTTACTTTAGTTAGACTTTGATTAGCGAAACGTATGTATTGGGTAGAATTGACGCGAGAAAGCATGATTAGGTTTTCGGACATGGTGTTTTGGTTGGATATTAGCTAGGTTGGTATGACTTCTGATTTTGTGGGCTCGTCGCCGTTACGTTATGTACTGAAGTATGAGGTATAGTTGAATTCATACTGTGGTGATTCGGGATGGATTTCTATTAGGTTGATTGTTGTTGATGGTGGCTTGTTGCCCTGTTGTTGTGATTAGACTTATTACCTAAATTGTCGTGTTGTACTCAGTTCTCTCTTATTGTGACACGTATCATCGAAGAAAGGAAGGATAATGAGTTTAGACTTAATGTTGATATAAACTTATGACAGTACATAGATGAAAACTTGGTATATGATTTACTATTGATGATAATATATAGAAAAGTAGAGCTTCTTGGTGATACAAGACCTAATTGTGAGGCGTACTTTCTATATGAGGAAGTAAAGAGGGGCATAGACTCTTATGTTGGTTGAGACGGTTTGTATGATTCATTTCATGGTTGAGTTGATCCAAGTCTTGATATGACTTGTGGCTTTGTGACTTGTACCTTCACTGTTGCTTTATTGGTTTGCATTGATTTACCATGTTTACACTCATTTATGCATTCATATACTCACGCATGATGGAAATGGTTCGGAAGACTTGTGGCATGATGCCTTGTGTTTGACATTGATATTGCTAATTAATTGTTCATAGTCCATACATACTAATGAACTAGAATACGTTGATACATACATTGTGATGTGGAATTAGTGAAGAAGTTAATATAATCTTCTTGTTGAACTTGTGATACTATTTGATACATGGTACTTGATGAATTGATTATTTAGAGTAATGTGACAGTGTTACTATACATATGGAAAGGCTCAAATGTGACCTATATTATAGGCTTGTGGTCCGAGGTTAGTTCCGAAAATGAGAGTTACATTGATATGGCCCGCGTCCGAGGTTCGTTTCGGAGTGGAGGTTTATGCTCGGGTCCAAGAAGTGAGTCTGGAACGAGTGGTACATGGACACTATTGGTCCTCTACAGGTTATGACTACTGAGCAATGACATCAGTTAGCATGTGTGTACAGTATGTATTTGGCCAGTGCATTGCATTGCACATCATCATAATTTGCATTACACGTCATTACATTTTATTTTGCATTATTATATGGCTCGTTTACTTCTGATTTTGGTGTGGTTCGCTGAAACGGCTGTTGTGGTATTGATATGATCATTGACTGAGTTAAATTGTGGATTAGTGACTCTACCTAGGGAAGGAACTTGGACTTGTGATTATCAGGCGAGATTATTGAAACTTGACAGGCTTGTGGGTTAGAAGCTTTATCTTAGGTTGTGACTCTGTTATGGGATATTCTGTGACTTGGATTTGAGTATTAAGTGCCTATCTGTTTATCTTGTTGATTTTATGCTTATATACGTGAACTAATCTTAGTCGGCCTATGATGCTTACCAGTACATAATGTTTGTACTGATACTACCTTGCTGCACCCTTTTTGAGTGCAGATTGTGTTCCAGAGATTTTATCCAGACTACATCTCTAGCTTGAAGCTAGTTTGCTCGATCAGATCCGAGGGTGAGCTTCTATCCATGCCATGCCACCTGAAGATCTCTCTTTCCAGATGTCTATTTTTATTCCAGACATTCTTTGTTATTATATTTGAGATATACTTCATTCTTTAGACATTGTTAGTTAGAGTCCTTGTACGATGACTTCCAGATTCTGGGGATGTAATAGTTAGACTTCCGCACTTATATCATCTATTAATTATGACTTGTTTTATTTATTCTTTCATTCACTTATCTATTGACTATTAATAAATGATTAAAGAAGTTGAAATTGGCTAATGATTAATAGGTTAACGGGTAAGGGTTCGCCTACTAGTGATAATAAGGTAGCTGCCCGCACGATCAGTAATTAGGGTCGTGACAAAAGAGTAGTACTTTCTTTTAGGTACCCAAGCTTTCATGACTCCTTGATGGTTAGCTTCATGATTATTTGCATATTTATGGGTCTGCATACTAACCAGGAGTAGCTCCATTGCAAAATTTGCACTTACAAAATTTGTGACCAGTTCTACCACAACAAAAACATGTTTGAGAAAATTATTCTTCAGTGACTGACTGGTTAGTCGATTTATTCATGAAGGTTTTGTTACCTCTAGACTTCCTGTCAGTTGACTTGAAAGACCTAGTAGATTGATCCGTCTGAACATGAACACTTGACTTACCAGTTGAATTACTAGGTGCGGTTTTGTCACTGATAGGCTTGTTCTCAGTTGACTTGTAACTACAAGTCGACTGGCTAGACCTGACTGAACTATGACTGGTGGATTTGCGCAAGACATTTAATTGCAATTGCAAATCATGGCCTTCTTCTTGAAGAAGATCCCTTTCAATTTCACATACTTCTAATTTAATTTTCCAGTCTTTTTTTCTTCTTTGTAATTTTTTAAGTTCATCAAAAACTTTATTTAGGTCCTCTAAGGTTTGATCTAAAAGTTCTTGAGTTTCATTACAATTTTGACAAGGATAAGGTATTACCTCGCTTGTTTCGCCAAAAGCCATGAAACAAACATTTCCACTCCTTCGTCTTTATTTTCTGAGATTTCATCCTCACTCCAGCTGCTGAAGGCCCTATTCTTTTGATAATTTTGGATAGTCTACACTTTGATTCAGGATATTTAGATGCAATATGACCATATTTTCCACACTCATAGCATTTTTCATCGTTTATGTGTTGATCATTTGAAGACTTCCCTTTTCTGAAGGTTGAAGTTCCTTTTCTATTGTTTCCGGATCTTCTTATTGCTACCATCACAGATCTGGAAATCATAGTCACTTCTTCTTCTCTAATGTCATCATCATATTCTTCACCTTGCGACTTGAAATCGACCACCTTCTTCTTTTCCTCCGTTTGATGTCTATTGATATGATTTTTCTCAAAATCCATTACATTACCTCTTCATTCGTCATAGGTAAGATTATCCAGGTTTCCATCTCCAAGAACAATGACCTTAGTTTCTCAAGCCTTTGGTAGACTTCTTATCAGCTTCCTAACTTGTTGAGTGTTGGTATACACCACTCGATGAGATTTGAGTTCACTTATGATTTTGCTGAATCTAGTGAACATTGATTCAATGTTGTCATCTTCTTTCATCATAAATGATTCATAGTCATATTTTAGCGCACCAATTTTAGTTTCTCTTACTTTGGATGTACCTTCATACGTGACGTCCAGATTATTTCACATTTCTTTGGCAGTCTCACAAGTTGAAATCTCTCCATACTCCCTCTTAATTTGAATAACCTCTTGTTTTTCTTTGGTAACTTCAAAGGATTCCACATCGATCTTTCTTTTTGAGTCTTTTGCTTCAATGTTTGGGATTGGCTTAGGTCTTTTCTTGATCACAAGCCATGCTTGAAAATCATTCTACTGGATTCAGATTTTGAATCTTTCCTTCCAGTGACTGTAGTGTTCGCCATTGAAGTAGGTTTGTTGAGTGCCCATCCTGCAAAATTGCTCTAGGAATTTGATATCCAGTCCTTTGATCTTTCTTCACGTGTTGTTAAGCAACTAGAAGTGAGGCCTTGCTCTGATACCAATTGAAAGTGCAAGAGAGAGGGGCTGAATTGTAATTTTCTTTTTCTAGTCGACTATCTGAGATCAGTATTCGACTGTAACTTGAGAGAATGCAGAAAGTAACGTGCAGAAAATAAATGACACAAAATTTATGTTTTTGGTACAAGGTTGTTTGAATGGAGCTCCTACATCTACACTCAAACTCTCGTAATCTTTTTGATACAATGCCTCACCAGCTATAATATTTCTCTCCCCTCCTTTTTGTTTACACGGTAAATCACCCAGAAATACAATGCTTATGAAAAGTAGAGTTAAGAACTTGAGAAGTTTAGATGAAATTATATCTTTAATCGTTCCAAGAAGAGCCTTTAAATAATTGTTGGAGTATGACCGTTTGGATCTTCGACAGAGATGGCAACCCAAGAGCAGATCCTTGGAAAAGGAATTAATGACCCTATTTCCAAGAATAAAGTTAGAACTTTAATTGTGTGCTTGACCTTCCTTGATCTTCAATATTCACTCCATATTTGTTTCCTTGTGAGATGTTGATTTGCGCTTGCAAATTTGAAAATCTTCAGTACTTGCTTCCTTTAGTTAAGCCCATGGTACTTGCTTCCTTAGTTATTTCATCAATCAAACCCTTTGTACTTGCTTCCTTGTTTACGCAGATCTTTAATTTGACTGCATTTATTGATTGACGCATCTCGATATCTTCTTTCCTTTTACATCTAGATTACTTTAAGACAGTGTTGTGATCCTTTTCTTTGATGGGCCGATGAGTTGTTTTGATGCAACTCTTCTCTTCCTATCAGTGAACTGGGCATTGATGATTTTGGCTGAGCTGCTTGAGTATTTTCACTGCTTTGTGGGTTGTGTGCATCCAATGGACTGTGTTGAAGCGCTTGAGTATTTCCCTGCATAACAAGACTTTTCATCAATTAAATTCTAACACTAACACAGACATCATTTCTTACTCCAATAGATAATAATCTGATCATTTCATCCTCGAAAGAGGCGAACTCGAGTTATGTTTATCTTTATATCCACAATTACACTTGACACCATTATGGTAAGTATAATGGTCATCCTGTAAATAAAAGTTAAATTACTAATTTTAACTTTCCTCCCTTTCTACTCGAATCTATCTGTTTCAGATAAACTGCTTTTCTAGACATGTACTGTATTGTCGAATCACTCATGGCTATTAATGACATGCTAAAGTAGCAACACCGATTGAAACTTCAATAAAAAATCAAAGGGTATTCCAATGAAAGTTAATGTAACTTTTCAGGGTCTCACATAATGAAGAAGCATTGATCCATTCTTGCATTAACCCATTGGTTGCTAGCACACGTGGTATGAAACACGTGCTACAACAGTCTTACCTTACATTGGCGCATGTGTCTCATTCATTTACTCATTCAATATCGTATATATCTTGGTCTAGACCCCTCCACATGTCTAACTAGAGCTTCCCACTTCAATAATCCTCAAATCCATCTACTTAGAGAACTCACATCTGGCTTACAAAACAAGTCATAACATGATGGTGAAACTCATCTCTTTACATTCCTCAACGTAAGAGGCGATTGCTTGTGTATAGAGTGAATCTCGCGACTTGTTCGGCACACTTTATTGATAAAAACACATCATCACATGCATACATCTTATGAATATAAATTCGAGAGTCAAATATTGATGATAATATTATAACAACCAAGTCATATTACAATATAGAAATAGGCCAAAGTCATAGACAACCCCCTAAAGTTGTCCACAGATTCCTGGTATGCACCATCCTTTTCAAAAGGTTGTTGTGAAGGAAATTCAGGGGTGTGACTGGAGCCTAAGCTCGTTCCAATTTGACACCTAAACCAGTACACATTGGAACCACTTTGACACTTTTTGCTGAGGTGGCCAAAAATGTGTTCTTCCCCCTCTTGAAGCACGTGAAACAAATTCAAATAATTTTTTTTCCATCTTATACACCTAATAATAGCCAACATGTAATGACCCGTTTAGTCGTTATAGAGTTTGGACCCATTTACCTTGTTGACCCTTCCCCAAGTCCCGTTAGTATGATCTATGACTTAATGAAGTCATTGGGTTGGTTTCCGCAAGATTTGAGTGTAAATTGAGTCGTCGATTGAGAAGCTAGTTAAGTTAGCGAATTAGAGTTGACCACGGTCAACGTCGGGTTAGGATGACCTCGTGTCAATATTTTGGAAGTTACAACATGTTATTATGATGATTTTAAACTTGTCCACAAGTTTTGGTGCGGTTCCGAAGAGTTTCAGATGGGTTTGGGTTTTGTCGCGCTCGTATTCGGTGTTTTCGCATCAGGTCTGTGGATAGAACTGGCACCAGATTGATCATCCAACCTTTTTTTTGAGTGAGGTTTAAACCATTATATCCGTATCGAAATTACGAAGCCATAGCAAAAAGAATCGTCGTGTTCCGCCTCCGTATGAGGGAGATATGACCATTTTAGTGCGGACTGTTCCAGCTAGCCGCTGGCAGCGACCAAAGGGCCGCTATAGCGGTACCGCTGCAGCGACCAACTGGCCGCTACAGCATCCGACAGGGGGCAGAATGCCCTATTTTAATCCCCCAACTCTTACCCATTATTCCCAAGACCCCAAAGTCAGTTTTCAAGAGAGACTGAGACAAAATTCATTCCATTCATTGGTGAAAACATCTTGGGGTAAGTCTCCACCTTTATTTGTTCCTTTTCCTTTCTTCTTCAAGCTCCATGATTAGTTTAAGGTCCATCAATGATGGGTGAAAACCCTAGAACCCTAGAACTAGTAAACCCTTAAATAATTGGTGGGTTATTGATTTTATTGTTGATTAATCATCTATGAGTATAGATTATCACCTTCTAGGAAAGGAATTTGATTTCTTATGGTTGAAATTGTATGTTGAGACTAGGGTTCTAATAAAAATGGAAGCTTTGTTCTAAAATCTATTGGAAAGGGTAAAATTGGTTAGAAACCCATGAATTGAAGGCTAATGATTGTAGAGATAGAAGTTATGATAAATTCACCATTAAAGGATGGTTTCATCCATTAAAAAGGGGTAGAAGTAAGTGGGTCTTCTTCCCCAAATTGTTGTTCTTGTTTAAATACATGGTTTGTTGCTTACTTAGCATCATATTGTTAGACTTTGACCACTATGAGGCGCTTCGGAAATAGAAGACTCATGTGGAGTAGTTCGTGGCTCCTGTTCTGCATTCGAGGTAGGTTATGGCTTACTTTAGTTAGACTTTGATTAGCGAAACGTATGTATTGTGTAGAATTGACGGGAGAAAGCATGATTAGGTCTTTGGACATGGTGTTTGGTTGGATATTAGCTAGGTTGGTATGACTTCTGATTTTGTGGGCTCGTCGCCATTACTTTATTTACTGAAATATGAGGTGTAGTTGTATTCATACTGTGGCGATTCGAGATGGATTTCTATTAGGTTGATTGTTGTTGATAGTGGCTTGTTGCCCTGTTGTTGTGATTAGACTTATTATCTAAATTGTCATGTTGTACTCAGTTCTCTCTTATTGTGACACGTATCATCGAAGAAAGGAAGGATAATGAGTTTAGAGTTGAATGTTGATATAAACTTATGACAGTACATAGATGAAAACTTAGTATATGATTTACTGCTGATGATAATATATAGAAAAGTGGAGCTTCTTGGTGATACAAGATGTTACACCCCGTATCTTCGAAGAAGCACTTATCAATTTTGAAACATAAGCACGTTGAGTTACGGTTAAGTAAAACCACTTTGGAATGTAAGGAGCAAGCATTACTAAGTATATTTAATGAGTGAAAGATGTATATAAGGTATACCCGAAGGTTTTATAAGGAAATGAGTGGAAGAAATGGAGTAGTACGACTTTGGAGAAAGGATGGGTGAAGTTTTGTGTGAAAATTTTGGTCCAACTTGGGGGACAAATATCTCTTCGCATATAAAGTGTTTTGAAGTAAAACAAAATCCTAAAATTAAGTTCATCGAGTCTAGTTTCCAAAGAAATAAACCGCTCGTCGATAGGACATCAGAGTAGAGAATTATGGACGTTACAAGTTCAGCTGACAGAGCAGAAACGCGTGCTACAGTAAAATGCTACAGTGAACCCGACCCGAATTTGACCCTATATAAAGGGTAATAACCCCTTTTTTTTCATCAAATTTTCCTAGAAAATTCCAGAAATTGGAAGAGAGAAAGTGAGGGAATCCAAAGTGAGCAATTTTTAAGTCACGGAGTAGTGGTTTAGGTCCGAGTAACGCAAGGTTGTGATTCTAGTATTGTTTTGTGGTGGATTTTAGCGTGGATATTGAGGATATTGCTGTCTTAACAAGAAAAAAGGTATGAATCTTTCTCTTTTGGTATTATTTAAGGCTTATTTACGGAGACAAAGTCGTTAAATAATTGTGTAGTAAGTTGGTTAGTTATGGAAGTTGGAAAACAGCGTGTGGGATGTTTTATGGTACATATTGGTGTTGGAAATGATGTTATTGATGTTGGTATTGTTGTTGTTATTGTTGGTTTCTGAGTTGAGATTTCGGGCTAGGCATATAAACAGGGGAAATGCTGCCCGATTTTCAGCAGGATATAAAATAGTTTGACTTGAAAGCTTAACACAAATATACTACGATGAGTCTAACGATTGTGTGAATCCTTTTAAATGTAGACTTACGAGCTCGGACGAATAGGTGTAGATAATTGGAGAGTGGGCAGGTATGTTAAGGCTCGTCCTTTTCTTTCAAAGGCATGATTCCTATGGTATGATTCCATAAGTGTTTTCATAACCTCATTGATTTCAAAGCTAGAATTTTATGACTCTTAAAGCTTCTTATGATGTTAAGAATGAGAATGTTTTTATGAGGATTACGTTGAGTATGATTTTATGCTTAAAGGTTTCAAATATGATTTCAACGATGATATGAAAATGTTAAGCTATTTCATGATTTTCTCGATTTATTTCATTGTTGTTGATCTCACCTTATAAATTGTTCCTCCAAGGTGGGATAGAGCGATAGTTTTCATTTGAACTCCTATGCATGACATGAGTATAATATATATATATATATGGCTACTTTGTGACATTACAGAGAGCTCTATTATTTCATTTTGATTATGCTGCACTCATTTCATTCTTCGTATATGTAAGGCACGATTGACGGGGGGTGACGCCGTGACCTTTGTTGTGTATTACAAAGCCCGGTTGACGGGGGTAATCCGTGGCCCTTGTTGTGATGTGTATATATATGGCACAAATGGGACGGGGGTGTGTTGTGGCCTTTGTTGTGATGTGTATATATATGGCACAGTTGACAGGGGGTGTGCTGTGTCCTTTGTTATGATGTGTATATATATGGCACAGTTGACACGGGGTGATCGTGGCCTTTGTTGTAATATTTCTATAGATATATATATATATGTTTCTTTAATATAGCTATACTGATGCATTTATTTTGCCCATTCATTGACACGCCTCAAATGTTTTCCAGGATTTTATATATGTTGATTTCATGCCTTACATACTCAGTACACTATTCGTACTGACCCCCTTTCTTCGGGGGCTGCGTTTCATGCCCGCAGGTACAGACACTCAGTTTGGTGATCCTCCGGCTTAGGACTTCTGCCCAGCCGCTTGGAGAGCTCCATTGTTCCGGAGCTTGAGTTATTTTGGTACAGATCCTTTTGACGTAGACTTTGTTATACTCTTAGAGGTCTGTAGACATATGTGGGTTGTGTATATACGGTTTGGTCAGCTATATCGATGTAGTTCGTCTTGGATGTCCCCGTGTATAGTGGCAGCCTTGT
This sequence comes from Lycium ferocissimum, assembly GCF_029784015.1. Lineage (NCBI taxonomy): Eukaryota > Viridiplantae > Streptophyta > Magnoliopsida > Solanales > Solanaceae > Lycium > Lycium ferocissimum. The sequence goes on from NC_081353.1 coordinate 6,616,735, forward strand.
CGGCTTGCATATTTGTTATGTTTTGGTAAACTGTGACTTCTCAGGAGACAGGTTCTTTCTGATGTATGACATGATGAGTTCACAACATACTTTTACAGAGTGTCATATTGTTTTCAGTTTCAGTCCGATTATATCTAGCGGGTCGTATACGGGTGCCCAGCTCAGGCACTAGTCATGGCCCATCGGTTTGGGTCGTGACACAAGACCTAGTTGTGAGGCATACTTGCTATATGAGGAAGTAAAGAGGGACATAGACTCTTATGTTGGTTGAGACGGTTTGTATGATTCATTTCATGGCTGAGTTGATCCAAGTCTTGATATGACTTGTGGCTTTGTGACTTGTACCTTCACTGTTGCTTTATTGATTTGCATTGATTTACCATGTTTACACTCATTTATGCATTCATACACTCATACATGATGGAAATGGTTCGGAAACGATTCATGAAAGACTTGTGGCATGATGCCTTGTGTTTGACATTGATATTGCAAATTGTTCATAGTCCATAAATACTAATTGTTACACCTCGAAAATTTGGGTTGTCGTACTGTGAGTAGACTAGAGTAAGCATAAGGTGAGCATGGAGCTCTTATTACCATAAGAAGGATATTTGGTAGCTTTCAAGTGTACGCGATAAGAATTTGGAGTTATATGAATTGGTGAGATTAAGTTCGTCAGAGGAAAGTGAAGTATAAGTTGTGTTTGGGAAAGGTTCTGTAATTATCGAGCTAACAATTATTTAATAAGGTATTGAGGATGAGTTATAAGGTTCCCTGAATTGTTAATGAAGTGTTAAACAAGCGTTAAGAAGGTTCCATAAGGATCAGAGATCAAATGAATCGACGAGAGCATTTTTCGGAAAAGGGTGAGTTATACGACCAACTATACGGTCCGTATAACTTTAAACAGTCCGTATAGTGGTCCGTATATCAGTCACAGGATGGACCAGTCTCTGATGGACTTATACGGTCACTTATACGGACCGTATAAGTGTCCGTATAAAACCATGTCGGGTCAGATTTTTGCAAGTATATATATTAGACCCAAGTTCTTATTTTTTCATTTCTCACACTTCCTCCACACTTCTTGAGAGTTCTAGAATATTCTATACACCCTACTAACACAAACCCAAAGTGAATCAAAGGTTAAACACTAAGAATTAGTAGAATCAAGTGCAAGGATGCTCTCTAGGGCTTGTGGAAACCAAGAATCTCTTTGAAGTTGAAGTTGGGTTTTCCTCCAAGTGAAGTATTGTCACCTAAAGTCCATTCCTACATCATCAAGGTGAGTTTTATATTTATTTCATGTTATTAAGAAAATTGAGTAGTTGAAAGACTTGGATTATGAAGTTCTACCGGAGCAGAAACCCAATAAACAGAGGGTGGAAAAGGATCAAACCCTATGGATATCCTAACATTAAGTAGGAATAGTAATAGGTGTCATGGAGTGATTGAAATTTTGAATCTTACTGTAAGAACGGTGTGGTTGATTGAATGATGACAAGGGATGTGGAACCATTTGTGGAGTAAGATATTTTATGCATGAAGGGTGACTTTATACAACATCTCTCCAAAGAATTTTAAAAGGGCCAAGTGTTACCCTATTATTAAAATGTTGAGATGGCAGGGGACAATACTCCTATGGTAGTGTGAACTGATCAGAGAAGAATATGAAAGGATTGGCGTTGAACCTTAAGTTGTAGCTCAAAAAAAAAGGAGGGGTAGTCAATGGTACTCTGAAATATGCTTAGAACGATTGTCCTGTGGATGAAATCATTTGAAGAAAGGATGAGAGGTAAGACGGAAGAAGAAACAAGGTTTGATTATGAACGATCAATGGACTAACTTCATATGTATCTCCAGACAGCAACAAATGGAATTGCATCCCCGGTGAGTTACACGATAAAGGTCCCTGGGAGTGATTATTGAGGAAAGGTGAGCTAAGAGAGGGCGAGTTTGTGGACGATACGGTATAGGGAGTATAGAGCGGTTATGAGCTACATCGATGAAATGATTAATACGCAAGACGATCTATGGGTCTTGATAGAATTAAGGAAATGAGCATAGGGCTAAAGGCAATTACCTCATGGTTTGATAGTCGTGGCAACAAAATGGTAACCAAAAAAGACCATCAAAGAAGTAGTCTTCGATTTTCAGAGGGCAACGTGGCCGCCGGAGGCGTAAGAATGAGATAATACAAGATATGGACCGTAGAAGGGAAGACGAGCGGAGAACCCAACATGGCAGTCATAAAACAATAAGGTAGATTACGAGGTAGAGTTAAAGGATGAGCATATAACGGAAGAGCAGTATTAATCCCAAGAAGATACATCACATGAGTATTGTGGCTTTGGCTCAAGCGTAAGGTAGACAAGAATAAAATGGTATTTCCATACAATAAGGGCTCATGCGAATGATTTTATGGTGAGGAGATACAGGCGATGAGAGTGAGATTTGAATTAAGGGGAGAAGTGAATGATGGACTGAGACGGGAAGTCAAGTGAAATAGCCACCGCAAGCAAGTTACATGGATGCGAAGTTACAATGTCGCATAACAATTTAGGAAGCATTGTACAGGGAAGGCCTTAAAAGCAGAGTGCTTGACTCAAAATTTAGTAATGCCTTTGCTAACGGAAAGATACGAAGCTAACAATAGGAGAGGATTGAAATGGAAATGAACTAATTGGAAGCATGTGAATACTTGACGGTAGCGACCTACAATGAAAAGGAACAAATATGTATGATCGTGTAGAAGAGGGAATGTATGGGTGATACGAGAATTTCAAGCTTAGAGTACTCAAACACGAAGAAATTAAGGCCGCATCGCGAAGTAAATGTAGTAAGATAGATTTAGGTAAGAAACTGGAAGCGAGCAATGTGGATAAAGAAGGAAATAAGGAGTAAACTTGTGTAAGACAATTTCATGGTACTAATCAAGAATGAGGATGAATCTAGAGATGAAATAAGTGTTGCAATTGTAAAGAATCATATGAGCTATCTATGAAAATTTGTCAAAATGCTTGGTTCTCTACCAGTGCCTGAAGATTGATACATTTCGAGAGATTTGGGAAAGATAGGTCATCCTATTAAACCTCCATTTTGGAATAAATAAGCGAATAGAGCTCGTTTTCTAACTTCCCAAGGTATGTTAAGAACACGTACGTTAGGCCTTTAAGAAAGATGAAAAGACCTGTAAGATGGCTTGCAATTGATATATACCGATGGTGGCATAAAGCTTGCAAGAATGAGAGGGTATTAAATCATTGGAGTGTGAAAATTTCATTTCGAAAAGATTTGGGGAAGATTGTTAAAAGATTTTATGAGAATTTCTTGCTGCCCTCTCAAATGGTTTTGAAGTAGTGAAGGAAGAACAAAAATATAAGCTTGATGAAGGTATTATAAAGGGAAGAGGAAGCAAAGAGGTGCATTGGGAAGCATAAGGAGATATGAAGTCCAACACTAGTACTTATCTCCACCCCCCCAGCCGAAGTACAAGATAAGACGCCATTGTCCCCAGTTATGTAATGTTTCTTTCAATGCTTTTGGATCGTGTGTGGCCCTGTCTTCTTGCTATTATAGTTGTATCCCTGTGAGGAGATGTTATTTTGGGTTGTTGTGACAGGATGGAAGTGCCGTGTTACAGGGAAAACTCTGGCAAAATTTCTGCAGAATTTTCGAGAACTTAACATTCGAGGATGAATGTTTTTAAGGGGGGGGGGGGAGTGTTACACCTCGAAAATTTGGGTTATCGTACTGTGAGTAGACTAGAGTAAGCATAAGGAGATAATGGACTCTTATGACCATAAGAAGGATATTTGGTAGCTTTCAAGTGTACGCGATAAGAATTTGGAGTTATATGAATTGGTGAGATTAAGTTCGTCAGAGGAAAGTGAAGTATAAGTTGTGTTTGGGAAAGGTTCTGTAATTATCGAGCTAACGATTATTTAATAAGGTCTTGAGGATGAGTTATAAGGTTCCCTGAATTGTTAATGAAGTGTTAAACAGATGTTAAGAAGGTTCCATAAGGATCGGAGATCAAATGAATCTACGAGAGCATTTTTCGGAAAAGGGTGAGTTATACGACCAACTATACGGTCCGTATAACTTTATACGGTCCGTATAGTGGTCAATATAACAGTCACAGGATAGACTAGTCTCTGATGGATTTATACGGTCACTTATACGGATCGTATAAAATTATACGGACCGTATAAGTGTCCGTATAAAACCATGTCGGGTTAGATTTTTGCAAGTATATATATTAGACCCAAGTTCTTATTTTTTCATTTCTCTCACTTCCTCCACACTTCTTGAGAGTTCTAGAATATTCTATACACCCTACTAACACAAACCCAAGGTGAATCAAAGGTTAAACACCAAGAATTAGTAGAATCAAGTGCAAGGATGGTCTCTAGGGCTTGTGGAAACCAAGAATCTCTTTGAAGTTGAAGTTGGGTTTTCCTCCAAGTGAAGTATTGTCACCCAAAGTACATTCCTACATCATCAAGAAGAGTTTTATATTCATTTCATGTTATTAAGAAAATTGAGTAGTTGAAAGACTTGGATTATGAAGTTCAAATATGGAAATAATGGTATTCTTGAATAGTAACTTGACTTGAATCATAGTTCTTAATACGTAATGAGTATAATCTTTCTATGAATGATATTAAAGATGTTTTAGAAGCATTATATGTGAATGAATATGATGTTGTGTCATAATTATGGTTATGGATGACTTTGAAAGGGGATTTTGAGAATTGAGTCATGTCTAGCTTGATAAAGTTTATTAATTATGATATGGTGGGTGTTGTTATTGATGTTTGGGAGTTTTTTATTGAATGGAGGAAGTTGTAGAAACAAAGGAAGTGCTGCCCAATTTTCGTTAGCCCTTAGTCGTCCTAGTTTAGACTTAAGTAAGTTTCCGGATATCTAACCTTGTACGAATTCTCTTGAATGTAGAATTATGAGCTTGGAAGGAAAGCGTTTAGTCGATAGAGTTAAGGAGACGTGAAGGTATGTAAGGCTAGTCCCTTTCTTTCAAGGCATGATTCCTATACTATGATTTCGTATATATGCCCATGACTTTCTTATATTCCCAAGTTGAGAGCTAAAGATTTCTAAGAGCTTATTATGAGGAAGAGATAAGATGTGTTCCATAATGATCATGATGATGATGATGCTATGTCTAGGGATTCTAAAGCTTATGATGTGATGCTATTATAATGTTAATGATCTTTACATGATTCCTTGATATTGTTCATTGTTGCTAGCCTCACCTTATAATGCTAGTTCCTTCGAGGTGAGACAAGATGATTATGATTGTTCCATAAGATAATCGGAGGTTACCGACCTTACGTCACTCCGATAGAGTCACAGCTTTTACTTGAACTCTTATGCATGCTTCATGTTGAGTGTATAATGATATATTACACCGCGTCTATATGGCACGGGCAGCACCGCTAAGGCGGGTGGCTTTTGGATGATGATGACAGCACCACTAGTAGGCCGCGTGAGATGATTTTTCTAGACGCGGGCTAATGATGTTATTGACTCAGACAGTTATGTACGTATGTGTGATTTTTCTTAAAGGTAAAAGTGAGCATGCATGATTCCGCCTCAAGAGGCAAGCAGTCACAGTTATCCTTTCTTCTCATGCTTTCTATACTTCCTTATTATGTTATCATATATGCCTTACATACTCAGTACATTGTTGTACTGATGTCCTTTCTTTTATGGACGTTGTGTTCATGCCCACAGGTAGACAGGAAGACGGCCTGGACACCTAGGAGCTTTACCAGCAGTTGTTCAGGAGCACTCCACTACTCCGGAGTTGCCGCTATCGGTATATTATTTTGTGTATATATTTGGGCATGGCAGGGTCCTGTCTCGTCCTTATGTCTCAGTACTCTAGTAGAGGCTCGTAGATACTCATGTGGGGTAGTAGATGTCTTATGCTCACCTCAGTGTCTATTTTGTATATTATTTTGTAGCCTTGCGGGCTTGTATGTATATATACAGGTTTTTGGGAGATTCAGAAATTGGTGTATGACAAGTCCTATGTTGAAAATGATATATGTCCAGGTTGGGTATGATAGAGAGCATTGTGAGTGGTGCTCGGTAGCCGCCCCTCCGGGTACCCGTCATGGCCCACTAGTTGGGTCGTGACACTAATGAACTGGAATACATTGAGACATACATTGTGATGTGAAATTAGTGAAGAAGTTAATATAATCTTCTTGTTGAACTTATGATACTATTTGATACATGGTAGTTAATGAATTGATCAATGAGAGTAATGTGACAGTGTTACTATATATATAAAAAGGCACATTTGACCGGGGGTGAGGATGTGACCTAGATATGAGCTTTTGGTTCGAGGTTTGTTCCGAAAATGAGGGATACATTGATATGGCCAGCGTTCGAGGTTCGTTCCGGAGCGGAGGATTTATGGTTCGGGTCCGAGGAGTATTCCGGAACGAGTGGTACATGGGCACCATGGGTCCCCTGCAGGTCATGACTACTGAGCAATGACATCAGTTAGCATGTGTGTACAGTTCGAGTGATTGGCCATTGCATTGCATTGCATCGCACGTCATCATATTTTGCATTGTACATCATCACATTTTATTCTGCATTATGATATGCTCGGTTGGTTCTAATTTTGGTATGGATGTTGAATGCTTATTGTGATATAAATATGATCATTGACTGAGTTAAATTGTGGATTAGTGACTCTACCTAGGGTCGGAACTTGGACTTGTGATTATCAGGTGAGATTATTGAAACTTGACAAACTTGTGGTTTAGAAGCTTCATCTTAGGATGTGACTCTGTTATGGGATATTCTGTGACTTGGATTTTAGTATTAAGTGCCTATCTGTTTATCTTGTTGATTTTATACTTATATACGTGAACTAATCGTAGTCGGCCTATGATGCTTACCAGTACATAGTGTTTGCACTGATACTACCTTGCTGCATCCTTTTTGAGTGCAGATTGTGTTCCAGAGATATCATCCAGACTACATCTCAAGCTTGAAGCTAGTTCGCTCGATCAGATCCGAGGGTGAGCTTCTACCCATGCCATGCCACCTGAAGATCTCTCTTTCCAGATGTCTAATTTCATTCTAGACATTATTTGTTATTATATTTGAGATATACTTCATTCTTTAGACATTGTTGGTTAGAGTCCTTGTACGATGACTTTCAGATTCTGGGGGTGTAATAGTTAAGACTTTCGCACTTGTACTATTTATTATTTATGATTTGGTAGACTATTTCTTCATTCAGGTGTTCATTGATTGTTTAAGTATAAATGGTTTAAGAAGTTAAAATTGGCTAGTGATCAAAGGGATAACGGGTAAGGGTTCGCCTACTAGTGATAATAAAGTAGGCACCCGCACGATCGGTAACTTGGGTCGTGACACAACATAACCTAAATAATTAAAAAAAAAAAAAGATAAAAAGAGGAAGACAGTCGTCTTCCTCCTCAATCCTTCCCCTATTCCCCTCATCTCTCTCTCTCCCTCCAATTCTTTTCCTCTTCTCTCCTCAATTCGTTTCCCTTATTTTCTCTCCAAGTAAAAGAACCATTAGATTTGGCTACTATAACTTTTCCTAGTGAAATTTCATTTTCTCCATTGATGAAGACTTTAACCTGGGTTCAAATTGTTCGAAGTCTGAGGTCGAAGCTTTGTTTTCAGCTGCAAATTCTTCTGGAATTTTGATTGTTTGTTGGTGAATACAATTGAGAAATTAGTCCTCGCTACTGAAAATTGTATTTGATGCTACTCTTGGGAGCTAATAATCGCCATTCTTTGAAGCTCAAAGCTTCATGTTCGAAAAATCGGGTTGCCGCAAATGAGCTTCATTTCGAGTGGGTGATACCTCAAAAGAATCGTAACGTCGAAAGGAGCTCATATCTAAAATTTGGGGCGATTCGGAGAAGGTTTCGGGTGGTTGTGCATCAAATTACAGATCAGGTCTACGAAGAAGGTGACGAACTGAATCTGAATTTTCAGATTTTGCAAAACTAGCCATTTTGCAGAAATAGTCCGAATCGAATTACGAGCTTCGTTATTTTTTTCTGTCAAAGCTTCGTTCTTTGCTCCTTCCGGTGGTAAATGGGATGGAGAAGAAGGTTCTTATACTAATTGGGAAATGAGATAGGAAATAACATAATGTGGGAAGATGGCATCATGTGGGAGTTCTTCAATGGCTATCAAAATAAAGTTGAAAGTTGAAGGGTGGGTGACGGTGGCGGAACGGTGAGTTTGAGTAGGTGACAGTGGGTTTCTAGAAACTAGGGATTAAATAATTAGTTAAATAGATTTTAAAATTGTTTTTCTCTTTCTTTTTCTTATAACTAATTTTTTAATAACTTTTTGGACCAAATGCCACATGTCATCGTTTAATTCGTCACTTTGCCATGTCACCGCGAGTGCGTTACACTTATTTTATATTTTTGGCTTATTGTCAAAAAGGTGTCTAATAGGATCAATTTTTGAACAGTATAGGGGTTCAATTGGAATAAGCTTAGGTTTAGGTGGCCATGAAGAATCTGTGGACATACTGTCTATGACTTTGGCCATAGAAATATGATCATATCCTATGCAGATCAAGAGCCATAACATATTTCTCAAACAAGTCTATAGATATCGCCTTTGTAAAAGGATCAGCAATCATTTCTTGCATTGGTATGTTTTGTAAAGTTACTTCTCCACTTGCTACTGTGTCTCTCACAAAGATATACTTGATGTCAATATGTTTGATTTTCTTTGTGAAACTTAGGATCCTTTGTGTATGCAACGTACCGCTTGACTATCACAATATAAAACCATTGATCCTTGAGAATTCTGTGCAATGCCCAAATGCGTAGAGAACTTCTTGTACTGCATATGCACAAGCCATAAACTCAGCTTCCAGAGTCGAAAAGGCCGTGCAAGTTTATCTCTTACTCTTCCATGAAATAGCACCACCATTAAGTAAGCAAGAATAACCGGAGGTCGATTTTCTATCATTCCTCTCACCAGCCCAATCATCATTTGTATAACCTCTCAAAAGTAAATCAGATCCACCATAGCGTAGTGAATAATTTGCAGCTCTCTTCATGTATCGTGAAATTCTCTTTACTGCATTTCAATGATCTCTTCCAAGATTGGATTGATACCTGCTAACCAGACCTACGGCATAACAAATGTCCAGACGAATACACATCATAGCGTACATCAAGCTCCCGACGACACTTAAATATGGAATTCGAGACATGTCTTCCTTTTCTTTTTTCAGTCTTTGGACACATTTCAAGGCTTAGAGTTTCACCTCTCACTATAGGAGTATCCATGGGTTTGTAACTATTCATTCAGAAGCGTTCCAGAATTTTCTTTATATAAGTTTCTTGAGAAAAACTCAAAAACTTTTTTGAAATGATTTCTTTGAATCTTAGCTCCAAATATATAGTCTACTTCACTCATATCTTTCCCTGACTAAAAAGGAAATAAGATCACAGAAACTGCAGCATTGACAATGGGTTCTTTAGTCTCCATCCAGTTTCCCTGACTATCTAATATATTAGGGGAAGTTTTGACCTTTTTCTGTTTTAGATATTAATACTCCCTCCTTTCGCTTTTATTAGGCCTTTATTGACTAGGCACACCCTTTCAAATATCATTTATTAAGAGTATCTTTACTAAATTGGTCTAATTGGTGTTCGGAGGTCATTTTTAAGTCGATCCAATATATTAGGGGTAATTTTAACTCTTTTCCATTTTTGGTAATACTAGTAAGCATTTCTTCATAGTCTGGTCTTAAAAGATTGTTAAACAGTTCATTTTCTCATTCTGTACATTTCAAGTCTCCGTTAATAGGATGTTATGCCTCTCATTTTGTTGATTATTACAGAAGGTTAAAATATCATTTTAAACACTTCGGAATTTTTTTGGAGTATGTACCTCAATAAATTTTCACAGATCGCCATGGTAATTTCTTCTCATTTAGCAAGTCATTTTTCTATTTAAAATTCGAGTGACTTCAGAATATAGATACCTATTTTCTGGTCTTCTGGTATTTCATCACTAAAATAACATACCCGATTATGTAACCCCACAAAGTGGTGTCTAATATTTCATCACTAGTTAACGAAAATTTTTAACAGAAATATTTCCGCAATGAAAAAGATTGATCTATCTGATGATCCAAGCATAAAAAGGTAAACTGCATTTGGGGGTAAAGTTTGCAGATGATCATTCCTTTTACCAAGTTTACAGTCATCTAACCGTTAGTAAAAAGCAAACACAATGTATCCACAAAACCAACATAATCAAAATACATGACCTGAGGAAATCAAGAATTCCCTCTGCTAATCCACGAGTAGTTTGTGGTACAAAACAGGTAATACAATACAATATTCTTCAGCCATATCATGATACTGCAAGCTCCAGCCTTCACGTAGTACCACAAAAAGAACAACTGGCAAGAACTCAAGTCAGTAGTTGTTTGAAAGGATACATGTCATGAGCGTCAATCCTAAACTTTTCTATACAACACAGCCTCCACAGACGATCCCCCTGCTGTTGAACAAAGAGTAAAGTAGAGATTGAACAAAGAGTCGATCAACAATCAACATAGTATGGTTTCCATATGTAAAGAAGTTACGAACTAGGAGTAATTTCATCAAATAGTTGAAAATATTGGCAGCGCATATTCAAAAGCTTCTATAAATATGTACTAACTATGAGTATGCCTATCATTAGTGAGAGCTGGCCATAGATGCCCTCAATACGAAAGCATATGGATAGCAAGATTCACATTCAGTGCATTTTTAAGATTTTGGATCTAACAGAACAAAACTGAAAAGCACTGAACAAAAAGCCAAATACATTTGCCTTGCTTTGTCTTATAACTTACAATAATCAGATAAAACTAAATCCAATTCATATGGTTTAGTGAAGCATAGATGCTAAGTTTCTTCTTAACCTGTTAAAGTAAGTAGTATAGTTCAAACATAAAAGTGGAACATACCACCTCCAAAGAAGAGGCAGTTTGCAATAAGTATCGGGCTTAATTAACATTGAAACTACATTTTTCACTTCATATCTTGTTTCCATGATTAGTATCATTTACAATGACCCTTGAGTTTTTGGGTTAACATCCCTCATTTCGGTAATTTAAATAAATAATGGAGTGAGTTCCATCTTGTGGTTCACACTAGATGAAGCATGACCTAAGTATCCAATTGTGCTGGTTATGTAAGCAATCAGGTTAATTCATAAGGATATTTATGTTATATGGTCCAATTCTTGTTGATAAACTACATCTAATAAAATTCTAAACTTACACAATTGAACAACCAGTGCTTCTACGCCTTTTCTTCCTCGCCACCTCCTTCCTCCTAGGAGGCTGAAGCACAACCTTGATTGCAGTGTCAAAAACAGCTTTCACATTCTGAAAGATACATAAAATAGTTTAGTGAAAAGGCAAATATCTTCAACTTCACAAGTGTTAGACTAATAGGGAAATTTTGGGTTGCAGCCAACACATTGTTGATGAGACTGAAGGTTGGTATTCTGGTAAGTTAATATTTAGCACACTTAAAATACCTGTTGAGTTTTTGAGCTGCACTCTATATAAGCTGCTGCACCAATTTGTTTTCTTAGCTCTTCCCCCTGCATTCAAGCCAATTAAGTTACCGATGTGACGTCTCTGTAGAGCATTTTCAAATTCTAAAATTATATATTCACGCACTTGGGCAGGTGTTATAATATTTGAGCCCATATGGTCTGCTAGATATCGATTATCTTCTCGAAGATCTGGCACAAAAGTAGAAAAGAATCAAGATCCCGTCTCTCCTTATCCAGCGGCTCCTAAAATACAGTAAACTCAAATTGTACTAATATCAGCTAAACACATACCTAATTTAGTTCCAACAAGCACAATTGGAACATTGGGTGCGAAACGACGAAGTTCAGGCATCCACTGCATTGAATTTATAATTAATTCAAACATTTGCATCATTGGCAGTGATACTAATAGAGAGTTGTTCTTTTCGACTAAAAAGAACATTTATGCTGATCTAAGCACTCCTCTTTCCTTTTTTTTTTTTTTTTTTTTCTTCTTTCTCTTCTTGAAGAATGAAAAGTAAGTCTAGGAAGGGAGTACCTTTTTTAGAACATTTTCATAGCTGGCCCTGCTGATTAAGGAGAAAGCTAATACAAAAATGTCTGCACCCCTATAGCTTAGAGGTCTCAGCCTGCTATAATCCTCTTGACCTTTACCACAAAGTTATAAAACCACAAGCAAAGCAAATACTTAAGTCCAATGTAAAAGCTAAGAAGTAAAATCAATTGGAAAGAAGTCAAATGATTACATAAAAGTAGAAGTACCTGCGGTATCCCACAATCCCAAATTAACAATGCTCCCATCCACAGCTACATTGGCACTAAAATTGTCAAACACAGTTGGAATATAGTCCTGCAACCAAAAGCCCCAAACACGTTATGACAGTACTGCTAAACTAGCTTAGCTACTTCCCTATAACCAACAGCAATCAAGAAAATCATATAAAGAGCAGCCCAGTGCACTAAGCTCCCGCTATTCGCGGGTTTGGCGAAAGGCTACGACAGGTTGTTTCGACGGCTCAAACCCGTGACCTACTAGTCACATAAAGGCAACTTTACCAGTTATGTCAAGGCTCCCTTTTAAAGGAGGGATGAGGACTTTCGAGGGTCACCCATCAGGACTGCTCTCGCCAAAGCACGCCCAAGAAAATCATATCACAATTTTTATTTTATTTTTGAAAACAAAAAATGGGAAAAAAAGGAAGTGGAAGGTGGTTTAACATCCAAAACCCAGAAAAGAAGAGACAATGAGTAGGAAAAAAAAAATAAGAAACTGCAACAAGTAAATCCATCAACAATGTAAAAGTCATCCAAGATGTTACCAAGTCAAATGTTGCTATAAAGATATTCCTATTTTGAGGAAAAAATTCATGAATGGCCAGATTAGAAGTAGCATATGTGGTTTGACTACAAAAAAGAGGGTTGTTTGGTATAGAAAAGAAGAAACTCACAGTAGGGAACTTGTTACTAGTGTAACAAATGAGCATGCAAGTCTTGCCAACAGCACCATCGCCTACAGTTACACATTTTATGAACTTTGAAGCACTCATCTCTTTCTCAAAGTTTGCACAGCTACTATGCACTTGTTGTATTTAAAAGGCTTTTCAAGTAAAAGTGAAAAGAAGGAAGAAGAAAAGGGAGAGGAGAAAGGAAAAGAAGAGCATCAAAGAAGGAAGGGAAGGACTATAGAATTTACTTGTCTTTTATTTATGATCTACATGAATAATAGAATATTTATTCTCTTTTTAATTTAGGATTATTTTAGAATATTTAATTTTCTTCTAGTCTAGTTACTATCCTAATTATAAAATTTTAATTTTTTTTTAATTTAGTATCTATAAAGAAATAATATATATATATATATATATATATATTTTTATTTTATTTTCTTTATTTCTCTATAAAAAAAGTAATTTTTTATTTTTCAATACAACAAAATAATTCAAAAATCAATATCAAGAATTATAATTTATTATCTTATAAATTTTTCGATTCCATGACAGTATCTTGAAGACCCCTGCAGACAGCAATAAGATAGAGATAGAGGACTCCTCTTCTAGTTTCAAGAAAAACACATTAAATATAGTTGCAGAGGGATAGAGAGATACAAGGGAGTCAAAGGAGTTTTCAAACCTCTCAATAAATTTGAAATAATAGTGAACAAATACACTATTGAGAAGTGACGGAAAAAAAGGATGTGGATGTGGATGTGGATGTGGATGGGCCCTCTTTTCAAACGGCTCAAAACGACTTTTGCGGGCAAGCTGGCTTCCATCTTTTGCTGCCATTCCACCACTCATTTGCTTCGCTAAATTATCACTCTTTTAAGCCAGGATAAATATTTGAACCTAGTATTAAGAAAATAAAAGTTAACTCGTGATCTTATCATGCTTCATCCGTTTTAATTAGTTTGTTTCAATTTGATTTGATACGGAGTTTAAGCAAATAAAAAAACTTTTAAATTTTATAATCTAAAACCGAAAAATACGTGTAATGTTTTGTCTTTCTTAGACAAGTCATGTAGGATGTTTAGTGTATAAAAATTAAGTAGGCGTTTGGTCATAGAAATCAATAAAAAAATCATTTTTTTTTTAAATAAGTTAGAATTGGAGTTGTGTTTGGTCATAGTTTTTACAAATAATATTCGGTTGTTGAAATGTACTTTTCCTAAAAAACATGAAATGTGATTTATACCTCCCAATTTCTAAAAACTAGCAAAACCACCCAAAGCAATTAATAAACATAACCAGTGCGAGAAATATGGAAAATATACTTGAGATCAGCTTATGGAGTGCTCAAAGCTGATGGTTTCTTTCCATCAAAAGGCTGCAATTGAGGCTTGCTGGTGTACACAAAAATATAGCATCTTTAAATATGGTTTTGTTGCACAATTCCCACCTTCTTCTTTTGCTTTTTAGCACATAATGTTCAATGTTGTTAGAGTGGAGAGCAACTGAGCAACATAAGTTGCCTCTGACTAGTGAAAAAAGTTGTATGAACTTTTAGGGGTAAAAATTGCAACATAAAAACCTTTGGGGTATAATTGAAAATAAAAAGCAAAAGTAAAGGTCCAAAACAAAAAATGGAAAAAGTGAAAAATAAGGTTTTGGTTGTTTTTCCAAATACAACTTGAAGTTGTATTTGGAATTTGTATGGCCAAACATCATAAAGTGAAAAAATATTTCGGAAAAAAGTGAATTCATGGCCAAACGGGCCCTAAGTATCACTAAATATAGAAAGTGACATTCTTTTTTAAATGGACTAAAAATAAAAAGTAAGATTAATAAATTGAAACGAAGGGAGTACCTTAATATGTGTGGTTGCAAGATTCTTAAAAGTTGTGATCTTAAATATGTTAGAAAATTTGTGTGACTATAAAAATTTGTGAATAAAGTTAAAATAAGAAATTTGAATTGAATTGTCACAAAATTTAAGTAAGCATTTGGACATGCGGTTTGAAACCATGAGATGAAACCAGCTTTTAGACATGCATTTCATCTCATGGTTTGAAACCCCAAATCATCCAAAAAGGTATGATTTGGGGTTTCAAACCATGGTTTCAAAAATTTTAAATATAAAACTTGACCCATAGGTTTATATTTTATAAAAAAAAAAAAAAAGACCCATAAGTTGGTAAATATTTTTAACAATTACTTCCACCAACCATTTACCAACCTCATTAACTTCCACCAACCTTTATTTATGTCTACCATGTGAGAGGATTATATTAAAAAGTAGTTACATTACTATTCATGTCAAAATTTTCGTTTTTATTGAACTAAAGTTTGATCAATTGATGTTGTATTTTTTAGAAAGGCCTTCCAGTAGCGTATTAATTTTGTTATGAACTATGACTTACTCATTTGGTAAGATTGTATAAGAATTTGGAATGTTTTGATAGTTTTCACAACTTGTGGGTTTTTATGTCTATAAGAGAAAATACAACTTAAGATATCCAAATTATATTGTCACGACCCAACCCCGTAGGCCGTGACTAGTGCCCGAGCTGGGCACTCGTACACACTCATTAATCAGAATTGGCATACAACTACTTACACATGTACAAAGATCATACGTAATCTCCGAATTGTCGCATGGACAAGCATATATATCACAGAAGCCAACAAGGCTATCATAAAGCATAGCGTCCCAAAATATATACAAACGCGAGCCGACAAGGCCTCCGCCAAGAACGGGACCGCCCAAAACATAAAACATATGAACACATCTCGAACAAGAATATACACAACCCACATATATGTCTACGTACCCCAAGAGTAACAACAATTATATGACGGGACGGGGCCCCGCCGTACCCCCCGAATAAACATATACATACGCAACGGAAGAATATGTACTCAAAATATAGGCTCCGAACAAAAGGAGCACCCAAAGTAGTATAATAGATGTCCTAGACCGGCATGGATCACCAAGATGGGTGTCGTACCGCGGCATGAAACGCAACTTCGAAGAAAGTGGGGTCAAGACGGAATATGTACCGAGTATGCAAGCGAGTGAAACACAAGAAAACAGAATCGAATCGGAACCGAAGTACAAGAATAAGTACAATATGCAAAATACCAAAATATTTAGTTTCGAAACATCAATCATGCATGGGGCTCAGGGAACATGGTCGCCACCCCGTCATCTGGCGCCATAACACCAGAAGGTTTCATATCTCCATAACCCGGCATATCCCATAACACCTCATAACGCCATAACACATCATAACACCAAAATATAAACGGAACCCGGCCCTCTAGCGAGGAGCTCGGTGAACCGTAACACATCATATCCTCGAATATAACATAGTGCGCACGACAACATAACCGGCCGGGACTCGCGAAAGATACAACAAGATGCACGCAGCAGTCGTGAGTAACCATATGCATAAAATCATCATTACGGACTCCATAAATAAATAGACTAACCATACTCGGGGTCGGGATGATAGCCATACTAAGTTCTTTCAAAAGTCGTCTTTAACTATACAAAGGAAAGTCGCGGGACCCACGGACAAGTATCAACCCAATCCGGGCCCGCCTATGAAAGTTAGAGTCATTATACGCTACCGAACCTCCTACGAGCATATCGAGGCGATCCGGTTCTGTCTACGAAAGTTACGGCCATTATTAGACATAGAATCCTTTAAGGACAAAAATCTTTATACAACATTTGAAATCCAATCATATCAAAGACATAAGGGCCATAATTCTACTACATTAAGAAGGCCAACATTAAGAGGCGAATAAGAATCGTAGACATGCTCGGATTGCAAGAATAGAGTTACCCCGAGGCTCGTGTCATAGCCTACTTACAACTAAGACATGCCAAAAGAAGGAAAGGTTAGGCTTTACATACCTCGTCCGCTCTCAAAGCTAATCCAAACCTAAGTCTCGGGCTCCCCAAGATCTGCAATAACGTCATTACATACCAAACATTAGCTATAAACACTTAGGGATTCAATCCCAAACTAACACTTAATTCTATATAAATTTGGGCAGCATTTCCCCTATAAATTCAACAACCCCGAGAATTCAACTCGGCCAAATCATCAACAACAATACCAACAACCATGTTTACAACATCAACAATCAATTCAAAATGCATTCTAACATTAAATACTCTTTTCTACATAATTCAACAACATTCCATTATATTCAATTCAACTACATACATTCAAGCCAACATCCACACTCACATGTTCAAATACTAATCCGAGATCATTCAAACACGATTCAAGAACACTTCAAACAATCCGCACAACATTCAAAACAACCCAACCAACATTCCATTCTACCCGAAACCATCCTAAACCCGAGAACAACAACAACAACACGTTCCTCTCTTCCAAATTCATGAATTACATCAACAACCCACACGTTAACAATGTCATTTTCATAAATATGAAATCTACATTAAAATCACGTTACTCCCAAATCAGCCCACGACACTTACAATTTCAACTTGAATCATTAAACTTTCATTATCAACATAGAACCCATAACGCTAACAACCAAAATACTACCACAAAATTAATTCATTCCTTGGCATACAAGTGAGGCCATATTCGGCCACCACCCCAACCTACCAACTTCATGATTCTCATCCATTTCAACACACTACAACAACCAAACATGCTAAATAGAATTAATTCATCACTCCTACACAACACACACCTACACCTGCTACAAGCCATACACACGCTCAACTTCAACATGCAATATTTCATGAGTTTCATCCATTTTCACATTCTACAACATACACAAATCATCCATAACATATGTAAAAGAAGATTAAACCTTACCTTTTCTTCTTAACTTCACAACTTGGCTAGGGTTGCAAACGATAAAAACGAGTGGTTTGTTTGTTCCAACAAGAACTCCACGTTAACAAGGACCCTTCAATGGTTGGAATTGCTAGAAGAAAATAATTTTTTGATCAATATTTTTGGACCTCAAATTTTTCCACCATGGCCGAATGGTCTTCAACTTTTGTTCTCCAAGGTTCTCAAATTTTCTAAGTGTGGAAGATGAAGAGTGTGACTAATTAGTCATCTTTTGTACACTTATATGAATTATACAAGTGTACCATGGCCCACACATGGGTTGGATCAATTAAATTTGGCCAAACCATGCGTGGGAGCCGCACCAATGCCACACGGCCAACATGGCCTTTAATTTCATGAATTCTCAACTTTTAAATATTCACTTTTAACCCCAAATTTCCCTTAATATCTCATGCCAATAAAATCATAAACAACTTATGCCTTAAAACAAAATCGTGGTTAAAAGTCTCTACTTCGTATCCCGGAATAGTCTTGTCCCTAACTTATCATGGTTAACTCGGATTGTCCCAATGTACAAAATACGGGATATAACATATATGTCCAAACATAATTTCAAATCATGTCCAAACGGCTCCTAAAAATAGGTCATTCTAAACTAAAGAGGAAACAAGATCACACAAACTAAAATAAATCTATTTAAAAAGGAATGACATGTTTTTTATAATTGAAAACTCTTACATCTAACTTCTCATTCGGTCTCAGAGGCAAACACTTACATCTATAGAAACTTCATGTCACATTTAAGATTATAAGTTCAAAGGAGTCATTTTTGCGGATAAGTTATATTAGGATTATAACATGAAAATTATAATGCGGGATTAATACTAACGAGATTATTCACGGATACACTTTTTTTAGATGTTTGGTTCAAACATTGAATTTAAAATTAATATATGGGACTAGGGTGACAAAGTTAGCCCAAACATGACCTACCCAACTTGTTCAAATTTGGCCAGATCATTGACCTCTCTATTTGTTAACTCAGCCCATTTCAATCCGCTCAATTCAGCCCATTCTAAAATTCAAGTATTATGTAGCCTAAACAGACCCACGAGAGATCTTGTCAAAATACTTTAATTTTTTTTCTTGATATGTGTCATAATTAAAAAAAAATTGTTAGGCACTTAAGCAAGTTATAAAAAAACAAACAAAGAAATTAAAACTTGGTAAGAATTGGACGGATGACTTATGACCCATTTCTTAACCCATTTCAGCTCAAGTAATTTAATTTGTCCGAAGTCAGACTAACCCGCCCATTTGATACCCTTAATATGGGTCTAATATTAAGATATGTGATTGATTGTGTAATAGACAAATTTGGATAAACTTTTATTTCCAATTCTAACTGATAAACTTTTATTTTAGAAGCAGAGTTTTGGATAAAAACACTTTTGTTATTCGATTATTTTTTCGCGTGATTAGCTATTCCAAGATGGTTATTCCGACATTGAGTATTGTATAACAAATAAACTAAAATTGTGGTATAACTAATGATGTAATTGCTTTTCCAGGAAACAAAAATCCAACGGAACATGGAATTAATTCCACATTTTATCTCATGCTTATTATCTTTTGTTGCATGAACCAAACTACTCATAAGTATATTTTTGATATATGCCAAAATATCTTTTTCTTTCTTAAATTCATGTATGGTTAACTATCGCTATATAAAATGAAATAGATTTAAGTATTTATTTTCCCTTTTGTATCATTATAATAATATTATAAATGTTAAATCGTTCTGTAGATTAAAAATAAACTTGAGTTTAAAGGAGTGAGGAGTAACACTAAATCCTACTCATTCTTTGCTTCATCGTAAAATGGACTAATTATGACTTTCTTGTGGAGGTGATTCCTGTCCTCGAGTCTTGACCAGATTCTACATCCTTCAGTCCATTACTCCATTTTGTTCGTGCTATTTTTCGGTTTTTGGTTAAACATATGGAATGTATATTAATAAAAAATAAGCAGAACCACTGTTCAAGGAATTTTTTTAAATTTTTTTTTATGGGGAAAGGCTTAAATATATTTTGGATGATATGATTTAGAGCAATGTATCATCCATTAAGGAAAAGTACTATATTTTTGCTCTTATCATTACATAATAGGCTCAATTATGCTTTTCTCGGCCGATGGAAGTAAAATAGCTAATTTTAAAATTGTTTCTTTTAATTTTTTTTGTTAAAATAAAGTTACATTGATTTATTTAAATCTGCCACCCCGCGCCTCCCCACCCCCAACCCCCACAATTAAATCCTTCCTGCAAAGTTTAGGAGTATATTTAGTTCTTGTCGCAAAATTCAGGGACAAATTTGAATACTCCAAATTCAACACCTTCTTCTCCAATATATTATTCTCAGACTGAAGAGTTTTTTCTTTTCTTTTCAAATTGAAGACGTGTTACATCCCGTATTTTTGTGCGTTAGAAAGCGTACAAGTTAGATGACATTAGTAGCGGAAAATGCAGTTATCCACAAGTTTATGGGTGGTTAGAAGGATAGGTACGGATATGTCGTAAGGATTAGAAGTTAAACGAATCAAAGAAAATAAGTTTCGTTGAGGTTCGACATTTATTTGAACGAGATACAGTCCAAGCCATAATACCCCGTATTTTTGGACTAGGAAATTGAACCGTCAACATTAGCAAATTTTGCTGAGCTCGGAGGATTTGGTCATATTCAAGCATGAAAATCAAGAACTCAGTGTATACAAGGAATGAAGTCCCGAAATATTTTAAGGTAAAAAGTGTGACGACGAACTATGTCACATGATCATGATAATGGGTATATGGAGTACGTTAAAGGTAATCACTATTTAAGTGAATTGAGATCAAGAAATTAATTATGTATATTGTTAGTTAAATGGAGAATTATAGTGGAAGATAGAAGAATTAAATAAAGCTATTTTTGGATAATTAAGGGAACAACATGTCCACGTGTCACCATGGGAGAAAAGTAACAAAGTGACTATGCATTTAATGGGTTGTAAGTGGCATATTTGAAAGGATGAGACTTAACTTGCTAGGATGTGGACCCCGCGGTCAATAATTATATGGCATCATTTTAGAGCTCATTTCTCTTATTATGTAAACATATGCAGCAATTTTCTAGAATTAAAGGAGTTCATAAGAAAAGTTGGCTGCAACTATACGCTGAAAATAGTGAAGGATCTTTTTCCTCTCTCCTTTTAGTCCTTGATGTGCAGCATCTAAATACTTAGTAGCAACAATGATTATTTCCCTTTAGAGCAGCAACGTGCTATACAAATATAGCAGCAACATTAATTCTCCCTTTGAGATTAGTAACAATGTTTCTTTCCAATTTAGACTTTTAGCTAAACGATTGTGTTTCTCAAGAAAGGTAGCAGCAACGTACTACTGTTTTCATAAGCTGCAACTTGACGTTGCATTTTACAGATGAAATGTATAATTTTTTCTCAAGAACAATATTTGGATTTTGAGCACCGCTTCGATCTCGTTGTTCCGATTTGTCGTGTTGTTGAATTCGAGCTTTCTTCAAAGTAGAGTAAGATTGAAGAAGAGTAGTTCTTGGCATATAAGGTAAGAATTCTCCTATTCTTGATATATTTAAGTTCGTCCGAGTCATAGCTAAATTGTGGGAGGAGAAATATGGAGTTAATTGCGGGAAATCGGATAACTTATTGTTGTTGTTGTGTGGGCTGATTTAAGGTATATTTTTGGGTTGTGTTGTGGCTGGAAATGGTTGGAGTAACTTAAGTATATTGTTGTTGATATATGGAGTTTGGGAAATGAGAAGAACGTGGGAGATGTTGCCCATTTCGTTTTAGGATAAGTTAAGTTTTCGCTATACGATTAAGAGAATCGTTTGTATGGTTAACGATAGTATCATTGTTGTTATCATATAGGTCGAGGAGCATATACGAGTTGAGTTCTTGAGCCATTGAGCTAAGACCAGGTATGTTAAGGCTATTTCTTTTTTTTCATTGGCATGATTCCTTCTTATTGAGCCACCTTTGGTTATTCGCACAAAGACGTGCTATTTGCAGAGATCTTACTAAGGGTTACCATGATCCTATTGTGATATTTCTCCTTTAGTGAGAACGAGTATAAGGATAGCCGAGTATGTAAGACACTAGCATGATGGTAAGAATGGTAATTGCGAATGTTACTTACATGTTTCTATGTTACCTTAGAATTACTATTACATGAGTATATATATATATATATATATATATATATGCCTGGCCTAGGGCCATGGAGTTGTTGCCTGACCGACGGGTCATGGAGTTGTGCACACCTGACCTACGGGTCACGGAGTTGGTTATACCTGGCCTATGGGTCATGGAGTTATCTATGCCTGACCTCCGGGTCACGGAGTTATATTTCTAGAGTTATGTTATCTTGCCTTAGACGAGAGGCAACCCAAGTGGAGTACCTCCAGATGCTTTCTTGAGATATTCAGAGTATAGCTTGTTATTTCATTTCAGTTGTTATCTTGCCTTACATATTCAGTACATTATTCGTACTGACACCCCTTTTGCTGGGGGCGCTGCATTCATGCCTGCAGGTACTCCAAGCTCACAGAAAAAAGGAAATCTTTTACACCGATGTATCGTACTTTCTCGACCGATAGACAGACTGGTAGACCTTCCCAGTAGGCAGGATCTGATGATTAGTGAGCTTCTTTTTGTCACGACCCAACCGGAGGGCCATGACGGGCACCCGATGCTAACCCACCCCGGTACCTCTTATCGTACATTTTTATTCACATCTAGGTGAGCCACATGGCTTACTCATAATTTACATACATCAATAGTGCTAATCTCGTTGGGCAACAACACATTTATATCATCATCAATAACAATGCCCATATCTGTATACACAAGCCGATAAAGCTATCAAAATAATATGCAAAATATGAGCCGACAAGGCTACAAGACATCTAACCATACACAACTGTCTACGAGCCTCTACGAAGAGTAGGTAACATCATATAGGCGGGACAGGACCCCGCCGTGCCCATATGTATGTACACAAAAAGAATAATACCAAAAGCTATAGCTCCGGATGAAATGGAGTTCCTCTATGTAGTCCCCGAATAAGAAAGCTAAGGATCAAGCCTGTCTCCCTGGCCACCTGCGGGCATGACGCAACGTCCACAAACAAAAGGACATCAGTACGAATAATGTACTGAGTATGTAAAGCATAATCAACATCATAGTAGAAGCATAATAGACAACACGAGAAATAACATAAGGTGGGAGAATCAGGAGGTAATAGAGTCATTTGTAATAGAGTCATATATATATATATATATATATATATACATCTACATATATATACATATATATATATACATATACATACATATACATATATATATATATACATACATATACATATATATATATATATATATATATATATATATATATATATATATATATATATATATATATATATATATATTCGTATTCGTATTCGTATTCGTATTCGTATTTGTATCCATATTCATATTCGTAGCATAGCCGACCATGAAGGTTCGGTGTTTCACATACCCGGCCATGACAAGGCTCGGTGATTATACGTACCTGGTCCTACCAAGGCTCAGTGTTATCCGTACCCAACTGCAGTGGTGTGCGCGCAATAGATACCATACCCGGCCATATAAGCTCGGTGTTACATAATAGTCATACATACTTAAACATATATATATATATATATAAATAGGAACCCATAAGCATCATCAACATTATTACCATTATCATTTTCGTTACGTCTATCCTTAGAGGATTAACTATCATATAAGGATGCAATAGAACCATGAAAGTATCAAGGATCATTTGAAATCTTAGAGATAGAGTCATTTGGAGACATTATGGAGCTCATGAAAGGATGCATATAGCAAGGGAACCATGCCTTGATGAAATAAGGGCTAGCCTTACATACCTCTTTGTCTTCTTAACTATTTACGATCACCGTCGAAGCTTGAATAATCTATATTTAGAAGGATTCATACTATGGTTAAGCCTTAATGATACTTTTAAACCCAAACTAGAATAACTCATGATCTAGCAAAAATTGGGCAGCATTTCCCCTATTTTGTCAACTTCCACCATTTCACAAAACAACTCCCAAACATCCATAATACACTCACAATATCATAATCAAGTAATCACATTACATTAAGCCTTCAATATTCATCCTTATGTTCAACTTATGCCAATAACTTTACACCCATTTTAGCACATTTTCATATAATGCTTCTTCGTCACCATTATTACCTTCCATAACATGATTATATCCGTATCATACTAAGAATCATGACTCAATATAGTTCACTACTCATAAACATCATAAAAACTACATTTAGACTTCATTTTCTACTTTCTTCTTCTACCCAAGTTTTGCTACAACCAAACATTCTCATTAACATGAAATAAACATGGAAACTAACTTTTTGTCCCATAGAAACAAGCTTTGGAGCAACTATCAAATTTTGCAAAAACCCTAGCCGCAATGTCTAAGTTTTCTTGAAACCTACCAACCCTAAGAAGCCTTCTAACACATGAACTCTTTGATTCTTGCTATTTGATCTTTATAATCTCTTGGGTTTGGGTAAAATATGTTTGGAGAAGGGTTTTGGAGCTTTGGAGAGTTTGGATGAAATGTGGGAAATGAAATGAGTAAGGGTCGTTCCCCTTTATAAAATAAAATCTGACCCAACCCGATTATACGGCCTATTATACGGGCCGTACAATTTATATGGTCCGTATAATTGGACCGTATAATCATACCAGGGATCACCCTTCTCTGGACAAAACCTACGGACCCTTATACGGGTCGTATAATTTATACGGTCCGTACAACTGCAGAATTACGATTTTCGTTCTCGTCGACTTGTTTGACTTCCAATCCTCATGGAACCTTCTTGACACTTATATAACACTTCATTAACAATACAATAGGCCCTATAGCATCCCCTTAAGATATTTCTAAATAAACATTAACTCAATTATAGCGGAAACCTTTCCGAACATGACTGACATTTCGTTCCCTTCAGCAAACTAGACTTCACATATTCGTATGACTTCGAAATCTTATAGTATGCACCTTAAGCTATCTAATACTTCCCTTAATCTCATAAGGATTTCATACTCACCTTAACCTCACATTAGCCTATCCACAAGGCAACACATACGAAATTTTCGAGGTCTAACACCTTTGTTCGGAGTTGCCAGGTCTATGTGGAGTCTTCCTTTTGTGTCTATGGACATGATAGGTAGGTCGGGGCCCTGTCCCCTCCATGATTCAGTTATGCTGCTCTAGAGGCTTGTAGACGAGTCATGTATATAGTGTGAAGTGTGATAGCCTTGCCGGCTCGTTTATACCTATTTCGGTATTGTTGGTTCTGTACTATCCTAGCAACCTCGTCGGCTTGCTCAGTTATATATATATATATATATATATATATATATATATATATATATATATATATATATATGTTTTGGGTGTGTGTGCCCAGTTCAGACGAGATAGTCAGTGCTTATGTTTATCCAGATTGTGGCCTTGTCGGCCGGTTGGTATTGTCTGTGTGCAGGTAGGCCCTATCGGCCTAAGTTGAGGGTTATCCCTCCAGAGTTACAGGTATAGAGTGGTTCGCTCGGGCCGAGTGTGGCACCGGGTGCCGGTTACGCCTCTTTAGACTTGGGTTGTGACAAGACGGCATTTATAACTCTAGGAGGAATTCATCATCCTCTCATTCCACCAACCGCATTTTCTGTCATGCCAAGAATATGTAAATAAAATTAACCCAAATCCTCTACCAAGGTAGTGTGCATAAATCTGGATATCAAGAAGTAACGAACCCGTGATGAAATTTTCTTATCTCATGTTGCGAACACTTGGAAAAATATCTACCGGCATTTAATAGAGTCTAAACCGTAAAATGGTAGGCATTAATTCCACAACGACACTTCCTCTTTGAAGCTTTCAAGCAATTTCTTCAGCGAATCGAATCAGAAAAAAATGAGGAAGAAGAACATAAATTAAACCCTGAAATTAAATGAGAATTGAAGAGGTGACCGAAATTATCAAAATCCTAGTCAGAGTTAAATAGGGATCCATTTGAAAGGTCACTTTGTAATTGAATTTGAATGTAATTAGATGTAATTATATAATTTGGAGTTTTTTTGTGTAATTGTGGAGAAGTAATTATTTTACAATTTTCGGTGAGGTGAAAATTGATAGTAATTAAATCGTGTAATTACCAAATGACCTTTTAATTATTTTTCTTTATTATTTTTCAATATTATACTGTTTTTAAGGGAAGATTCTTTCTCTCGATTTATTTCCTCTTTTCAATTTTTTATTTCAACAAGAAGCCACTTTGTTGCTTTATTACACAAACATAGTACCTTATATCTCCTTATATTTTTTATCGTTTTAATTTTCTTATTGGACATTCAATCTTAATACAGTTATACAAGTAATATTTGTAGGTTGATATCCTAGTGATTATAATAAACTTGATGACTTTCTATATGTTTGTATCTTTTTATGAGTTTCTATATTCTAAGTATCTTATTTTCCCTTTATTATTTTTGTTGAAATGATTATTTTATCTAATGAATTTTGATTGATGATTATGATAATCTAAAGATAATATGATATGTTATTATTATTTTTATAATTTTTTACAAATTTTATTGTAGATAGATTGAGAAGTGGCGTTTGTATTTTGTTTAATAGATAGTTCTAACTCTTTTATCTTCTATTCGTTAATAATATAAATATTTTACTATAGAAAGATACTTTGTAAACTCATGTCTATTTTTTCTTTTAAAAATAAAACGTGCAATAAATCATGAATATCCTATTATTTTCTATAAGTTGATAAAAAATTTAAATTGTTATTAGATTTTTTTAAAATTAATTCAAGTTAAGTATTATTTATTTGAAAGATACTGATTATTCTTTACGATATTTTTTATCAATTAATAATTATCTAATATATTTACAAAACAAATATGCATTTTAATTATTTATAATAAATAAAATAACTAGCTTTTATTTTAAAATAAACAAATAATTTACCATGTAATTACTAAACATGGTATTACAGTATTTCAGGGAGTCAAAAAGTGTTCTCGTGTTTGCCTTTTACCTAGCTAATAACCTATACCCATTCAACCAGAAGACTATAGTAGTTTTAAAAAGAAATAGTAGTATTAGCTTTGGCTTCCTCCATAAGACTTTGATTATATAAACTAGAACTCCAAACAACGTGCCACTGTAATGCGGATACCAATAACAGACAACAAGTGACAGACAAAATCCAGCCCCATTTGTTTTTTTAAATATCCTTTTTGGGGCCTCTCCCAACTCCAAGACACAAATTTACTGCTATTATTTCGTTCTTTTCTGTGACAAGACAAAATTTTTAGTTATCCAGAGGTGTCGAAGCTCCAAAAAGTTACACTAAATTACAATTGTCCAATGCTAAACTTCACTAAAATTGTATAAGCACCAAACATGCGCTATTTATACTCTTCTATCATGTCAATTGAAACATAAGTAATGTCCCACCCGTCAAACAAATTTTAGATCATAAGTTGCTCTCCCATTTCCCCTTCCCCTACCCACTATGTAATTAATTTTTTTTTAAAAAAGATCATAAGTTGTAATTATGAGTTTTAGTGAGACCACTTCGTGATACTAAAGAAAAGGAACACGGCAAAAAGAAAGACAAAGATTCACTAGACATTTTCTTTTTCTTTCCAATTCAATGACTAATTTGTGGGGTGGAACTTATTGGTTCAATTTAAAACTTGTCAAGATGCTCTCCAATCAAATTTCTACACGCTGAAATAAATTGGGTGGATTTTGAAATTATCATTTAGAGGTCTTGCTATTAGTTAACTAATTCGATTTTCTTATTACGTGTAGAACAGACAAATCCAATTTTGCTTAGTACAGATAGTAGTTCCTTTTTTTTGTTTGTTAAATATTTATAAAGATTTCATGGATGAATCGTCATTGCAGTTAGAAAATAATGGACAGTAGCTATTCCAAAATTTCATATCGATGGTTGCAAATCAGGAAGACTGACGCACAGAGTTTTGGCTTATTTGTTGTCCATTTTTTCTTCACTTTAAACTCTTTAATTATTAAGACCTCTTGAAGAATGTGAATTGTTTGTCACTATACATGAGAGTCTCTCTTTGTAGGATACTTGGCTAAAGTGTGATCTGTTAGCCCATAAGCAAGTACTATGACAAAGCAGTTGTTGCTCATCGACACATCAACGTTACCACTAATTTCCGTCCAATTTTTGCATGTACTGCCTTAAGTAGAACATGTTTAATGTTTTGGCAAGAAACTACCAGTTAATGAAGTGTCAAAACATAGTTGGCTGTTTCAAAGTTATTCATGTTACACTTCAGTTCTTGTTAAATTTTAGTTAGGGGTTAATATGCATT
This sequence comes from Lycium ferocissimum, assembly GCF_029784015.1. Taxonomy (NCBI): domain Eukaryota; kingdom Viridiplantae; phylum Streptophyta; class Magnoliopsida; order Solanales; family Solanaceae; genus Lycium; species Lycium ferocissimum. The sequence continues at coordinate 6,645,158 of NC_081353.1, forward strand.
GACTCTACTTGTTTTAATTTTATTTCTTCTTCACTTTGTTGCTGCCTCGTCTCTTTTTTACATATATACCAGCAATGAGCTGAGATTATCATCAATTTCAAATACCTTCAGCTAAATTTAACTAATTAGTTTGGTTTCTTGTTAACGGGGGCAGAGTTAGTCCGTGCATTATGGGTTCGGCTGAAGAGACAATGGCCAAATGAGCCTCCAACTTTTGACCGAAATCTCAACTACACACCAAACCTTTGCGGGGATCCTATGACCATCCTAGTCATTTTTAAAGTGAAATAATTTGCTCCCTGAAACGCTATACTCAGATCTAAAGTATGCAGTGAAATACACGCACCAACCAGCATTTAACACGTGTATGTTTCATTTAAATCCGTTTTTTTATTAATTTTTCCCTAGTTCTTTTCTTTCTAACATACTTCCACCATTTTTCCACCGCTAAAAAATTTCAAAGCTCCAAATTGAAGAAAAAATAGAAACCCGTCATTCAAAGGTTACCAAAAATCAACTGACAAAGTATCACTACTAAAAAAATTGTATTTTCCGACCTAAAAAAACCGACCTCAGTTGAGGTCGGAAAATAACCGACCTCATGAGGTCGGTAAAGTCGTAATATTAATTTTTCGATATTTTTAAAAATAAACCGACCTCATGAGGTCGGTAATATTGTACCAAAATTTCAAAAAATAAAGTACCGACCTCTGTACGTCGGAAATTCATTTGATGCTAAATATTATAATTTTATTTTTAATTTAAAAGAATACCGACCTCACGAGGTCGGTTTATTAAAAATAAATTTTAAATTATTTTAAATAGACCGACCTCATGAGATCGGTATTCTTTTAAATTAAAAATAAAATTAAAAAATAATATACATACCGACCTCATGAGGTCGGTATAATTACTCAAGTAAAATAAAATACAGACCCTCAATTAATCGATCTTTTCCCTTTCTCTCTTTCTTCCTCTCACCTTCTCTCTCCCCCATCTCTCTCTAACCCTAATAATTAACGAGCTGCCAGTCACAGTCGTCATCTGCCAGTGACGGTCGCCGCCGTCTGCCATTGCCGTCGCCGTCCACGGCCTTTTCCCTTTCTCTCTCTTTTGGTCTTACGTTTTCTCTCCCCCTCTCTCTAACCCTATTAACGCCGCCTGCTAGTCACCATCGACCCCTGCTAGTCACCGTCGCCGCCGTATACCGTTGCCGACGCCGGCCTATGTGACAATTTGAGGTATGCTTTCTTTGTTTTCTTCAAAATTGCATGTAAGATTTTGAACGACTATTCTTCTTCCTTGTTTCTTAGTTCTTTTGGTTACCCAGATCCTTATTCTTGTCTTGTTGGAATACAATTGAGTTGTTGCGAAATACCATATAAATTATTTGTAATCGACTACAAGGGTAGTTATTATAGTGGAAAGTGAATCAAATGTTACATTGTCTTTTAGGTATATTTGGCTAATCTTGTTTCGCGATTCTCTGCTTTTCTTGGGTATCTATATTTTTGTTCTTTATTTTTACATTTCTATATGCAGAAGAGCTAGTAGGGAGATGAAGTAGATTTTGTTGAGAATCAACCATTATAGTATGATATGATTAGATATCAAGTGGGTTGCTACTTTTGTTGTTCTGTTATTTTTTACTTAGGTCTTTTGGTTTTATGAGATTATGTAGTTAAGTTGATTTATGAGTACTCCTGCTTTCCTTTGAGTATCTAGACTCTTGAGAATTGACTGAATATATAGTATCAATGGCGTATGAATGTACATGTTGGTAATTTGTTTCTTTCATTGATGAATAAAATTTAGAAGTTGAATTAGAAGATAGTCCTAGCGATATCATGTTCCCATCTATGTAGTATTGTTGTGAAATCTAAAAGTTTCAGCACAAAATGGATTTGTTACCATGGCATTATCGCAAGATAAAGTGGATTTCATGTTCAAACTACACTAAGAAATATAGAAGTTGAAGATGTTTCTTTCTCATAAAAGCATTTTCTGGAAAGTTGGTGTAGGACTTTAATTTGACCAAAAAAAATATATATATATATATAAAAAGAAAATAATTAATGAAGGATATTAAAATTGTTGAATTGTAAAGAAAATAATGGACACTACCACAAAAGCTGCTTTTAGCGGCAAAAAATTTGTCCTTTAGCGGCAATAGGAATTGGCCCAAAAATCTTTACCGGCAATTAACTATTGGCCGGTGTATCCACCGTCGCTAAAGGCTTTAATTATAGAGATCGCTGACCCAAACAATTGCCGCTAAAAGGTCCTACTATTTGCGGCAATTGTTTAGTGGCAATTAAAATTGCGACTAAAACTAGCCAACAAATGCCATGGTTCATAGGTTTACCGGCAATTAATATTGTCGGAAAATACAAACTTAATTGCCGATAAAGGTGACATATTTTAACGGCAGTTAGTATTGCTGGAAAATACCAACTTAATTGGCAACTTAATACATCCTTGTATCATGGTCTAAAATAATTCATTCTCACATACAAGCATTCTTAGTAAAATATACCAACAATAATTCTGAAAAGTATATTATTTCATTAAATCCCAAGAAAATAATAAATATATATAACTTTAAGAGTTTCAATGCCATAAAAGAAACTGTACGCATTTTGAATCCAATAACTAATTTTATTTCAAGTCTAACAACTAGTGTCCTCAAATAATTAAGATACAATATAGTGAATATAGGCAATGAGCATTTCTCCAACTCTTGATCAGAGTAAAGTCTTCCACATGTTGATCTTGAAACATCATGTTATATTACCTGAAATGATAGAAAAGGATGAAAAGGATAAAATATAATCCTTCTATGCATCAATCTTAAACATGGATAAACAATGGAATGTAATTAGGGATGGCAATTGGGGCGGGGCGGGGCAAGGCAGGGATTTCTCTTAATGGGGCAGGGCAGGGGAACATTTAAATGGGGCGGGGCGGGGCAGGACAGGGCAAAATTTATTTTTTGTAAAAATTTGATGGGGCAGGGCAGGGCAGGTCAATATCTGGGTTGGGTAAAAAAAAGATGACCCTTCTACAAAGACAGCCTTTCCTTCTCTGCTTTTGCTTTAAAGTCACGCTATGGCCTCACTATGGCTGTGGCTCTCTGCAATTTGTGCCGGATGTTTCACACAAACAAAAGTATAAATTCAGAAGAACTTTACATTATATATAATTAGAAAATGATGGTCAGTAAATTAATGACATGCATTTGCTTGTGGAAAAATATAATGATTTACTCTTGATCAAGAAGTGGTGTATGAGATTTTTGAAAGAAATTTATTCTTCACTGTCAAGTATCCAGATTAAAAAGCTTTCTACAAAAGTTGTCCAAATAGTGTTTTAAAAATGATAACAAATCATTTAAAACTTAAAAGTATTGTATTTGGGTAAAAGTGTAAATTAGATACAATTTTTTCTACGATGTTATATGTAGTTTGCACAAACTAACATGTCAGTAGTATTTTTCTCTTAGTAATATGCAAGTATACAATCAGTCAGAGAAAAGAATTAAGAATAGGGGTTTCATGGACCAATTAGAAGATGTTAATATTGAAACTCTGCATCTACATGGGAATATAAAAATGGGAACAAAAATTTAATTCAGAAAAAATTATTTAGAATACTACAGACTTAATTTTTCTTTGTCTTTTTGCTTTGAAAGTTACAATCTTTAGTGGTTTTTTTTGTTGTCCTTGTGACTAATGATGAATTTTGGATCTTAGTTTTCCTGGGAAAGCTATGGGTGTGAAAGTTGGCTACCTTGATTATTCTTTTTTAATGCTACTGGTTATATTGTTCCTTATTTTTTCTAAGTGTTTTTGCTTTGAAAGTTAGAATCTTTAGTGTGGTTTTTGTTGTAATTGTGATTAATGATGAATCTTGGAGCTTAATTTTCCCCGGGAAGCTTGTGTGTGAAGGAGTTGGCAGCCTTGATTATTCTTTTTTAATGCTACTGGTTATATTGTTCCTTAATTTTTCTAAGTGTTTTTGCTTTGAAAGTTAGAATCTTTAGTGTGGTTTTTGTTGTAATTGACATTAATGATGAATCTTGGAGGTTAATTTTCCCGGGGAAGCTTGTGTTTGTGGGAGTTGGCAGCCTTGATTATTCTTTTTAATGCTACTGGTTATATTGTTCCTTAATTTTCTAAGTCTTTTTGCTTTGAAAGTTACAATCTTGCTGGCCTTTTTTTTTTGTTGTCTTTGTGACTAATGATGAATTTTGGATCTTAGTTTTCCTGGGAAAGCTGTGGGTGTGAAAGTTGGAGGCGTCGCCTAGCTTGAAGTCGCTCTCCTAAGGTAATTCTTACTATTCCTATCTACTGCTACTTGCAATTTCCCAGTATTTGCTTGTGAATTAGCATCTGTTTTTGCTGGCAGCTTATCCCCATCGATATTCTCTTTATTTCTACCCCTATCTGCTACAACTGCTTGCTGATTTTCTGCATTTGTCTGCCCTTGTACAACTAGAAGTTGCTTGTTTGTGTTGCTATTAGGCTCATTTTGCCTTCTGACTTATGTTTTTTTTTCTTGATGGTTTTAAAGCCCAGCAAGTGCAACTGCATCTGGTACATTAGTGAGTAAAGTAGATTTTTTATCCGCTTTTAGAACTTAGAACTACATTAACATGTGCAGGAGAAAGATAAAAATAGATCTATACCACATTAGTTGTTTAAAGATTTTCAAAGCAGCCTACGATTTCTTGGGATACTTTACCCATACATAACCTTAAGATTTTTGATTCGATGTTCAAATTCTTACACTTTTAGACAATCAAAACTGAACTGTGAGGCAAGAGGAGATGGTGATATTAAAAGGAACAACAAACATATATAATTAGGGGTGAAAATAAACAGACATCGACAAATTCAAACCTAAAATTTCAAATAGATTGACTTTACATGAATGGTTTCACCAAACCTTCCAATTTCATCAACTAAGTCCAACATCCTACAAGGAAAAAGAGGAGTAAAGAATACAAGTTAAAAAATTAAAGAAAGAGCTTATTAAGTAAGGGCTATCAGATTGGCACCAGGAGGATGTTGATATAATTTAGAACTCTTACTTCTATTTTTTTTTCTTGCAGTTGATCCTTTATAACAACTCTTGTCTTTTCAGTCAGTATTTGGTCACACCTTTACCTCCTAGAGCATCATTAATCTGTTAGCCCCTCATAAAAAATACATAGACACCATAGACTAAACATACAAATTTTAAATAATCGGAGTAGTAGTAAATTATAGAAGAAAAATAATATTCATTTGTACTGCATAACTTCATTGAAAATATGAACACTATTCGAACAGGTTGAATTGTCCGCAACTATATTCTACTATACTCCTCTAAAGTTGGACACTAATGCTTACAAAGAGCAAAAAAATTAGAAGTGGAATTTTCACAAACAAGTAAGAGGCATAAATACTTGAGTATAATGTCATATTGAACATGATACTAAATTCCTTTACCTGGCACAGTAGAGTAATTCTTTGACACATTTATCTTATAAAGAAACAACAGGAAATGGAAGTTTCTTACACAAGCCTTAGGACAAACAGATTTTCAAATGGACTGGGGTCACAAGCTTTATAATTCGTTCTCTGTACTCTCATATCAATTAGAAAACCTTGGACCATAAAATCTCTCAATTTTTCTCCCTGATTCTATTCTTCTATATGAAAAGAGTTTCAACAAAAGGAAATATGCATTAAATTTAAGTCTACAATGACAAGTGAATGTAAACAATAATCGCAAAAAAAGAAAAATAATCAAACCGATATAGGTAGATCGAGAAGAGGAAATAGATCGAATAGTGAAATAATCAAAGATGAAAGAAAACGAAGTAGCAACGTAACCTGATTCTTGTTGGGGATCGATTCTGCCGAATGGTAAAAGGGGACTGAATGGGGCGTCTGAGGCAGAAGAGGGGAAAGGGGAACATTTTCTCTTTTTTAATCGAGGGAGGAAAGTGAAAAAACAAATAGGAGGGAAACAAAATAGATAATTGAGTAATCTTCTTTCAATTTATAATCTTTAGTGGCGATTTATTTCAATTGCCCCTGATAGTTAAGTTTAGGGAGTAAACTAGCAGCAATTACTCTATTGCCGCTAAACAATTGTCGGTGAAAGCAGTTTTTGTAGTAGTGGGAGTACTGAAGTAGTCTACAGGATATGATTATTTTCTTTATGAAAAGTCAGGAATAAGTCCTTAATTTTGAAATTTTCTTAGATTAAATTGTGCTAGTAGCTAGAATTATTGAGAAACCTATTGGTTCTCTAAAAAAACCTAGTGATTTGTATTTATTAGCAAAAAATGAATTATTAAGCATTGATGAGTTTGTGTTATTTTCGTAGTTGGATGTATAATAGGACAAATGACGGCCGAGGGGGGGGGGGGGGATGAGGCAAGAATTTGTAGATGGTGTCGATGCTTTTGTTGACTATGCAATGACACTTGAAACTTTTCTAAGTCATGGTTTGGTTAGGTGCCCTTGTGCGAAATGTAAATGTAGGAATTATGAGACACCAGAGATTGTTAGGCTTCATCTCTATAAAGACGGCTTTGAAAAAGATTATACAGTGTGGACTAGTCATGGAGAAACGGATAGTAGTTTTGGTAGATTTCAAAACTTTGTTGTTGGTGAAAGTAGTAGGGCGGTGGAACCTAATGTCCAAAATTCTAGAATGCACGACATGGTTCAAGATGCTTATGGGATGCATTTCGATTTTGAATCCGCTAACCATGATGAACCTCCAAATGAAGAAGCTAGTCGTTTTTTTGAACATTTGAAAAATGCTACTCGGCCTTTATATGATGGGAGTCCCCATTCTCAATTATCTATTACTGTTAGATTATTAAGCATCAAAGCTGATTGGAATGTTCCTCAAGGTGCAATGGATGCTGTGATTGGCCTTATACATGAATTAGTTGATCCGAATTTAGAGATACCTGAAAATTATTATAAGGCAAAAAGATTAGTGTCTAAGTTAGGACTCTTATCGATGAGAATTGATTGTTGTGAAAATGGATGCATGTTATACTATATGGATGCATGTTATACTATAAGGATGACGAAGGTTTAGAATCTTGTAAGTTTTGTGGAAGAGCTCGTTTAAGCGGACTCGTAGCGGGAAAAGAGTTGCCGTTAAGGCGATGCATTACCTACCTCTTACACCAAGGTTAAAGAGGTTGTACGCATCAAATAGCTCCGCTCCTCATATGAGATGGCACAGTGAAAATAGAAGGCCGCTTGGTGTTATGTGCCATCCATCAGACGGAGAGGCTTGGAAGCATTTTGACACAACATATCCAGACTTTGCGGCTGAACCACGGAACATTAGGTTGGGTTTATGTTCAGATGGATTCACTCCACATTCTGTTTCTACTGCACCATATTCTTGCTGGCCTGTTTTCTTAACACCGTATAATCTTCCACCTGAGTTGTGTATGACTAATCCATATATATTCCTTAATTGCATCATTCCTGGCCCACGTAATCCAAAAGTTTTGATTGATGTATTCTTGCAACCTTTGATTGATGAGTTGAAAATGTTGTGGGTTGAAGGGGTTGGGACGTTTGACGTTTCTCTTAAGCAGATTTTTAAATTCATGGGCCACTTTAATGTGGACTATTAATGATTTTCCTGCCTACAGGATGTTGTCTGGGTGGATGACTGCTGGAAAGTTAGCTTGTCCTTACTGCATGGAGAATACTAAATCGTTCACTTTAAAGCACGGCAAAAAAAAAATTCATGGTTTGATTGTCACCGTTAGTTCTTGCCAATGGATCATGAGTTTAGGAGTAATGAAAATTGCATTTAGGAAGAACACAATTGAACGAAACTATCCACCTCCAAGACTTTTAGGAGAGGAAATTTGGGAGAGGGTTGAGAATTTTCCGAAAGTTACTGAAGAACCACCGTACAAGTTTGATGGTATGGGCTTGCACATAACTGGACCAAACAGAGCATATTTTGGGAGTTACCATATTGGAAGGATAATCTTCTCCGGCATAATCTTGATGTCATGCATATTGAAAAAAATTACTTTGATAATTTGTTCAACACAGTGATGGATGTCAAGGGCAAGACAAAAGATAATCCGAAAGCTAGATTGGACTTACACGAATATTGTAGGCGTAAAGAGTTTTGGCTGCAAGACAAACGGAATGGGGTCTTCAAGCCTAAGGCTAGTTATTCATTCACAATGGATCAGAAGCGAAAGATTTGTGAATGGGTTCAGAACTTGAAGATGCCTGATGGGTATGCATCAAATTTGGAAAAACGTGTTGATATGGCGCAAGGAAAGTTACATGGGATGAAAAGACATGATTGTCATGTTTTCATGGAAACTTTACTCCCCATTGCATTTAGTGGCTTGCCTACCCGAATCTGGAAGCCTATGACAGAAATTAGTTTGTTCTTCAATGACCTGTGTTCCAGCACGTTGAGGGTAGACAACCTGGATCGGATGCATCAGAATATTCCTGTAATAACAAGTAAGTTGGAGAAAATTCTTCCGCCGGGTTTCTTCGATGTGATGGAACATCTTCCAATTCACCTTGCGGAGGAAGCCCGACTCGGAGGCCCAGTTCATTGTCGTTGGATGTATCCCTTCGACAGGTAATAGCTGTAAATTTTTATTTATTTCTCTCTACCAATTTATTTAAAAAAATTCATGCTTAACATAATATTATGCAAAACTATTGGCAAGTCTAAACGGGGTATCAAGCAGAAACATAGAGTTGAAGCATCAATTTTGCGAAGCCTATCTTGCTAAGGAAACAACTCATTTCTGTTCTTACTACTTTGGGGATGATGTGCTATGCTTGCGAAACAGACCCAATCAACATTTTGAAGGAGGTGAGAATGATGCTTTAGCGAAGCAGATATCAATCTTCAATCGACCGGGTTCGGGTTCAAAAAAACGTACAAGAGATTTAATGATATGGAGTCTAAATCTGCATCGACATATGTCTTGCTGAATTGCCTGGAAGTTCAATGATATTATGAGTAAGTTGTTATTATTTTGCACTAAATATCCAAGTACAAGGCATAACAACTAACTCAAACTCCATTTTGTCGGACAGTTACTTTTTGCATTTAAATGGCATTGAAAAAGTGTACTACCAATTTGGGAAGTGGTTTAACGATTATGTAAGTGTTACAACCTTTTCACAAGGCTAACATAATTTAAAAAGTGCACATTATATTATTGCTAACTTACTATTTCTTCTATAGGTTTACAGTACAGAATATGGTTACCATGACCAACTTTTAAAGGACATATCTTGGGGACCCTGTATGGTCTATTCTATGGACAAATATGTGGTAAATGGTTTCAAATTTACTACTGACGAACGATCTAAGCATATGAAAACTAACAACAGCGGGGTTTGGGTTAAAGGTGGGGATGGAAACCAAGCGGGCGTCGATTATTATGGTGTAATCAAGGAGATCCTAGAACAGGAGTATTCTGGTAGTGGCAAAAAAAGAATTGTACTTTTTCGGTGCAAGTGGTTTGATCCAACGCCAAATAGAGGTACAAGGGTACTCAACCAGTATAACATCATAGAAATAAACCACCCACTATGAGGAGTATGCGGCTTATGATCCTTTCATTATCGTACAAAATGTTAGACAAGTGTACTCCTTATCCTTGTGTCCGCATAAGTCCGTTTAGTGGGTGGTAATTAAAGTCAAGCCTGTGGGTAGAGTGGAGGTGGAGAATATGTTGCTTGTTGCGTTCCAGGATGACGACATATCAATTCTTCACCAAATAGTTGAGACTGAGTTAGAAGACGATTTAGAGCATGCATAACACATATTGGAAGAAATAAATACCGAAGAAATTAATGCAGAGGTGAATGAATGTACTAATGAAAATGAAACAACTGATGAGGAAGAATGGTCAGAAGAGGGAGATGGGGACGGGGATGAGGATTAACAGCAGTTAGTAAGTTTTTGTTTTATACTTACATATTTTCTTTGCATGTTTGAAATTAGTAGCTGATTGTTTACTTCCTTTTATGAAATTATACTTTCGTATGTCTTTAATCTTCCTCCTCAACCTTTTGAAAAAATCCTTATGTTGATTGCTTCTCTTTGGTTTCCTTTCAGATACCTCAACAAGGACATTCTTCGAGCCGTTTCGACATTTAAGAGATCTGAGGTATATAATTGTGGTTTTTGTGGGAGTTGGCAGCCTTGATTATTCTTTTTTAATGCTACTGGTTATATTGTTCCTTAATTTTTCTAAGTCTTTTTAAAGTTACAATCTTTAGTGGTTTTTTTTGTTGTCTTTGTGACTAATGATGAATTTTGGATCTTAGTTTTCCTGGGAAAGCTGTGGGTGTGAAAGTTGGAGGCGCTGCTCCGGCTGAAGCTGCTCCAGCTAAGGTAATTCTTACTATTCCTATCTACTGCTACTTGCAATTTCCCAGTATTTGCTTGTGAATTAGCATCTGTTTCTTTGACTTATCCCCATAAATATTCTTTTTATTTCTACCCCTATACGCTCTCCCTTGCTGATTTCCTACATTTGTCTGCCCTTGTACAACTGGAAGTTTGCTTGTTTGTATTGCTATTAGGCTCATTTTGCCTTCTGCCTTATGCTTTTTTTTTTTTTCTTGATGGTTTTAAAGCCCAGCAAGTGCAACTGCATCTGTAATCTTCAAACCATTTTTATGAACCATAGCAAGGATATCTGATTATCTTCTTAATTCCCTCTCCCTACCCTTCTTTAAATAACTTCAACGAATTTACCAAATGCTTAGGCATATCTAATACACCTGTGGGTATGCGTCCCTCGGGATTGATACATCATATCACACTTTTGGTTTCCTCCCTTGCCTTCAAGATTCTCTTCCTTTAGCTTGCCCTGTTGCGATTGTCTCACAATATTTCTTCATTTCTATTTCATATTTTGTAGTCTTTACAGCATCAGTTGATGGTTTCTGAACTCATTAGTATTTAATGTTTACATCTAAGAGGTACTGAATGCCGGAAAAAACAAGTTTAAATCTATGGACGAGGTCAGTAGTCTTGTGAACTTGTGTGCACTGATTTTGAACGGTGAGCTTTTGTATATGTACCACTTTTTTTCTCCATCAGAACTTAGTATTTGCTGGATAATTGTTTTCTATACTGACCTACTTTTTTCTTTCTGTGGCAGACAATGAAATTGTTTCAATTTGCAATCTTGATAAAATGAATACTCTCTTATAAGATCAGTGGAATAGATTCCCAGTTCTTATAAGAATACTCTCTTATCAAGGTTAGTGTGTGATTGAGCATGGTGTAATACATAGTTTGCTATTCTGCTAGTTGTGCGCAGATCAGTGGAACAGATTCCCAGTTCTTATAAGAATACTCTCTTATTAGGAAATACAGTACATTGTACTATCTTCAATATAAATCCGAATAATCTATTACTGTGACTGATTGTGGCGACACTTTTGGGTTTCTGGAGATTAAACTTACAATGATATCGCCAAAATCCACTGAAGAGAACAAGAATATATCATGAGAAATCCCAACTGTTATATCCCGTATTTTGTACATTGGGACATTCCGAGCTAACCATGAAAAGTTAAGGACAAGATTATTTTGGAATACGAGGTAGAGACTTTTAACCTCCGAGTTTGTTTTAAGGCACAAGTTGCTTATAATTTTATTGGATGGAAATATTGAGGAAAATTGGGGGCTAGAAGTTGAAAATAATATTTCATGAAAAAGCCAAAAGTGGCCAAGTAGCCGTGTGGGGTATGGGTCCCACACATGGCTAGCCAATTGTTTTAAGCCATGAGATGCACATGTGTTCACCTTGTATTTGTAAGGGCCATATATATATATATATATATATATATAGATGGTTGATGACAAAGCAAGAATTAATCATCATTTGCAACTCTAGAAATGTGGAGAAGCTTGGAGAAACAAAATGGAGGAGCATTCGGCCATGGTTGGCCGAATATGGCACCATAGTTGTTGATCAAAAAAATAATTTTCTTTTAGCTTTTCAACCAATTGGAGGGTCCTAATTAACGTGGATTAGTTGTTGGAGCAAGCAAACCATTCATTCTTTCAAGGCACAAATTCTAACCAAGTTGAGAAGTCAAGTGCTAAGGTAAGGTTTAATCCTCTCTTACATGTATTAAGGGTGTTTTGAGCATGTTGTAATGTGTAGATATGGATGAAAATCATGTAATCATGTATGTTGAAGTTGGGCCGTGTAGGGGCTGTTTTTGGTGGAACATGGTGAATTGATTTTACTTGATATTTTGGTTGTTGTGTTGTGGATTCTATGGTGCAAATGAAGGTTTAATGATTCAAGTTGAAGTTGTAGTCGTTGGTGGGCTGTTTTAGAAGATAATGTGGTTTTAGTGTAGTCTCTTGTATTTATGAAAATGAAGTTGTTAACGTGTGGATTGTTGATATAGTTTATGAATTTGGAAGAAAGAAATATGTTGTTGTTGTTCCTATGGAAATTGGAAGGTTTCGGGTAGTGTTACATATTGGTTGGGTTGTTTTGAATATTGTGCGGATTGTTTGAGGTGTTCTTGAATCTTGTTTGAATGGTTTCGGATTGGTATTTGAATGTGCGAGCATTGATGTTGGCTTAATTGTATGTAGTTGAATTGAATGTAAATGGAATGCCATCGAATTATGTGGAAGATGGTTGCTAACGTTAGAGTGTGATTTGGATTGATTGTTGATGTTGTTATTCGGATTGTTGGTATTGTTGTTGATGATTTGGCCGAGTTGAATTCTCGGGGTGGTTGAATTTTTAGGGGAAATGCTGCCCAAATTTCTGTAGATACAGTGCTAGCTTGGGAATGGATTCCTAAGTATCTATGGCTAATATTTGGTGTCTAATGACGTTGTTGTAGATCTTGAGAAGCCCGAGACTTAAGTTCGGATTAGCGTAGGAAGCGGACGAGATATGTAAAGCCTAACCTTTCTTTCTTTTGGCATGTCTTAGTTGTAAGTAGGCTATGATACGAGCCTTGGGGTAACTCTATTCATATGATCCGAGCATGTCTACGATTCTTATTCACTTCTTGATGTTAGTATTCTTAACATAGTTGAACTATGGTCCTTGTGTCCTTTGTATGGTTGGATTTCAAATGCTGCATAAAGAGATTTTGTACTTAACGGATTCTGTAACTACGAACGACCGTAACTTTCATAGACGGGCTCGGATCGCTTCGAAACGTTCGTAGAAGATTCCATAACGAATAATATCCCCAACTTTCATGGGCGGGCCCGGATTGGTTTGATGCGTATCCGTGGTCCCCGAGATTTTCCTTTGTATAGTTCTAACGACTTTTGAAAAAACTTGCATGACTATCGTCTTAACCCCTGAGTGTTGAGTACTTATTTATCCGTCGAGTACGGACCGATGATTTATATGCATATGGTTTTGATACGTGTCCATGGTTTTTTTAAAGTTCTAATTGATATGTTCAGTGACGTTCGGAGGAAACTTGATTTGACTATTGTCTTGGTTTTTAAATGATGGTTCGTTTTGATTATCCTATTGAGTCTTTGAAAATGCTTTAACCGCATATAGTTTCTCACTACTACGCTCGCGCGGCTCGTTATTACTTCTTTCAACGCGTCCGGGCCAGGGCATGTATTCGTGCAACTCCACTGCATTATTCACCGCGTCCCTCACTAGAGGGCCGGGGCACGTTATTCACCGCGTCCCTCACTAGCGGACCGGGGAACGTTATTCACCGCGTCCCTCACAGAGGCCGGGGCACGTTATATGATATGATGATGGCGCCGGCCTCACGGGACTCCGAGTATGATATACATGATGGAGACATGATCTCATTCACCGAGTCCCTCACTAGAGGGCCGGGTACGGTATATATATATGATATGATATGATGACATGTATATGATATTTTTTATTTACCGAGTCCCTCACTAGAGGGCCGGGACACGTTATGTATACGCATATGTACAAGATGATTATCTAATTATGTTTCTAAGTTCCATAATGAATTGGACATGATATTGACATGCATGATTTATGTTTCAAAGGCAAGCCTTAAGGTTTTCTGGTTACTGTATGAGTTTTCTACACTCCTTATTTCAGTATGATCTTGTTTACTGTATTTCATGCTTTACATGCTCAGTACATATTCCGTACTGACCCCCTTTCTTCGGGGGCTGCGTTTCATGCCACGCTTGTGTGTATACGGATGAGCAGTAGGGCTTGCTAGAAGATGTTCCAGCTGGACCGGCGAGCTCCATTTCCTTCCGGAGTGCTGCCGAGTCAGAGTATTCATGTCATGATATCTTGAGTTCTGTTAGAGACTTTGCAGACAGAGTCATGTATATAACATGTCAGTTTTGTAAGCGGCTCTGTAAGACGATGTATTATTATGCATCATGTTACAGATTTCACATGTTTATAGACTTTACTTGATTTGAGAAAGACGAAAAGCATGTTGTTCTTTGAAAAACTTTCATTATGCATTCATTTCATGATATAAGGGTCCAGTAAGATTATGGGTATAACGAGAGTCAGCGGGTTCGCTCGGCCCTAGGTAAGGGTCGGGTGCCCATCATGCCCTATCAAGTTGGGGTGTGACAAATTGGTATCAGAGCAGTTCGTCCTATGGGTTGTTTGCAAAGTCGTGTCCAGTAGAGTCCTGTTTATGGTGTGAAGCGCGTCACATTTATAAACAGGAGGCTACGGGGCATCTAGGGTGGTTACTCTTCTTTCACATCTGAGATCGTGCCATAGAGCCAAGTCATAGGGGATGAGATTCCTTATACTAACCCTTGATTTCAGCAGAAGAATGACATCGACAGAAGAAAGTGACTAGCGATATTGGAAGTTACAAAGCACGCAGGTAAGCAAAGGTATGAAAGATATATGCGGGTAAGATATTGAAGTACGATTGAAATACAAGTTGAAGATTAAAAGGGAAAGTAAACAAGAAAGTGTAACAGGTGCAGTTTGAGTTGGGCATACGAGGTATGTTCATCATTTTCGTATTGTTGTTGATATTGGGAGCCCTGTGTGGCTGTGATATGATATGATATACGTATATACATATGTTGGCCCTGTGAGGCATTGTTGGTATTTCTCGTGCGGTGTTTTGAGATAGTACCAATTACGGCAGGAAACTCGTCAAAATTTTCCTAGAAATAAAGAGAGAATGAGATACAGGTTTGTGATATGACTTGAAGGGTCGTACTAATAGTAATGATAGGATTTGACCAAGTTACGAGTACGGCTGACATCGAGAAAGGAGTTAATTGCTGAATTGAGGATAATAGTAATTAGAAGGTCGATATCGATATGGTAAAAAGAATTTGGAGAGGGCTTGTAATCCTAAGAGATGACTTGGGAAAGGGCTGGTAAACCTTGATGGATATGAATATATTGATAAGACAGTTTGTGAGATATTAAGGATAAAGCTGATCAGAAAGGGTAAAGGGTTAAGAAGTGTTACATTATAGGATTGATTACGAATAAGAGATAATGTGAATATAATGAGGATTGTTATGAAAATAAGTAAAGCCTAGTGAGAAGGTGGCTAAAGCTATGAGATGATCTATGTAGCTAGAATATAAAGGCAAGTGTGAAACGGAAAAGCGAGCTATAGAACGAATAAAGAAGGTTTATCAAGTTCTGTAGGGGAAGTTGGAATAAGGAAATAAGAAGAAAGCGAGATAACAGTATAGTAATAGACCATGAAATGTGTAGCCAAGGATATGAGTACTATAAGTGACGGGACTGTAAAAGACTCGGTTATAGAAAGGACGGGGAATGAGGTAAAATGAGAACAGAAATCCAAAGGCCAATAACCAAGTATTCATAAGTAACGGCGGTCAAGGTATATTCCTCAACATTGGGAATCTGGAAGTCTAGGACGGAAAGTAGTCATATCCATAGGTGAAAAGTGAATATTGAGGATTGAAAAGGGCTAAAATAGTAATTGTGGGGTCAGAAGAGTAAGAGACCCTTTCTAATTCGGAAGGAGATGTGTTATGAGAATGTTTCGAAATCTGTTGAGACTTCAACTTACTCCAGATTATGTGATGAAGGTCATGCGATGAGGTGGACGCGATCATACTAGCGTTAAAGCATCGTATTTCATCAGAGTTCCAAGGTTAAGCGTCTCTGGAGTGAGAGAAATTTTAGGATGGGTGACCCCCTGGGAAGTTTTCTGAAAGTCTTACAAATTCAGACGTAAGAAGCAAATGAGAAGCTAGAGTAATCTAAGGAGAATTAGAGTCTGCGGGAGCGGGCGAAACCCAAGAGGTCGCGTAGGACGGCGGAGCATCGAACCGAAGAAAAAAAAAAAATAATAATAAAGGGCACGAATGTTACAAGGCAAGCGATGTCAAGTTTTCAAGACAAAGTTAAGTTTGGAAAATTCTAATACAATGATATTCAGAAAAGAAAGAAAGTGAGTAGATGAACGGCAAGGGGATCAGAATGTCGCTATAAAAGTGCCGCGTAATTGAGATTGGAAAATGCGGACATAGGGCAAGGTATGATCGGGTAATAGTATAAGTACACCCCTTAAAGGGGGGAAGCGGGTGCGAGAGATGCAAATGCAGGATGGAGACAATCAACACTACAATATATTTGATACGGGTGCTCGGGCTACAGGTAAGATTTCTTGCCGAGACAAGTTAGTAAGATCCAAAAAAAGAAAAGGGATAGAAGCTAGGATGGTAATTGAGATAGTCCGAGAATTAATTGTGGAGATCTTAAATGATATGGCATTGGAGAGTGGAGGCTTAAAGGAGAATACGACAAGAGAACGATAATGAGTAACTCACAGAGATATTGTGGAAGGTAACACTGCTGTGCTGGATTAGAGGCTAAGATGCGGGCAATAGGGTTGTTCGCTAATGATACTGCGACCTATGAGTAGTAAGGGAGAAAGATAGAAAACCTGCTATAGTAGGAAGTGAGAAAAGGAAGGGAAAGGAGTATGACAAGATAGGCTACCAGCGAATGTTAGTACGGAGTGGATATGTGAAGTAGCATGAACCAGGAGAAGGAAAGATCGTGACTAAGATTGAATATACTCTATACAGGTCGTACAAGGGTAGTTATGTTACCTATGAATATTTACATGCTAGGGATGAGACCAAGCAAATACTTAATGAGAAGAGTTTGGATTCAGTAATAACAATATGGTTATGAGATTTTGGGTGCATTAAGGAAAGATGTAAAGATGGTTTAAGCGGAATTACCGAGATAGAATTAGTACTGAGGATGAACAGGACATGGCTATGGTTGAACCAAAGATCTATCCCGATACCGGTTGTAAGATAAGAGAGGCGAAGACAAGTAAAACATAAGGATTAGTGAAGCCACGCTAAGGTAATTCTTTGGCTAATTAGAGCACCTTCGTATATTCGCGTAAAGATTGCAACATCATATGTGACAGGAAAGTTGAGGGCAAGATCTGAGCAAAGGGACAATAGAAGGGTTTGAATTAAAAATAAAGAGACGACACGAGATAATGCGCCTAGAATGTTACAAGCTGAGTGAAGGGGGATTATAAGACGATCTAAGCAAGATGATTAGAACTAGCTGGTTACTAAAAGAGGGTAAATTTATATGCCAAATTCTTTCAGGATGATACCAGCTGATGATAATTAAAGCAGGGGATGACTATTAGCAGCTCAGAGACGACAGAAATCATATGACGACAATCGGCGTCGACACTTAGAATTCCAGACTGGCAAGTGGATATTCTTGAAAATATCACCCATGAAAGGTGTAATGAGATTCGACAAGAAGGAGAAGCTTAACCCGAGATATGTTGGACATTACTGCGACGTTCGTAGGGTAAGCAAGGTTGCCAATGAGTTAGATCTACCCTTTTACCTGGAAGCAGTACACCCAGGGTTTCATGTGTCTATGCTTCGCAAATGCATCGGTGACTCTTTTAGGGTATTCTCTGTGGATGATGTCCAGGTAACGGAAGAGCTATCGTACGAGGGGAACCCTGTAGCTATACTGGATCGTCAGGTAAGAAGGTTGCGTACTAAAGACGTGGCTTCTGTTAGGGTATTGTGGCGGAGCGATAACAGGGAGGAGATGATTTGAGAAGCTGAAGAGAAGATGAAGAAGAAATATGATTGGTGGATGAGACTGCATACTATAGTAATAAAGGAAACCCCCCCCCCCCCCCCCCGAGCCTTATAAGACCTTATGAGACTAGTTTAACATTCGAGGACGAATGTTCTAAAGGGGGGAAGGATGTTATATCCTGTATTTTATACATTGGGACATTCCGAGCTAACCATGAAAAGTTAAGGACAAGATTATTTTGGAATACGAGGTAGAGACTTTTAACCTCCGAGTTTGTTTTAAGGCACAAGTTGCATGTAATTTTATTGGATGAAAATATTGAGAAAAATTGGGGGCTAGAAGTTGAAAATAATATTTCAAGAAAAAGCCAAAAGTGGCCAAGTGGCCGTGTGGGGTATGGGTCCCACACATGGCTAGCCAATTGTTTTAAGCCATGAGATGCACATGTGTTCACCTTGTATTTGTAAGGGCCATATATATATATATATATATATATATATATATATATGGTTGATGACAAAGCAAGAATTAATCATCATTTACAACTCTAGAAATGTGGAGAAGCTTGGAGAAAAAAAATGGAGGAGCATTCGGCCATGGTTGGCCGAATATGGCACCATAGTTGTTGATCAAAAAAATAATTTTCTTTTAGCTTTTCAACCAATTGGAGGGTCCTAATTAACGTGGAGTAGTTGTTGGAGCAAGCAAACCATTTATTCTTTCAAGGCACAAATTCTAGCTAAGTTGAGAAGTCAAGTGCTAAGGTAAGGTTTAATCCTCTCTTACATGTATTAAGGGTGTTTTGAGCATGTTGTAATGTGTAGATATGGATGAAAATCATGTAATCATGTATGTTGAAGTTGGGCCGTGTAGGGGCTGTTTTTGGTGGAACATGGTGAATTGATTTTACTTGATATTTTGGTTGTTGTGTTGTGGATTGTATGGTGCAAATGAAGGTTTAATGATTCAAGTTGAAGTTGTAGTCGTTGGTGGGCTGTTTTAGAAGATAATGTGATTTTAATGTAGTCTTTTGTATTTATGAAAATGAAGTTGTTAACGTGTGGATTGTTGATATAGTTTATGAATTTGGAAGAAAGAAATATGTTGTTGTTGTTCCTATGGAAATTGGAAGGTTTCGAGTAGTGTTACATATTGGTTGGGTTGTTTTGAATATTGTGCAGATTGTTTGAGGTGTTCTTGAATCTTGTTTGAATGGTTTCGGATTGGTATTTGAATGTGCGAGCATTGATGTTGGCTTAATTGTATGTAGTTGAATTGAATGTAAATGGAATGCCATCGAATTATGTGGAAGAAGGTTGCTAACGTTAGAGTGTGATTTGGATTGATTGTTGATGTTGTTATTCGGATTGTTGGTATTTTTGTTGATGATTTGGCCGAGTTGAATTCTCGGGGTTGTTGAATTTATAGGGGAAATGCTGCCCAAATTTCTGTAGATACAGTGCTAGCTTGGGAATGGATTCCTAAGTATCTATGGCTAATGTTTGGTGTCTAATGACGTTGTTGTAGATCTTGAGAAGCCCGAGACTTAAGTTCGGATTAGCGTAGGAAGCGGACGAGATATGTAAAGCCTAACCTTTCTTTCTTTTGGCATGTCTTAGTTGTAAGTAGGCTATGATACGAGCCTCGGGGTAACTCTATTCATATGATCCGAGCATGTCTACGATTCTTATTCACTTCTTGATGTTAGCATTCTTAATATGGTCGAGCTATGATCCTTGTGTCTTTTGTATGATTGGATTTCAAATGTTGCATAAAGAGATTTTGTTCGTAAAGGATTCTGTAACTACGAACGACCGTAACTTTCATAGACGGGCTCGGATCGCTTCGAAACGTTCGTAGAAGATTCCATAACGAATAATATCCCCAACTTTCATAGGCGGGCCCGGATTGGTTTGATGCGTATCCGTGGTCCCCGAGATTTTCCTTTGTATAGTTCTAACGACTTTTGAAAAAATTTGCATGACTATCGTCTTAACCCCCGAGTGTTGAGTACTTATTTTTCTGTCGAGTCTGGACTGATAATTTATATGCATATGGTTTTGATACGTGTCCATGGTTTTTTTAAAGTTCTAATTGATATGTTCCCGAGTGACGTTCGGAGGAAACTTGATTTGACTATTGTCTTGGTTTTTAAATGATGGTTCGTTTTGATTATCCTATTGAGTCTTTGAAAATGCTTTAACTGCATATAGTTTCTCACTACTCGCTCGTGCGGTTCGTTATTACTTCTTTCACGCGTCCGGGCCGGGCATGTATTCGTGCAACTCCACCGCATTATTCACCGCGTCCCTCACTAGAGGGCGGGGCACGTTATTCACCGCGTACCTCACTAGAGGGCCGGGGCACGTTATATGATATGATGATGGCGCCAGCCCACAGGATGGGCCGAGTATGATATACATGATGGAGACATGATCTCATTCACCGAATCCCTCACTAGAGGGCCGGGTACGGTATATATATATGATATGATATGATGACATGTATATGATGATTTTTATTTACCGAGTCCCTCACTAGAGGGCCGGGACACGTTATGTATACGCATATGTACAAGATGATTATCTAATTATGTTTCTAAGTTCCATAATGAATTGGACATGATATTGACATGCATGATTTATGTTTCAAAGGCAAGCCTTGAGGTTTTAAGTTCTGCGTACGAGTTTTCTACACTCCTTATTTCAGTATGATCCTGTTTACTGTATTTCATGCTTTACATGCTCAGTACATATTCCGTACTAACCCCCTTTCTTCGGGGGCTGCGTTTCATGCCACGCAGGTGTATACAGATGAGTAGAGGGCTTGCTAGAAGATGTTCCAATTTGGACCGAGCTCCATTTCCTTCGGAATCCGCCGAGTCGTGGTATTTATGTCATGATATCTTGAGTTCGTTAGAGACTTTGCGGACGAGTCATGTATATAACATGTCGTTTTGTAAGCTCCTCGAAGCTCGATGTATTATTATGCATCATGTTACAGATTTCACATGTTTATAGACTTTACTTGATTTGAGAAAGACGAAAAGCATGTTGTTCTTTGAAAAACTTTCATTATGCATTCATTTCATGATATAAGGGTCCAGTAAGATTATGGGTATGACGAGAGTCAGCGGGTTCGCTCGGCCCTAGGTAAGGGTCGGGTGCCCATCATGCCCTATCAAGTTGGGGTGTGACACCAACTCCTTATACCTGGGTTGCTAATATTAGATATGCCTAAGTATTTAGAGATTGAAAGGACAAAGAACTTACTGTTAAAGGAGGATTCGTCAGTAACATCATACACCAACAATATCCCCATGGCTCCATGATAGTAAGCTGAAGAAATTTTAGTTTCAGAAAAAGCAGCAGTGAGAACGCAGGTAAGTAAAACACACAGATCTAAGGTAGATCAGATTTTCCTTTTAATTTTATTGATGAAGATGAGAAATAGGCATAAGGATAAGGAATTACAAGCAAAATTCTAATGTCCCCATCCTCTCTTTCAATCGACAGTAGGTTAGCCACACATTTTAGCTGTAGCAATCAGTTGCTAAATTATGTTTGGTTACTTTCGGTGACATTTACTCTATGTGAATTGTTAAATATCCGAGTTTTTAACGCACGATTTTACGTATCTGATTGCCTTGATATATGATTTGTGGATGAGGAGAATGAGAGGGATTCACATCTCTTACAGATGTATTGCTTAAAATTTCGTACATTACTTTTACTGCATCTTGGTTACCCAACATACCTAGTTTTAAAGTTTTCCTAAAGTAACAATCTATTGAAAATGCAGGTCAAGAATATCTGTAACATTGCCAAGCACTGCTCCACTTTATAAATTCTAATAGAATTATTATTAAACTTGTAACTGCTCTGTTGTCAAATAATTTGTACTACGTAGTTCGTTGATTTTAGTTAAATAGGTGAATTATTTAAACAAATTTTGAAGCTATCCCTTTTCTATTTATTTGTCTTTGCGATACTTACATATATTATTCTACAGATGGCAGGTGAAAAGAGGAGTAAGAAAACAAAGAAAGCTAAGGAGACGGGGGTTCCCCAGAGACCACCAGAAAACCTTGTGATTAGAGATAGAAGCCCGTCGCCGCATCTCCCACTACGCGGCGCTCCATTGCCTCATGATCCCCTCATGAATGGCATTGCATATAGTCTTCCACCTCCATACAGCTTTGGACGGCCCTATATGGCTCCACGCTGTTATACCCAGCGTTTCAGAGCATGAGTATGACATGTACCTCACCGTAGTAATGGAGTGTCGGAGACGTCCCATGATGTTTTGAAAGGCACAAGCCATGGAAAGTACGTGACAACGAAGAAACAGGGTGAATTACGACCTCGTAAGTCGTAATCGGGAAAGAGTATTTTGAAATACGGGAACATGGCCATTATTAGTATAATGAATGACAAATATCATGTATGGAGAGTTTCGAAATATTTCGAGATCGAGTAAATTGAAGAAAATAAGTTCGACGAAAATTTGGGAAATGCTGGGCGAATTTTTAGTCAACTTTGGAGGCGCATATCTCATAGTATATGTGGATTTTTAAGGTGTTTCAAAATTCTAAAATGAAGTTCGTCGAGTCTAGTTTGTAATTCAATAAACTGCTCATTGATAGGACATCGGAGTAGAGAATTATAGACGTTACAAACTGAACTGTCGATGCAGAAACAACATTTCTGCAGTACCTCTGCTATAGTACCGCTACAGTACCGCTAAATTACTGTAGCTACAGTGCCCCCTCAGCCCCTATAAAAAGGGTTAAAACCCCATTTTTTTTCATCCAAAAAGTTCCAAAAATTTCCAGAAAATTCAACAACAAAAGGGAGCAAATATACCTCATAAAAATGAGAATTTTGAGTGAAATTTCAAGTAACGAAGTACCAATCGAAATCCGGGCAACGCATAGTCACGAATATAATTTTGTTTGGAGTTAGAGGAGAATGGGAACAAGCAAATGTTGAAGATTTTGCTACTTTCATAAAAGCAAGGTATGAATCTTCAAATCTCTCTCTTTATTAAGTTTGATTAAGGAATATTTGCAAGAATAGAGTTATAGTTTGTTGTGTTGATGTTGTTGGATTATGGATTGAGGGTTGAGGAGAAATTTGGATGGAAATACATATATTTATCTTGTAGGATGTTGAGAATGTTGTTATTGATGTTATTAGTATTAACTTCGACTTCTTTACGGAAATAAAGTTATTAATTAGTCGTATCCCAAGTTGGTTGGTTGGGAAATTTAGAAAACAGTGCGTGGGCTGTTTTATGGCATATGTTGGTGTTGGAAATGATATTATTACTATTGGTTTTGTTGTTGATGTTGTTGGTTGTTGAATTGGAATTTCGGGCTAGGCACGTAAACGGAAATCTTGCCCGAATTTCGACGGAATTTAAAAGGACTTTCATTAAGTGTTTAAGACGAGCGTATGACGACGATCCTAACGATATTATGGATGGTTCTATATGTAGATTACGAGGCTACGAATAATTCTTAAGCGAATTGCAAGACAGGAAATAGGTCGAAAGTCGAGAATTTGTCTTCCAAGTATGTAAAGCCTATCCTTTCTTTCTTTTGGCATGTCTTAGATGTAAGTAAGATATGATACGAGCCTTGGGGTAACTCTATTCCTAAGTTCTGAGCATGTCTACGATTCTTATTCACTTCTTGGTATTAGCCTCCTTAATATGGTCAAGTTATTGCCCTCGAGTCTTTTGTATGATTGGATATTACATGATGCATAGAGAGATCCTATTCCTAAAGGATTCTATAATTAATAATGTCCGTAACTTTCATAGGCGGCCTCGGATTGCTTTGATACATTCGTAGAGGATTCTATAACGAATAATGCCCGTAACTTTCCTAGGCGGGCTCGGATTGGTTTGATACATGTCTAGGATCCCTGAGACTTCCCTTAATACAGCTTATAGCGTCATTTAGAAAGAACTTAATTTGGCTATCGTTTTAATACTCAAGCGTTGATTTCTTACTTACCTTTCGAGTCTCAAAAGATGATTTTATATGCATATGGTTTCTCACTACTCTGCTCGTGCTTGCCGTTATTACTCCTTCACCGAGTCCCGGGCCGGACACGTATTCGTGCACAAATCCCACTGCATTATTCACCGAGTCCCTCACTAGAGGGCCGGGACACGTTATATGTATATGTATATGATGATATGATGATACGGGGATGGTGGCCAGGATGGCATATGATGATTCTATTCACCGAGTCCCTCACTAGAGGGCCGGGACACGTTATATGTACATGTATATGATGACTTTATTCACCGAGTCCCTCACTAGAGGGCCGGGACACGTTATATATGTATATGTATTTGATGATTTTACTTACCGAACCCCTCACTAGAGGGCCGGGACACGTTAAATATGCATATGTACATGATGATCATTTACCTATGTCACTCAGCCCCATAATGATTTGGATATGATATGGACACACATGATTTATGTTTCAAAGGAAAGCCTTAGGGTTTTCTGGTTACTGTACTAATTTTCTATACTCCTTATTTCAGTACGATCTGTTTCGTATTTCATGCTTTACATGCTCGGTACGTATCTTTGTGACCGACCCCCTTTCTTCGGGTGGGGGGGGGGGGGGGTGCGTTTCATGCCGCGGTACGGATACTCGTTTTGGTGATCCGCCGACTTAGGATTTCCATTCGACTGTCTTGGAGTGCTCCCTTGTTCCGGAGCCTATATTTTGGTACAGAATCTTTCGTGGTATATGTATACGTCTATTCAGGGGTACGGCGGGGCCCTGTCCCGTCATATGATACCGTTGTTACTCTTAGAGGTCTGTAGACATATATGTGGGTTGTGAATAGTTACTGTTCAGTTGTGTTCGTATGATTTATGTTTTGGGGCGGTCCCATTCGCCGTGGCAGCCTTATCGGCTTGCGTATGTATATATGTTTTGGGATACTGCATGTTATGACAGCCTTGTCGGCTCGTATGCGATGTTACCCATTGATGTTTGTAACTCCCCCGGGAGACAGGTTGTTATGATATGTATAGATATGCGACAGATTGAGACGACGTCATGCCTTTATATATATAAGTTCTTTATTATGTAAGTTGTGAATGATTATAGCAACAGGTGTATACGAGTGTCCAGCTCGGGCACTAGTCATGGCCTACGGGGTTGGGTCGTGACACACGCCAAGGATTTACTGAGGTGCCTCCCGCAGCCCCTCGATGATGTCCACACCAGGTTATGTTACCGCACAGGGCTTCACTCGGTATACTCTCGGATCTCAGCGGGCTTCGTCTAGTGGTACTCCGACGGCCACTCCCAGCCCGTCTGCATCACATCACTCTTCATCATCTACTGAATAGTATGAGATTATGGGTCCTGACCTTCGAGATAGTAGTTCTGTGCCTCACACTCCTGCTGCGAATGACTTACCTGGAGGTGTAAGTGCTCCACAGCTTGAATCTTATGACTCATCATCGAGCCTGTGGGATACGGGTATTTCTTTTTTTTTTTCCTTCGTATTTTTAGTTTTTTCATAAAGTCCACAGACCTATATGATGTCCTGAACTTTGGATGACTAGCTTGAAGGTGTGGAGATCATAGATTTATTGCGAGGTTTTCTTGTTTGTTTATGTTTTTGTTTATTCTCTAAGTGTTTAATTTTATATTTTTGATAGTTGGTTACCGGACAAAGCTTCAGGTCTCCTTACAGATGAGATACAAAAACTATTTAAAGACTCACCTACTTGGGGCCACATGTCACCAAATCGCCAGAGACAGATCTATTATGCCTTTAAGGTATATGCATTTATTATTTTTATTTAAACAATCCACTTATATTGATCGATTCCTAATTAATAAACTCATTTACTTTTCATTGCAGGAAAAATGTGTCTGGCGCCCGGAACATGAGACGCAGCTAGCTCAAAACTTCAAGAAGAAAGCTCAGTGCTTACTATGTGACATGTTAGGAAGGGTTCGTCAATCTCACAAGAAGCCTACGTGGATCCTTCCTGAAAACTATAACAAGCTACTTCATTACTGGGCAACTAATGAAAGATTCTTACAACTGAGTGACATAGGGAAGAAGGCTAGAAATTTGACGAAGGGTGGTTCCCTACACACTAGTGGGGCTATGAGTCAAGAGCCCGTGAGGAGGAAGTTGGCAAGTCTACATTAACTCTGCTTGAAGGATTGTGAATTTACTTTATTTTCTTTATGTCTTATCAATTTATTCTTTTGCAGGAACTAAAACGGGGGACGCCAGTGCCTCAAGATGAGGCGTTCAAGATCACTCACGTGAAGAAGAAGGCAAACGCTAATGATCCAGATCACTGGTGTGAGGAACCAGCTATACTTATAATGGTCCATATTAGCTTGACAAAATGACAATTACCTAATTTTAGAAGTAGGACAAGGCTAATAATTTTGTAAGCTAGCTAACTTGTTGTACAATAGCTAGAATATTATGTACTCTGGACTCTTTTTGAATTGAGATCCAATGGACTAAATGTTGTCACCATTGACATGAGTTTTTGGCTATTGGAATTATAAGATGCACATCCAATTCTGCATGTTATTATTAAAAAAAGAAAATGAAAGGAAAAAGAAGAAGAAGAGATTATGAGGGTGGAGGTTCATATGTTACGATAATAAGTTAAAAAGAAAATTATAGAGCTATATATCTTCACTAGCTTTAAGAATTCCTTTGTATCACCTATATATATATACCTATATATATATATATATATATATATATATATATATATATATATATATATATATATATGCAACCAACTCACCTATATATACATCAACAAACTCTAGATATCATTTACATTTTATTTTGGCCTAAAGGAATATATGTTTCTCATTTCTTTCTTTTTTGTTTTTAAAATGTTTTCATTTTCCCGACTCTACCATAGCCAAAAAAGATGTTCAGAAATTAAATTAGATGTTCCAAGTTTCTGTTGAACTCCATCCAAACCCACAACACAAAAAAAGAAAGTCAATAGAATTATGCATCCTAGAATAAGTTTATGGAGCAGCTTACTCATCCTTTAACTTATTTCTTTTGTAATGTTCTTATTATGGTTCTTTAATATTCTCCTTTTCATCGACCTCAAATTTATGAACATTTTCTTCTCTAAGTCTCTTTCAGTCCCTTAGAATTGAGTTCTTGGAGTGCCTAATGAATTGAGATTCCTAGCTGGATGTCACTTCAAGGACCATTCCATTCGTAGAATACAACAAAGTTCTACAAGTAAACTGATATTTTCCTCTTACTTCCATGAAAAGCAAATAAATAACCAAACCCCATGATTGATTTTGGAGAAGATATTGCAAAGAGTCAAATAACTTTTATATGCATATCTCTTTTGTACTAAGTATAAGAAAGGTCTCGGGATTCTTGCCCATAGATGAACCTTCCTGGAAAAGACAACTTTAAAGTCTTTCTCAACTGAAAGTTGCATAGGCATTTGTATACAAAACTGTTTCATCGCAACATCAGATTAAAAAAAAAATGTGGATTGTATTCTGTGGTTTCACCTGCATCATGTGTTTTTTAATGGAAAAATGATGTATTCCAAGCTGTCTAATATATGATTCCACACAAAGAAGATCTTGAAGGAAACGTATAGACATCTTGTGTAGCAAAATGTAATTTTCAGTTCATTATTTATTCATACATAATTCATGTTTCACTATCTAACCAAATAGAATAACCTAGTTAGCTAGTTAATCTTGTTATAAACATCCGAGACAAGATATTTAAACTAAAGTTTTTCAGAATTTGATATTTTTTTTTGCTGAATACCTAATTTAAGTTGGTTGCTAATTTTACCTTTTTATTTCAGAATCAATATCAACATTCAAAGGCGGAGTTTCTTCGTACTCAGCCACCCAACACACAGCTGACAGAAGAACAAATGGAGGAAAGGTGGCTTGAGAGTGTTGGTGGTCCCACTAGGTTTGGCACTGCTTACAGAATGCCACATCGTGCATTTCGTCAATACCGGTCGCCCCTTGAAGGCCTACGTTCTTCCAATATCAAGTCGTTCGATAGAGTGAGTGCTATGGCCATGGAGCAAAATATTGCTGAGCTATCTAGCCAGCTACAGGCCTCGGAGGAAAGGGAGAGGTGGAGGGACGTGTAGTTTGACGGTATGAGGGCCCAATTAGACGCATTGCTTGCTTCGAGGGGGATTCCCTCGGGTCCTGATGATGCTCGTAACCCCCATACTCAATCTAGTGGTGCGGATGGTGATGGGACTCACGTGTCAAACACACAAAGGCATGTTTGAATGTTAATGTTGTGGTGGATTTGTGGATTGTGTAAGTGTTTTGTGGATGTTTGCGAGGGGTGAAGTAGTCTAATGCTGTAGACTAACTTAGTGTAGATCTACTAGTTTAATGTTTTGTGGATGTTTGCAAAGGTTGTGAAGCAGTTTAATGTTGTGTAGATGTTTGCGAATGTTGAAGTAGCTTAATGTCTCTTCGGAATGTTTGAATGATGTTTTGATTCAACTTTGAAGTAGTTTCGAATTGAATTTGACGTATTGTTGGTCGTAATATATGTGTTTGTTGAAGTAGCTTAATGTTTTATGTTTTTCAGTAGTTTGGTGAATTGTTGGCAGCTATTTGAGCTGGTTTTAGTTGAATATAAAATTATTTTCATCTTGACAGGGGGGCAGCTGGAATAGCTGGTGGATCCTACCAATTTTTTTACAGAATAGGTCGGTAAACTCATATCATTATATTATTAATATAATTTACAGACCTAATGAGCTCGGTATTTTATTTAATTAATACCCGACTAAAAAAACATTACTGACCTCATGAGGTAGGTTTTTTGCGACCTCATGAGGTCGGTAATAATTTCGACCCACTATTTTTTGACCTGATTCTGAGGTCGGTTTTGAGGTCGTTTTTTGCCCAAAACCGACCTCATGAGGTCAATAATTGCCATTTTTTTGGGTCGGAAAATCCTCTTTTTTTAGTAGTGCATTGTTTCATTGAAAACCAAAGATTAGTATGAAATTCTTCTTACACGGAAAGAAGAAAACTTTGCGCTTGCTTAAATTAAAAAAAAAAAAATGTCGCCGGAGTTGAAGATGAAGATGGTGGAGGTCGCCAGATTTTTCCATTTTTTTTAATTTCTTTTTCTTTCCTTTCTCTTCCATCTGTGCTTCTTCAAAGCATGTCACAATCTCATTCCTTACTTCAAGATCTATTTTTTTTCATAGCAATTAGTGTAGAGATTCGTCTAGTGTTACTCAAATTTGCAGGTTTGTTTTTGGGTTTTCATGATATGAAGTTTTCTTATCTAGTTAGATTCTTGATTTGATTCCTATTTTGTTTATTGTTGGCATTTAGATTGGTGGGTCGTTCAAGTTTTCAATTGACTCTTTAATTCCTTTTTTCTATTTGTGTATCTAATAGTCAGTGAAGATGTTGAAAGTGCAAGAGGGAGAGGGGGGGGGGGGGGAGGGGTTGAATTGTAACTTTTTCGATTTGTTAGTCGACTAAGTGATACTAGTAGTCGATTATTAATTCAGTGAATACTAAAGTAAATGCAATAGATAAATGACACCAGATATTTTTATACTAGTTCAGATTCAATGTGAATCCTAGTCCAGTCCCCTTGGGTTGCAAAGGTGTTCTCTGCAGCTCTTTTGTAAAATGTTTCATACAAGAGTGATTTGAAAGAAGCTCCTACGTCTACACTCAAAACACTCGTAATTTTTTTGATACAATGCCTCACACACTATACTATGTCTCTCCTTTCTTTTTTTGTTTGCACTATAGATCACTCAGAAATACAATGTTTATGAAAAGTAAAGTAGAGAGCTTGAGAGAATGATACTAAGGTATGTGTGTCTTGTTTTCTGAAGCCGCCTTTTATAATGTTTAGGCTCTTCATGCAGAGATATCAACCCAAGGGACTTGATCCTTAGAAAAAGGAATTGGTGATCCTATTTCCAAGAATAAGGTTAGAGCTGATTGATGCGTCTTGATACTTCTTGATGGTTTTTCCTTGTGTGATGGAACTGTATCTTCAATCAAGAAGATTACTACACTTGATTGAATATTTCTCCTTTAATGCGGCAGATCCTATACTCTTCTTTCCTTTCTTGAACTTGATTTGTACCGCTTTCCTTAGCTGTAAGTATCTCTTTTAGCCACCGAAATATACACCATATATTTGTGCCTTGTTGAAGGGTCTGAAGAAGATTCCTTGTATAAGCCCATCTTGCATATGCGTCTGTTGGGCTTCCATGGATCTGTGGGCTTTTCATCCATGGTGCACACATGTAGGTAACTTCCTTCATATCCTTGCTTTTTGTACTTAGTTTAATTTCCATACTTACACAAGTAAAACTGTTATCATTAAAACTTGACACTAACAATCTCCCCTTTTTTGAGGATGACAATTTTAGATGAGATGCAATCAATCATGTAGTCAACTTCCCTGTTAACACTCCCCCTAACTAGGTGGACGCTCCCCTGACTAGGTGGACGCTTCCCCTGAATAGTTGACTTGTCCTTCAACTCAGTTGACTGCTGTTCTCCCCCTTTGGCATCACTAAAAAAAAATTGAACAGGCAAACAAACAAATAAAACAGGCAAACAAACAGGCCAAAACTGTCACGACCTGACTACGGGCCATGACAGGTACCTGAACCACCGAGCACTGCTCATGCTATTACCTATCATACACATCAAGAATTCATTCATTAATCTTATACTCAAATCATAGGAAATCCATTTTTCACTTGAAACATATTTACCTTTATATTTATAAGCTCTTCGGCTATCAAAATCAAAATAATGTATACACATACGGGGAGAAACTATAAGACCATACTACCCACACATACGCATCTACGAGCTTCTACTAGAGTACTAGACATATGGACGGGACAGGACCCCGTCGTGCCCAAAACATATATATACACAAAAGAATAAATCAATGGCACCTCCGGAACAATGGAGTGCTCTCAAGTCAGCTAATAGCTCCTACCAGTCTGGATCACCACCCTGTCTACCTGTGGGCATGAACACAACGTCCAAAGAAAACGGACGTCAGTACGAACATTGTACTGAGTATGTAAGGCATAAACAATAATAATACGTCAATGAAATAAGGGAGCATCAAATAAGGAGCAATCTGTAACTGACTGTCAATTATAAAAGAAATAATGCATGCTGGCTTACTTCATAATCATCATCATATCATGTATGTATATATGTATAAGCTGCCCGACCATATAGGTACGGTGTGACAATCATTAGCCTGCGTCCAGGCCTCCCACGTCCGGGGTACCATCTCATGCCGCCCACTAGTGGTGTCTGCCCATGCCATCTAGACATGGTATATACGATGCCCGCCTTAGCGGTGTCTGCCCGGCCATATAGGCGCGGTGTAATATCATCATCATATGCTCATCATAATGCATGCATAGAAACTCAAAGACAACTACTCTTTATCGGGGTGACATAAGGTCGTAAACCCCCGATTCCATTATGGAGCATTCATAAGCATTCTGCCTCACCTTGAAGGAATTAGTATATAAGGTGAGTGTATACAATAAACAACATCAATGGATCGTAGTTAGCATCTTTAGCTTTGTAGAAACATCATATCATGGACTCTAGACTTTCTAGACTTAAGCTCAGCATCATCATTATCGTGTTCGTAATGTATCTCTTATCTCATATGGCTATTCATGAGCATAGACTCTTAGTTTTCCGGAAAGTAGGAAATTCTTGAAGAAGGAGGGAAAATCATGCCATAAGATTCATGCCTTAGAAAGAAAGGACTAGCCTCACATACCTCTTTTGTTTAGCTATTCTATCGCTTGCTCGTTCTCCTTCAATGCCCACGTTTCTACCTTCAAGAGAATTCGCATGAACATTAGCTAATCGATTATAAAAACGTGCGTACTAAAGCTAGGGAAAATTGGGCAGCATTTCCTTTGTTTATACAACTTTTTCTCATATTACATATCAACTCCCAAACATCCATGACAACATTCACAATATCATAGGCAACAATCATCATTCATCCACATTCTCCACATTTCACAATTTCACTTCAATTCCTCTATAATCATGGTCATAGTTCACTATTACGTTTCTCACATATAATACTTATCTCATGTTCTAAATGTCATTCCTAACATCCTTACAATCATAACATATCAATATTCATGATTCATTCCAAACTACTACTCAAAATGCTACTATTCTTACATTCATGACCCATTTTCTATATCCTTCTACAATCCAAGTGTTTCAACTTCTCAATACCTTAAACAACATGAAAATACCATAAAACTTACCTTAGATAATGTAGGAATAAGCCTTGAGTGGAAATACTCTTCTTGCACCAAAACCCTAGTTCACTTCCATAGGAATTTCTTGGTTTGGATGAACTTCAATGAGTTTCATACACTTAAATTTGTTGGTTTGATGAAGTTGATCATCAATTTCTCTTGGATTCTTGTGGATGAAGAGTGGAGAGAGTTCTAGAGGGTTTTTGAGTTGTGGAGAGGAAATAAGAAGATGGGAAATGAAATTAATGAACTTGGGTCCCCTTTTTAATAACTTAAAATCTGACCCGCTGGGAAAATATACGGACACTTATACGGTCCGTATAAACTTATACGGTCCGTATAAGTGACCGTGAAATCACCTCATCATCATCTCGATTCTGTGACCATTATACGGTCTGTATAATTTTATACGATCCGTATAAGTGACCGTATAATCCCATCAGTGAGGGACCTTCACTGTGACGATTCTGCGGACCATTATACGGACCGTATAACATTATACGGACCGTATAACATTATACAGACCGTATAATCGTCCGTATAACCCATCTTTTCTCTGATCTTGTTCTCGTCACTTTGTTTGATCTCCAATCCTTATGGAACCTTCTTAACACTTGTTTAGCACTTCATTAACAATCTAAGGGACGTTATAACTCTTCTCCAAAACATCATTAAGTCATCATTAATTTGATACTCGTAAATCTTGCCCGACACACAACATATACCTTACTTTCCTTAGCAACTTTCATCTCCTATTTCAAATGTCTTTGAAATCTCATTTAGAATCATCAAATGTTATTTCTTGCTTATCAAAACATCGTATACCTCGTGCCCTTCGTTAGTCTATTCACTGTACGTTAACAGGAAATTTCCGAGGTGTAACAAAAATAGGCAAAGAGATATAGACCTATAACTAGCAATTAAGATGCTGACCATATTAGCACAAGGGTAGCAAAAGACATGGCAACACAAAAGGGACTTAGGTCCCACAAAACATATTGTTTAAACAGGCCAAAACAACAAAAAATAAAAGGAACTACTCCTGTCGCTTGAACACTGGACGATGAAGAAAATAGGCCAAAGTATTAACAATAGCATCTTTCATATTAGTCAACGGTGTAATGAGATTGTCAGGAATGGCACCAACACTAGCTTGACGTTTTGCGGACAGTTTGACAGCCTCCTTAACCACAGCATCCAGCTTAACCCTCAGCCTAGAGACATCAGCACTAGTTTTCTTAGTCGAATCACGAATCTTCTCTACTTGAAATAAGGTGGATGCCATTAAGTCTTTGATGGATTCAATTTTGTCATCCATAGCGGAGAGTTTAGAGAGAAGGTCAGTATAACATTCAGCAGAAACGACAGAGGTATCAGATTTTTTGACTTTGGTAGAGGGACCAGGGTTAGATTCGTCACAGGCTTCTTTGAGCACCCAGGTTTCATTGCTCAAGACATAACCCATGCTACCAAATGCTCGAGAATTGTAACACTGCTTAATAGGAGTAACGGGATAGTCAACAAGGTCAATTTTGTGGACTTCAAGTATGCGAGAGATGAGCATACCATAAGGAAGGTTAGAGGGATTTGAGGCACACTCAATCATGTAGTTGATAACAATGGAGGACAAATTGATTTTCTTTTTGGAGAGAAGACAGAAAGCAAAGGTGGCATCACGTTGAGAGATAGTGGAGTAGGACCCAGCACGAGGAACAATGGTAGTTGCAACCATATGGGCTAGCACCCGAGCTTCAAAAGATATGTTGGAAGGACTAATTTGAGCAGGAACAGAGGAGGAATTTGAGAGAGTTTTCTTAACATCATCAAAAGACACTTCAAGAGACTCAAGCTAGAAATTTTTGGGTAATTCGGAAAAACCAGAGCAAGTGCAAGCAAGAATAGAGTCAAGAACAGAGTAATTTAACACAATGTGAGTACCAAGGATCATAGTTTCGAGTTCATTAGATTTGAGGGAATGAAGATTAGCATAGAACATACGAACAGGGATTTCATACACATGAGCAGGGGTTTTGAAGAAATTTTCCCAACCTTGATAAACAAAAAGATGTTTTACTTTACAGCAAAGAGACAACATATGATCAAGATCAACAATCCTACCAGAGACAATTGTTTTTTCTTCAAGAGACATGAAAAGATCCCGATATTGATCATCCCAAATTTTTTTGCAAAGATCAAGAGGTTTTTCACAGATAGTTTTGAGTTTCTTTGAGGAATCGGAGCATGCAGCATCAGAAAAAGGCCGCTTACCAATATTGAAAAGAAGAACTGAGTCAGAGGCGTTGGATGAAGAGGAGTTGCTGGAGTTTTTTGAGTTCTGAGGAACAGAAGAGGAGCTTTTACCATTACCCTTGAGCCTGGAACTTTGACGCATAGAGAGAACTTGGGATTTTTGATTTTTTGCCATGGTGATGGAGAGAAGGAAGACGGCCAAGAGGATTTTGACAGAAATTGGAAGAGACGAGGAAGAAAAGTAGGGAATGGGTAAGGAAAAGGGGAAAGGTTTTATGGGGAAAGGAAAGGGCTGGAGTAAAAAGTTGGGGAATTGTGTCAGACATTTAAGAGATGGGAAAGTAATTATGGCAAGAATTTAGAATGGAGCGAAAAATTAGGCACAGCTTCCTACACGATTTACTCAGGAAAATTCAAATACACACAAATAAGGAAAAAATAATTCAGACAGATTTCCCAATAATTCCCAAGGATGTTCTTAGCATGCAAAAACGTTCTTCAAGAAGGGGTTTAGTAAAAATATCAGCAAGCTGATTTTCAGTGTTCACAAAAACTATTTCAAAGTCCCTTTGAGCAACATGATTTCTGATGAAATGATGTTTAATATCTATATGCTTTAGCTATAGAATGATGCACATGATTTTTGGACAGACAAATAGCACTTGAATTATCACAGAAAATTTTGATAGGTTTAAAAGACAAGTCGTAATCACTTAATTGATAAGACATCCAAATTAATTGTGTGCAGCATTGAACAACAGCAATATATTCGGCCCTCGGTAGTAGAGGGCGGATCCTGTTTTTACCTATTCCATGAAATAAGGGATTTTCCTAGGAAGCCGCGTAAGTACCCTTTGTAATTTTCCTATCATCCTTGTCACCTGCAAAATCTGCATTTGAAAAACCTTCAAGTGTAAATTTGTTAGTGTTTGGATACCATAAATCATAATTAGTTGTTCCATGAAGGTATCTAATAATGCGCTTGACAGCAGTAAGATGAATTCCCTTGGAGCAACTTGGAATCTAGCGCACCTGCGTACACTAAACATGATATCTGGTCGACTGGTAGTTAAATAAAGTAATGATCCAGTCATACCACGATACATAGTTTCATTAACAGGTTTTCCTGCCTCATCCTTGTCAAGAGTACAAGTAGGACTCATTGGAGTACCCATAGCTTTTGAGTCAGCCATTCCAAATTTTTGAACAAGTTCCTTAGCATACTTGGCTTGACATACGAATATTCCAATGTCAGTTTGATGAATTTGTAGTCCCAAGAAGAACTTTAATTCTCCCATCATGCTCATTTCGAACTCACTTTGCATAAGATCAGAAAATTCCTTACACATAGAGGGGTTAGAACTTCCAAAAATACTATCATCAACATATATCTAAAGAATGAGATTTCCCATAAAGGATCGTTTGATAAAAAGAGTAGTATCAATTTTTCCTCGTGAGAAACCATGACTTACTAAAAAAGAGCTTAAGCGATCATACCATGCCCTAGGAGCTTGTTTAAGACCATATAAGGCTTTAGTCAACTTAAAAACATGATAGGGAAATTTTGGGTTTTCAAAACTTGGGGGTTGTTTAACATACACTTCTTCTTCAATGAAACCATTTAGAAAAGCACTTTTGACGTCCATTTGAAAAAGTTTGAATTTTTTAAATGAAGCATATGCAAGCAAAATACTAATAGATTCTAACCGGGCAACAGGTGCAAAGGTTTCATCATAGTCAACTCCCTCCTGTTGTGAGTAACCTTGAGCAACAAATCTAGTTTTGTTTCTAACCACTTCTCCAACCTCATTTAACTTGTTTCTGAATACCCATTTTGTTCCAATGATTGATGTATTTTCAGGTTTGGGAACCAGATTCCAAACTTTGTTCTTTTCAAACTAATCAAGTTCTTCTTCCATAGCTTTGACTCAACTTTCATCTTTTATGGCATCAAAAACCTTCTTTGGTTCATATTGAGAGATAAGAGCCAAGTTTACATTATTTTTACTAGATGCTCTAGTTTTCATTCCTTCATTTATGTCTCTAATGACAAATTTCTTTGGATAATCAGGTTCGCTTCTCTATTCGTTTGGAACTATCCTAATAGTAGCATCAGTTGACTTGGATGTCTCAGCAGTCGACTCAGCTGATTCATTTTGTTCACTAGATCTTGTGACCACAGCAGCTGGTAGTTGACTATATCTTCTTCATCTGCAGTTTTTCCTTTCTCAGCCATGTGATTAGTATCATCAAATACAATATGAATAGATTCTTCAATAGATAGAGTACGTTTATTGAAAATTCTATAAGATCTACAAGTTGGAGAGTAACCAAGAAATATACCTTCATCACTTCGAGGATCAAACTTACCAAGATTGTCTTTTCCATTGTTGTGAACAAAGCATTTACATCTAAAATGATGAAAGTAGCTAACATTTGGTTTCTTACCAGTCCATAACTTATAAGGAGTTTTTTTAAGGATTGGTCTGATCAGGCACCTGTTTAAAATGTGACAAGCTGTACTTACTGCTTCAGCCTAAAAATGATGTGGTAAGTCTGTTTCTACGATCATTGTCCTTGCCATATCTTGTAGGGTTCTGTTCTTTGGTTCAACCACTCCATTTTATTGAGCAGATCGAGGTGAGGAGAAATTATAAGTGTATCCTTGGTCATTGCAAAATTCCTTAAAGGCTTTGTTTTCAAATTCTCCTCCATGATCACTTCTAATAGAAGTGATGTAATATCCCTTTTCACGCTGAACTTTCTCACAAAAGAACTTGAAATTCTTTAGAGTATCATCTTTATGAGTAAGAAATATTACCCTTGTAAACCGAGAGAAATCATCTATTATAACAAAAGCATACCTTTTTCCTCCAATGCTAGCAGTTCTAGTAGGACCAACAAGATCCATATGAAGTAGCTGCAAAGGTTTTGAGGTAGATACAATATCTTTAGAATTAAAAGAGTTTCTGGTTTGTTTACCTTTTTGACACGAGTCACATATATGATCTTTGGTGTTGTTGAGTTTTGGAAGTCCAACTACTAGATCATGTCTTGCCAATTTTTCTATTAACCGCATACTAGAATGACCAAGCTTCTTGTGCCACATCCATGGATCTTCTCCCATTGAAGCCAAACATATATGACCTGTTGGATTTTTGATAGAGTCCAAAGTGTACACATTTTGCTTACCAACCCCCCGAGGAAGAATTTTGGCCCTAGTAAAGTCTTCTATGACACAACCTGTTTTTCTAAACCTTACCTCAAGTTCTGAGTCGCACAGTTGACTTACACTTAGAAGATTGTACTTAGGTCCCTTTACCAGCCAAACATTAGAAATATCACAAGAGTTATCAAAAGAAATAGTACCAATACCAATTACCGTTCTAGTCGAGTTATCACCAAATGTTACAAATCCTCCATCAAAGTCAGCGAATGGTTTGAACAAGATTTTGTCGCCTGTCATATGTCTTGAACATGCACTATCTAAATACCATTTTCCCTTTTTTCTTCTCTTGTGGTGTTCCTACAAGACAGATTGTTTACTTTTGTTTAGGTACCCAAGGGTTCTTGGGTCCTTGATGGTTCGTTTCAAGACACATAATTTTCTTGGGTTTCCATACCCAGACCGGAGCGATTGCGAAATCTACAGTTATAATAGTCATGACCAACTTTTTGACAACAGAAGCATGTTTGAAAGGATTTTCCCTCAAAATTACAAAGGTTGGTTGGTTTGTTCACATGTCTATTTGTTGTAGACTTCCTTTCAGTTGACTTAAAATGCTTGGTTGACTGATCTATCTTTAAATGAATAGTTGGCTTACCTTTTAAATTATTTATCATAGACATGGGCTTTTTCCCAGTTGACTTACTTGTATAAGTTGACTGGTTAGGCTTGATATAACTATGATTTGAGGGTTGGACTAACATATCCATTTTAGATTGTAAATTATAAACTTCATTTTGAAAAGAATTCTTTTCCTTTTCACAAATTTCCAATCTTGATTCCAATTCTTTTTTCTCTCTTTTCAGCTTCCTATATTCATCAAAAACATTATTCATGTCTATAAGAGTTTCATCTAATAATTCTTGAGTTTCTTCACATTTAGAGAAAGAATAGGAACTTACCGTACTACTTTCTTCAAGAGCCATGAAGCACACATCTTCAATCTCTTCAGGTTCTTCATCTGATATTTCATCTTCACTCCAACTACTGAAGGCTCATTGCTTTTGATAGCTTCTAGTTGGCTTTCTTTTTGTCTCAGGACATTCAGATGCGATATGGCCATATTTTCCACATTCATAACATTTTCCGTCATTCTTCACGACCGGCCCAGGTCTTACATTTTTTACGAAATTTGAACTTCCTTTTCTATTATTTCTTGATCTTCTCATGGCTTCTACCACGTGTCTAGAAATCATGGCAACTTCTTCTTTAAAGTCATCGTCGATTCTTCAACATGAGCCTTGAACGCAACTACCTTTTTCTTTTCATCCTTCTGATATCTTTGAATATGATTCTTTTCAAAGGCTATCAGATTTCCTCTTAATTCATCATAAGTGAATTTATCCATATTTCCATCTTCCAGGACAATTGCTTTGGTTTCCGAAGTTTTTGGTAGACTTCTAACAAGCTTTCTAACTTGTTGAGTATTGGTGTAAGTTACTACAAGGGATTTGAGTTCGCCAATGATTTTGCTAAATTTGGTGAACATTGATTCAATGTTCTTATCATTCTTCATTATAAAGGCTTCATAAGCATGTCTTAGAGAATCAATCTTTGTTTCCCTCACTTTTGATGTTCCTTCATAGATGACCTCAAGCTTATCCCACATTTCTTTGGCAATGTTACAGTTGGATATTTTAGCATATTCTTCTCCACTAACTGCACAGCAAAGCAAGGCTATTGATCTAGCATTTGTTGTTAGTGTTTCTTGTTGTTCTTTAGTAACGTCATGTGATTCCAAATCAATCTTTGTTGTGGCTGCATTTGAAATAGGTTTAGGCCCTTTCTTGATCACAATCCATGCACGATGATGCAGCCATTGCACAAAAATCTTAAACCTTTCCTTCCCGAAATTGACAATAGTGTTCACCATTGAAATATGGTGGTCTTGTTGTAAGTGCCCATCATGCAAGATTGCTCCAGGAATTTGATATCCAGCCATTTGATCTTTTCTCACTTGCGATTAAGCAACAAAATGTGAGACCTTGCTCTGATACCAATTGAAAGTGCAAAGGGGGGCGGGGGTGAATTGTAACTTTTTCGATTTGTTAGTCGACTAAGTGATACTAGTAGTCGACTATTAATTCAGTGAATACTAAAGTAAAGTGCAGTAGATAAATGAATGTGAATCCTAGTCCAGTCCCCTTGGGTTACAAGGGTGTTCTCTGCAGCTCTTTTGTAAAATATTTCGTACAAGGGTGATTTGAAAGAAGCTCCTACGTCTACGCTCAAAACACTCATAATCTTTTTGATACAATGCCTCACACACTATACTATGTCTCTCCTTTCTTTTTTTGTTTGCACTATAGATCACTCAGAAATACAATGTTTATGAAAAGTAAAGTAGAGAGCTTGAGAGAATGAGACTAAGGTATGTGTGTCTTGTTTTGTGAAGCCGCCTTTTATAATGTTTAGGCTCTTCACGCAGAGATATCAACCCAAGGGACTTGATCCTTAGAAAAAGGAATTGGTGATCCTATTTCCAAGAATAAGGTTAGAGTTGATTGATGCGTCTTGATACTTCTTGATGGTCTTTCCTTGTGTGATGGGCGTATCTTCAATCAAGAAGATTGCTACACTTGATTGAATATTTCTCCTTTAATGCGGCGAGATCCTATACTCTTCTTTCCTTTCTTGAACTTGATTTGTGCTTGCTTTCCTGCCAAGTTTGTAAGTGTCTCTTTTAGCCACCGAAATATACACCATATATTTGTGCCTTGTTGAAGGGTCTGAGGAAGATTCCTTGTATAAGCCCATCTTGCATATGCATCTATTGGGCTTCTTACTGGATCTGTGGGCTTTTTCATCCATGGTCCACACATGTAGGTAACTTCCTTGATATCCTTGCTTTTTGTACTTAGTTTAATTTCCATACCTACACAAGTAAAATTGTTATCATTAAAACTTGATACTAATAGATGTCATTTATTTGCTGTTATGAGAAAAAATGGAGTTTTCTGGTGGCAATTTTTCCAGCAGCCGAAATCTGGTGACTTGATGAAGAGAAGAAGAAAGAAGGGAAAGAAAATGAAAAGAAAGAGAGAGAATTTAAAAAATCAGAAAATTAAATAAAAATAATTATAAAATAAAATTCTAATAATCTATTTTTGTCTCTCACTTTATTTGAGAGAGTAAAATACACTCTAGTTAGCACCCCATCATTTAGGGAGCAATATCATCCACTTTTAAAAGGCCCAGGAGGGTAATAGGACGCCCGCAAAGATAAGGTGTGTAGTTCGGATTTCGATCAAACGTTGGGGGCTCATTAGGCCATTTTCTCTTCGGCTGAATTCAATAATTTTGGTAAACTTTATATTTGTATTAATAAATTTAGTTAATATATACAAATTATTTATTTAGAACTCAATAACATAAAAGGACTAGAATTTCAAATCCATAAATTTAAAATTCTGTCTTTCACCTTTGCTCGTTAGCCGTCATGACATTCGGATGGCATCACTTTCATATGACTGCCATGATTGGAGGCTATTTAATGAGAATTCTTGCCTTTAGCAATGTGGCTATTACCTACAAGAAATTAGCACACTAGCAAATATGGTTTCGAGCCTGAAACCTAAATAATAGGAAAAAGATCCAATTGGATTGAAGTAAGGTGCAAGAAAAAAATATTGTAATCAAAATTTAATGCGCTATATAAAAATGAGTAAATGTCCGCTGTTAAAATCAGCGAGTTTTTGTTTTTCTTTTCTTTAAAAAATCAAACAAAATCACTTAACGCAGAATTACCTTCGCTATACACTTTGAACCAAATTTCGACCAAAAATATTTGCATTTTGAAGAAGAATTTTGGAGAAAAAAAGCAAATGTGACTTGGTTTGCAGAAGGAGATAGAAATACAAGATTCTTTCATAACCTATCAATGGAAGGAGGAAAATGCTACAAATTAAGAGGATCCAAAGCTCAAGTGGAGATTGATTAGAAGAGGAAAATCAACTGGCTAGTAAAGCAGAAGCTTTCTTTCTTAAGTAGTTTACTCAAGAAGAAGAAGCTACAAACTTTAGCATGCTGAATCATATCCCTTCCATGGTTACATAAGAAGATAATGAAGTCCTAGGAGCAGCTCCTACCACTGAGGAAGTGATTAAAGCAGTATTTGAGTTAAAATGTGACAGTGCTTGTGGACCTGGTGGCTTATCAGAATTATTTTTCAGACTTGTTGGGAAATAGTGAGAACTAATGTGTTCAATATTGTTAAAGCATTTTATGATGGTTGTTGACACCTAATTTTTGACCTTCCATAATTTATTTTAATTACCCAGAGTCCTTGGATATCAAACAGAGTGAAATGTGTATTTTCTACAGGTCAAATGATTTTATAAAATTATTTAGATGATATTTTGCCATTTTATTTGGCAAAATAACTTCTGTAATATTATAAATCATTTGTAAATTAATTTATATATTTTTATAATTAATATTGAACATTTGCTAAATTTAATTAAGAAGATAATTTAAAACAATTATTTATTTAATTGTTAAAATTATCAAAAAACCAATTAACAGGCATTTTACTCTATTCGATCCAAGGAATATGTTAATTGAATAAATTAATCATCTTTACCCCTCAATTCTTCATTTTTGCATAGTCAATGTGCATTTGTACAATTTATTAGAATTAATCATAATTGATTGAGTGTTTAATTGTGGTTAATTCCATAAATTGTTTACTATGTGGCTAATAGTGGCTACAATTAAAATAGTCAATTGTTAGTTTAAATCCTGACTTTAATTGAAAGCCAATTTCCTTGGTTTAAATCAATGGAGGTCATTATTACAAAGTTAGCCTTTAATTGTTGATTAGTTTAATTCTGGCTTTAGTTGAGATAGCCAATTTCTATGGTTTAGGTCAATTGAGATCATTATTGCAATTCTGGCCATAATTGAAATAGTTAATTTCCATGGCTTATGTCAATTGAGGTCGATAGTGCAAAATTAGCTTCTAATTGGTTAATTGGGCCAAATGCGGCCATAATTGAAGTGACCTATTCCATGGGTTAAGGTCAATTGAGGCTACGTTTGCAATTTGAGTCCATTTGCATAATTAACCATGTTTGTTAGTTTGTTTAAATGGTTAATTAATTATGTTTTGACCATATTTGAGGGGTTTAAATTCACTGATTTTCTTAATTGTGGCCATTTATATAAGTAATGTCAAGTCCCTACTATACACACACACACACACACACACACACACACACACACACACACACACACACACACACACACGGATATAATACACATGTATATGTTTATGTATACATGTGCCCCCTCTTCTTTCATTTAACACAACCGAGCCTGGTCCAATAAGGACCTGACCCGGCCTAACATTAAGCCTAAAGGGGTAATACCCTTCCATTTCCCTTATTTAGCAAACCAAACGAACCTTTGGTTCTGCTCAAAGAGAGGAGAGAAACCTAGCGCCGTGTGTTTTCTCCCTCTCTCCTCTCATCATCAACGCCTTTTTTGGCAAGTTTGCAGACGTACCTTGCTTCCTCCGGGCCTGGTATGGCTTTATGGAGTAAAGCATTAATTGCAACCACCGTTTCTTCACCAAACACAACCTTAACACGGTAATTTCTTGCCTTTTCTTTTACTTTTCACTGCATTGCGGGTCAACTAGCACAAATCCCTTAATGGAATTTGTCTCAATGTGATTTCAAACCCTCGAATCTCATTGGTTCGTACAAGAACTATAAGGATCCGTTGCGATTGTTCAAATCTGACCTTCCATTACGTGTTCTCGCTTTAATCGTAGCCATTGACCTTTGAATTAAGGATTTTGGTTCTCAGAAATCCACTTATCCCAAATCGAGAAACCTTAGGTTTTGGGGATTTTGGGGGTTCTATATAAAGAACCCCAATTCACAGTTTACAAAGGAGAGGAAGATACGGCATATTCACACAAACTTGAAGTATCTAGGGTTTTAGCAAATTTGTGCTTGAGACTTTTAATTTTTCAATTAGTCTAAATTTGAAAAGTTGTAATTTCTCTTTTATTGTGGTTTTGTGGCTGAGTATCGGGTTTGAGGAAGCAAGGATTCTTCCAAGTTCAATCTCGACGTTGGCTGCACTCACAAAAGGTAATTTTCTTTCCTTTTAGTTATTTTTTGTATATTTTATCTGCTCATTGTTTATTTGTGCTAAACTGTTAGTGTAGTTATTGCTAGTCTAAATTATGCTTTCATATGTTGATTGCTATTCATGCTTAGTTATGTAATTTAAAAT
Organism: Lycium ferocissimum; assembly: GCF_029784015.1. Taxonomy (NCBI): domain Eukaryota; kingdom Viridiplantae; phylum Streptophyta; class Magnoliopsida; order Solanales; family Solanaceae; genus Lycium; species Lycium ferocissimum. The sequence goes on from NC_081353.1 coordinate 6,689,351, forward strand.
TACTAGTTTAAGCATGTTTATGTGTGTCCTGTTCACATGTGTTAGTTGTTAGTTGAGTTTTCTTGTTTAGCTTAAGTTTGGTATGCTATACTATTCAGTGGATGATCAAGTTTACCTTGTGTTAATGAGGGATTAGCAGTTCTAGGACTATGTTTGGTTATAAATTTCTTTGCTTCGGGCTGATCTATACCACTAATATACTTGTAGCTTAGTCACTTATGTATTAATGCACTTCATGGAATGTAGGTGCAATTGGGAACATGTTCAGGATGATTAATGTTTAGTTAAGTAAGACAAGGTATCCTGTGATACACTAGTTATTTAAACATTCATTTGTGATTAAATAAAGTTATTGTTGATATGAGTTTGGACCATTGTTGGTAATATTGACCCTGTTTGGCCAAATGGTTAAGTGGTAAATATGTTAAGTCATCTACTATCCTATTTGCATCATCTTGAGGGTCAAAAACCTACAATATTTTTCATCGTGGTGGTTTAAATCTCAAAACACTTAGGATTTAATATAACGGTCCTTGTTGAAACACCTTAAGTTGTCTTAATTTAGTTATTAAACTTAATGTAAGGATTTGATCCCACATCTTTGAATCTATGACAAAAAGAATTGTAATAACTTAGATATGTTTAGTTAAAGTAGGAAATTGAGTGCATTCCTTGCGAAACCTATGTTGACCTTTTCTGTGATAAGTTTAGTATGAGTTTGAAAATCTATAATCCCTACAAATAAGCTAGTTATCAATCTGTCCTTGCACTCTTATATGTTGGCCTCTGTCTCAACTTATCTGGTGATTTTAAGGATTGAAAGTTGTATCATTGTGTGTGTTTTGCCTAAATTACTTTGCACTCGTTAAGTCAGTACCTAAGTCAACTTGACATGTGGAATATCTTCAACAAAAAAAAAAAAAAAAAAAAAAAGAAGAAAAGAAAATGGTCATACACATTCCTTTGTGTCTCTGTCTTTCTTTGTATTAATCCATATTGATATGTATATTTGATCAAGACCCTGTTTCATCTCCATATGGTAATGATGGTTTGACAGTTTGCATGAAATATCCCAAAGCGCATGAACCCCTTTCTTCATAAAGTAAGCATGGCGTGTTTGGCTCTTTCTTCTACCTATGTGTGTAACCGAACAAGCATGAAACTTAGGCGCATGTTAGAACTACTATTGTTACAATAGGTGTGTGAATGCATTTAAGCGAAAGTTTAAGGCGGGGCTCGGTTGGTTTAGTATTTGTCTTTTATACTTGATTTAAGTGATCCAATTGATCAAACTGTCCGCCTCTCCCCTTTTTATATAGAATCACTGCATAATGTTTGATATTTGTTTTATGTTGGTGTTACACCCCGTAGTTTCGTATGTTGAGATTCGAGCTACCTTTCAGGAGGTATGTGAGATTATATGCGCTTATCTTGTGATTGTGAAGGTTTAAGTTCATATAATAAGCTATGGAAGGATTGGAGGACAAGTGGGTTAAGGAAATTAAGTTTGTTGGAGCTTTGGAGAAAATATGAAGGGCAATTTTGGCCCAAATTGGAGAAAGAATATCTTTTAGTATATGTGAAGTTTTGAAGCAAAGCAAAAGCCTAAAATGAAGTTCAGGAAGTTTAGTTTCTAACGCAACAAACCGTGTATCGATCGAACATCGGAATCAAACGTTATGAGCATTTTAAGATGGGCTGTCAGAGCACAGGATTTACCCTGCGCGAACGCGCCAGAGGGAGGCGCGAACCTGCAGGGGAGGACCCAGCAACTCAGCACGAACTCGCCACAAGGCAGCGCGATTGCGCTGAGCAAATTTTGAGTCGGTCCAGGCAGACTCTGGAACCTTATAAAAGGGGGCTTACCCCCTTATTTCCTATCCAAACACACCCAAACCTTCTCCAAATTTCTGGAAACTTCCCCCAACTTTCAATTATCAAATTTTAGCGCGAATTAAGTGGAATTCCCCGAATTCAGGTTCGGATAGCGTATAGTTGCGATTATAATATCATATTGCGGTGAATCTTGGGCTAGAATTCAAGGTGAATATTGAAGATATTGTGGTTCTAGCAGACGTAAGGTATGAATCCTCCTTTATTGATATTGATTTAGGTCTATTTACGGAGATAAGGTTATTAAATAGTCGTATAACAAGATGGTTAATTGAGAAATTTGGAAAACATCGTAAGGGATGTTTTATGAATCATATTGGTATTGATAACGTTGTTGTTGATGTTGGTATTGTTGTTGTTGTTGTTGGTTGTTAGATTTTAATTTTGGGCTAGGCATATAAACAGGAGAGATGCTGCCCGAATTTTGGCAGATTCTAAAGGGGATTAATTTAAGGGCTTGAGACAAGTATATAATGATAAGCCTAACCATAGTATGAATGATTTTATATGTAGATTACGGGACTGCGAACGATTTTAAGTAGATTGCAGGACAGGAGGTAGGGTGGAAGGTCAGAAAGTGAGTTTCCAGGTATGTTAAGGCTGTTCCTTTCTTTCATTTTGGCATGATCTATGACAAGTGCGAAATGTAACAATACTCATAATGAATCCACTCCTAGATGTAAGAGCTCCTGTCCCTATGTTTATACTGGTGTTGTTCATATTCTGAGTTCCTTGACTTCTTAAGTCCCGAAGGGGCATCCATAAGTTGTACGTTTTCATAATGATGTCTAAATCCCGAAGGGGACATTCATAAGGCCTCTTTATTCGTATTCATTTCATATTTGGTTTTTAAGTCTCGAAGGAGACAAATGAAAAGGGGAAGAAGTTCCCATTTTGACATAAAAGTTGCTCTGAAGGGAGTTCTTTTGATGGTTTACAAAGATTATTATGCATTTGCACACTTATATGTATGTACGACATGCTATTATGGAGCATAAGAAGGGCTATGGCGTTATATACGCAGACCACTTGATCAGCTGGTACATGATGATTGAGATGCCCCAAGGGGCTGCCCGATGGGGCCATTATGATATGATGCCCGATGGGGCAAAGCTCGAAGGAGCGAATGGGTAAAGGTGCATATACATATATACATGTTTCAAAAGTACATTATGCTATTATGCCCGAAGGGGCTACAAGCAGGGCGAAGGCATGCATTATATACATATATACTCATGATGTATTGAAAGTTCATATGCACATACATGATTCGTAGTGTTAGTTACAGGTACAGATTGAGTCTGCTACTTCTTTATCATTCGAGTTGACATATATTGTTTCAGTTCCTCCTTACATACTTGATACATTATCCGTACTGACTCCCCTATCTTTCGGGGGGCTGCGTTTATGCCCGTAGGTACAGATAGACAGGCAGACGATCCCGCTGAGTAGGACTTCCCCCCCAGCTGTTGTCAGTGCGCTCCACTTGATCCGAAGCTACGGTCCATTTTGGGTATGCTATTTTGAGACGTATATGCATGTATATCATATATGGGTATGGCGGGGCCTTGTCATGTCCTTTCTACAACTTTCTGATCCGTTAGAGGTCTGTAGACAGTGGTCCGTAGCTAGTACGTGATGTAGCGGCCTTGTCGTCCTGCACTGTTCTTTTTATATATATATATATATATATATATATATATATATATATATATATATATATATATGTATATATATATGTATGTATCTATGTATGCACATAAGCACAAATGGTTGGTAGATCTTAATGTTGTTCTGACATGAGTTTTATGGGCCACCCAGTTATTTAGTGATGTTCAGGTGCGAGTATAGGGGTGCTTGGTCAGAAGTGGTCAGGCACTCGTCATGACTTAGCGGTTGGTTCGTGACAATTGGTGTCATGATATCTGTGTGGAAAGTCTAATGGCATTAGAGTCTGCTTAAGAAGAATAACATCTGAGTTTATTTCTTGATTGACTCTGAAATGACTCGAGATACCTCACCCTTCATGTAGTGTGCTCTTGCACTTTGTAATTTTCCTTTTTCCTGAATCTTGAATATGATTTGCATCATCCATGTTATACCCCCTCTTTTCTCTTTAGAATTTGTTCTTGCGTCCCTCAAATAGGGACATGACATGCAAAGTGGGATAAAACATGCCTTTCTCTGAGTCTAAATTTTTGATTTATATGTAAGTATGCAAGGGATATACCTAAGTATACTAGGTATACACAGTTTTTGTATACCCTGGGTATGTAGGGACTTGTATATTTAGTATAAATGTAGTATATCACTATTGTGAAGTTCAGAATTGTTGATTGTGTGTTTTTTTTTGGTAATAAATGGATTTGGGCTTGGTCCTTGTTTTCATGTTCTCTTTGTTTGGTCCTCCACTCTATATTACGATTGGTTTCTAATTGGGCCATATTTTTCCTATTACCTTCTTTCGCATTTGGGCTCGTCTGTTTTTTTTTTTTTTTTTTGTGAACCCCTCTTCTTTATGTTTTTGACTTGGGCTGAACATCTTAGTGTACGGTTACTTCCTCAGTACATATATGTGTTTGTTTTATTTAGTAGTTAGTACATGTGGATAATCAGTTTATGCTAAATAAGTATTTAAGTTCTAGATATCCTCTAAACTCAAATCCCTTTTTTTCCATCTTTGTTTGTTTGCATGAAAAACCGTAAGGGCCATTTGGCCCTTTCCTTCCATTTGAAACCTGTTGGGCCTGAGGCCCGATTCTTGTTGTTTGATCGAGTCCGTGAGAAGAAATTGAAAGTGAAGCTAATATTATGTTGAAGGTCCACTTATGGGTGAAAATAGGCAACTAGTGGGCTCAGGTAGGCCCACCGGCCTAACCTTTCCTCTTTTATTTCATTCATGCTTGTATTATTTGTATATGTAAAAATAATTGTAAATAGTGAAACCCTTTATATGCTTAGAACTTAGGAAAGATGGTAGTATTATTAGGAAGTCGCCCAAACAATTTTCAAACTTTAATAATCTCACATTTTTGCCTGAAACCGATATTAAATTGGAATTTCTTTCAAGTTTAAACTGATTTAATGACATGTTTAAGGCTGAATGAGTTCTGAAATTGAGATTAAATGATTTTGGACGTTCCGTCTTGAACGTAAATTTGAACCTGAAATGGATTAAAACCGAAGTAGACTTTGGGCCTTAAGCCCGCAAAAGAAATCTTCTTTCAAGCAAAACAAAATTATATGAATTTGGACTTGACATGGGCTAAACAAGAAAGGAATTTGAGGCTGCTTGGTTGCCAAGGAAACTCTTTTGGAATTAAAAAATTTGAAATTTGACAGTGCTAAAGGACTTGGGAAGTTTTCAGAATGTAAATGGACTGCTTATGCTTAAAATAGACAGTTTTTTTTTGTTTTGAAAAAGAGAAATAAAAGGTTTTGGGCCAAAAGCCCAAACTTGAAGGATTAAAACAAAGGGAATTACACTTGGACCATTTTGAGGAAAGATGGCTTTGGAAAGTTGAATATGGTGGATTATGAGCTTCAATGAATCAATAAATGGACTTGGACAAAACTTTCATTTTGTTATTATATACTTATAAAATATATATATATATATATATATATATATATATATATATATATATATATATATATATATATATATATATATAAATATAAGCCTATAAGAACTAAACTCATTTTATTAGGACCAAAATAGTAGTGACTCTACTTGGGAGAAATCCCGGGTGTGTCTTGGTCCGGCAATAAAGTGAGTTGAACACTTATACCGATTTTGAAACCAAAAACCCCCTTTTCTAAAGGGACATTTTGCCAGAATTTGGAATTTATGATGAAGAATGACATTTTGCGATAAAGTAAACACCCTGAAGCAAATAATTACACTTATCACACATTGAAGCTCGTAGGTCAACCGTATTCTACGGATTCTTAACACTAGGATGCTTAAAACTTTCCCTAGGGGATCACCAGAACCCTTACCTCGAACTCTGGTCTAAAAGGATTTTTCTCTTGTTTTGATAAACCCTTTTAACTCGATTTTCCTAATTTTCCTTAAATAAATTAGGTGGCGACTAAAAAAAATACTAAAATCCATTTAGAGCACCAACAACCTCTTAGTAGCTTTTATGTAACCGCGTAAAAGTGAACCGTAACAAATGGTGACTCTACTGGGGATTTTTCTAGGTTCTAACCATAAGGGTTTCAATATAATGTGATATTAATTGTGAATATTTGCTTATTTTTTTTACTTTCATGCAGTTTGTATCGTCATGCATTCATATCATAAATTCCGCCACTCCTGGCAATAAACATAGTTTCAAAGGGGACACGCAGGCTCGCGGTCTAGCCTTCACTAAAAAACCTGAAACACTTTTTCTTTGGAACACGTTGAACACGGAGTTAGTGTGTGGTCACCCAACAACCGACAATGGTTCACCCCGAGTAGTCCGCTCGGGTCTAAGGTTACTTCGAAAAACCACTCTTGCATATGCCTAGGGTTGAGATAAAACAAATCCAAAGGAGAACTAGAAGGGTTTGTATATTTGAGATGTATCTATTCCCGATAGGGAGACTATCCCTTGTCAAGTACGGTCTACGACCCGAAAAATTTCGCATCTCATTTATGTGCTAAATGGAAATATGTAATATGCCTATGTGCCGAACCATTGCCTATTGGGAGGGGAGGGAAGGGGATGTTAACATTGTTCTTATTTTGTAGATGTCGATAGATTTACAATTTGACATGGTCATCAACACACCAGATTTATTGCACATGTGGTGGAATAGGTTGAGTCAAGAGAAGAAAAGGGAAATTTCTTGCCATTTAGAGAACCTAACCTCGATAATGACTATGAAGGGTTGTAGAGAGTTAATAGATGTGATCACCGGATTTTGGGATCGGAATAGAATGGTTTTCTGCTTTGGGGATAATATGGAAATAGCCCCAACTTTGGAAGAGCTAAGAGATGTCTTGACCAGTGTAGGATTGGGTCTAAAAAGAAGAAAGAAACCCGATAACCACGTCCTAATCCTAGAAAAACCTACCCACCTCCAAATACTCAAAATGCTTTCCTTAGCCGACGCAAATTGGGCGCATAGACCAACTATACCCTTTAGAGAATTATACACACGATTTGGTAACCCAAAGGGATTTATGAAACACCCAGTCGAATTCGAAGCCTATGCCAAATGGGATGCTGCCCGACTCTTAGCTGTAACGACCTATTTTGTCGTTCACGTGATTCTTCTGTTTTTGACCTCCTTGACTCGTTCCCGAGTCTTGGTAGAACTATTTTGACCCGAGAAGATAGTAGTCATGGTTTCCTAGGCGTCATTTGGATTTTTGGAGCATCTTTTAGAAAATGTGGCTTTAAGCGATAATCGTTTGACCGGTGGTTGACTTTTGGGTAAAAAGACCTTTTTCAGAAATTCTGTCAATTTCGAGAGGTCCGGATGATCATTTTTGATTGATTGGTAGGTTTGGTTCGGTTCCCAATGCACATGGTTGCATTTTGGGACTTGGGTTGAAAAGTTGATAATTAGGCCATCGGGGTTGACTTAGTCAACGAAGCCTCCGATGGAAATTCCGAGGCCACGAGTGCATTCGTTGCGCGTTTTTATGTATATCTGCATATTTGGTTTGTATGTTTCGGGCCTCGGGTGAATGTCGGATTTCGGGATGAAATTGTGGAAGTTGGGAAAAATTCTAGTTCTGGTGTGACCGCTATTGCGGTGCTTTTACCGCTTTTTCGGTGCCGCTATTGCGGTCATCGCTGGGCAGATTCTTTAAATACCCTAGTTTGAGTTATAATTTCTCATTCTCATAGTTGGAGCTCTAGACTTCGGCCTTGGGAGGAAACAAGTCCTAAGTGTAAGAAACATTGTTGGGGTAAGATTCTAACCTCCCTCTAGGCTTATTTACATGATTCCTTCGCTATTTTCCTCTTCTAATCCATGAAATCATTTAGTAAAGCAAGGGTTCTTTAAAAGTGGGGTTTTAATTCAATCTTGAAATTGGAGGCTACATTGTGGATAGTCTTGCATGGAAATTAGGCTATGAACTATATAAACATGATTTCTTCATCATTATTGATAAAATTGTGGGATTAAAGTTAGGGTTCTTAGACCCAAATTTGGGGGTTTTCATATTAATGATGATTTTGAGAATTAAGTGAGTATTCCTATGATTAAAGTAATGGGTTTTGACCTTTTGGTATTGAATTTGGTATTTTGGTCATAAAATTCCCGTTTTGCCCTTAAGACCCGTTTTTCCTAAATTAAGGGTTGGAATTTGACCCGTATAGAAGGTAGCCAATATGTGTATCATTATTCATGGTTTCTTACATAGAATTTATATGTTATAGCGTTTGATTATTTGGAGACGCTTCGAAAGACAAGGCAACGTGTGGGTTCGTGGCACATGTTCGGCTGCCAGGTAGGTTACAACTTTCCCTTTCGGTAGACTCCGATTTGTTTCCCACATTCATGTATTAGAAGGACCAGAGAATACATGTGTAGGAATTGAAGATTTGGGATGGAATCCTAGGATGGTATTGTTGTGTGATTTGTATGTTCGGGCTTATGGCCTGTAGATTATTTAGGATGCTTTATTTGGTTTTTGTGAGTATCGGTGGATTTTATGTGACTTAGGAGTAGTGGGTGATATCTATTTTCTGTGTCTCACGATGAGAACTTCCATAATATGTGATTAAGTGTGTTATGCTATTACTAGTGAATCTAGTTGATAAAGGGAAGGATAAAATGTACCAAGGATTGTGACTGAGTTCTAGATTGAGTTGTGAGGAGTGATTGTGAGTAGAAGGTGAAATTACTTGTTCTGAGCTATTAGGCTGAGTTAGGGGATGTGGTAATAATGTATATCAATTTGATTAACCTGTTGTATGTTAGGACTAGCCACCCCATTGTGTTGTGATTGATTGTTCTATTGTGCCGGCTTGTTGCCATGAGTTGTTGATGATATTGGATTCTGTTATCATTTAGATTATGATATTCTTTGGCATACCCACTGTTTGTATTTGTGATTCGGATATATTGTTGGCATATCCACTGTTGGTATTTGTGATTCGGTTATATTATTGGCATACCCACTGTTGGTATTTGTGGTTTGGATATATTGTTGGAGTACCCACTGTAGGTACTTGTGATTGGGTTATATTATTGGCATACCCACTGTTGTTATTTGCGATTCGGTTATATTATTGGGATACCCACTGTTGGTATTTGTGATTTGGATATATTATTGGCGTACCCACTGTTGGTACTTGTGATATTGAGCATGATTATCGAGGTTGATCCATGCATTGCTGTCAAACTGGACTTTCGTCCTGCTTTGGGTTCCTTGGTGGAGAAACAATGAATTTATTTTTTGAAAAAACGTTGAGAATTGGTTGAGGCCCAATTACTCGCCCTTTGTACTTTACTTTACCTCGTAATGTTTTCAAAAATGGAAATGTCTCGACGTTGATCCGAACCAGGACCACAGTTGTACTTTTATTTCAGGCAAATTAATGAAGCCTCAAATTAAGGAAACATAACTTGTAATTATTTTTTCTTAAATTGCATGCATATACTAGCCTCACTTTACTTTGGTTTTTCTATAATAAAAACAATAATGCAACCCTAA